>NC_133139.1:53127419-53458428 GCF_048418815.1 Hemitrygon akajei | reverse complement strand
GGTCCATTTGAATGAATTCAGCTTGATTTTATTGAATTGCCGCATGTACATTGCTATAAGTAGTGTCTTGTTACTATTAATGTATTTAGCAGATGGGTTGAAGCCTTTCCAACCACCAATAATAAAGCCTCAATGGTGGTAAGATTACTACTGACACAGATCATACTGAGGTTTGGAGTGCTTCGACAGATTAGTTCAGACAATGGCCCCCACTTTGTAGGGAAAATTAACAAGGAATTATGTGAATCATTGCATATTCAGCAACAATTCCATTGTGCCTACCACCCGCAGGCAGCAGGAATAGTAGAAAGAGCCAATGGAACTCTTAAGACCAAACTAAACAAATTAATGTCCGAGACAAGTCTCAATTGGCTAAAGGTTCTGTCCTTAGCTCTACATCACATAAGAGTCACCCCCCATTCAACCACAGGACTATCGGCTGCAAAAATAATTTATGGCCGATCCAGTAGGACCCCTTGGGACACCGACACAGACCCACCTGCCCAAATAGACCTAAATATTATTGGAGAGGAAATGCAAAGATACTTGCAACAGCTAACCTCATCTTTAAAGTTTCTCCATTCACAGGTAAAGAACGCCTTTGGACCACCACGACAAGCAACGGATCAAGAGTCAGACGACCAGAATGAGCCCCCCAGACTGCAAACCTCATGCTAATCAAGGACTGGGATCACCCCAAGCTCAGACCCAGGTGGAAGGGGCCACTCCATATACTTCTTCAGACGCCAATTGCAGTCAAAGTCCAAGGACAGAGTCGTTGGATCCATCTAAGTGACTTGTTACGTACCTGTGGGTATTTTGTACTTGTCATGTGACAGTGGTGTTGAAGCTATACTGGACTTAAGGTAGTGGTCTTGTGATGGTGGAGTGACGTCATTTTCCCACCAGTAGAAGTCATGTGACAGGTTTTGTGGGGTTTTTTTTAAAAACAGGGTATAAAAGGAGGACCCCTCCCTGTGAGGAGGGGCAGTTCGTGGCTGGATTTGCCAGTTTGACTCCATGCCACTGCATGGTCCAATATTATGACGCAGTTTGGTTGAAAGATGGAGTTTTATTTAATGCCTAAAGTATAAAAGGTCATTGCCAGCAGTTTCTTTATAATACTGCCAGTTAAAAATCAGTGGAGAGTGAAGATCGGAGTTCGGGAGCTAAAAGATCGAGGAAAGTCGATTTCGATGGTGAAACAGGTACGACTTTGTTTGAACCTCATTCGGAAAGAATTCGTTGGCTTTCCCCATGTTAATCCCTGCGAAATATAGCAGAAAGGGTTTGGGTACAGTTTTGTCAAGGAAAGGTCAGTGCCTTTAAGCCATTTAATTTTCATCTTCGTAAATTCTCCGGGGAAAAGTATAGTTCAACCGGGAACCTCAGCAACACGACGTGAAAGAGAATTTAAATCGTCTAAAAAGTCTCTCCTTTAATGGACTGTAAGCATTTTGAACTTTTGCAGTACTACTTTGAATAACTGTTTTTGCAACATCGCTTTAAGAACTGTTTAAGCTGCCGCACAGCAGCTGATTTCCGGTTACGTTAGTGGTTTGTTTACTTTTGGGGGTTTGTTTTTCAGTGTTTAATAAATGTTCTATTTGTTATTAAAAAACCCCTGCCTCACTTATATATTTGTTGTTGCTGAATCGGGGGCTCATCCAGGATGAACCATTCTTGAGTTTAAATGCTTGTTAAATTTTGAAATCGGTGTTTTGGAAAAGGGGAATACTCGATTCTTTTGTATGATTGGCTTGTGAGTGCTATTCGGCAACAATGAATATTGATGAGTTTCTGGCTTCGCCAGACGCAGAGTTGTTAGCGAAGGCGAAAAAACTGAGGTGTCTGAGATAGCTAGTAGATTGCAACTTAAAGGTATTTTGAAGTCTACATCGAAGGCTCTAATACAGAGAAAAATCGCGTCACACTATGTGGATTCGGGTGATTTTGATGATCGATTTTAGAGTCGTTTCCAATAAGTAACCTGGAGATGCAGTTGCAAATCGAACAAATGAAGTTGGAGCGTTGTAGGTTAGAAGCTGAAAGTAAACAGAGGGAATTAAATTGGTCCCTCCATTTAGTGAACCAGAAGTGGAAAGATATTTCCAACATTTTGAAACAATAGCTCAGATTTCAGAGTGGCCGAAAGATAAATGGTCAGTGTTGTTACAAAGTGTAATTAAAGGCAAAGCACAACAAGTTTATACAGCTTTAACTGCTGCGCAAGCACTTGATTATGATATTGTGAAACAGCAGATTTTGAAAGCATACGAATTGGTCCCAGAAGCGTATAGAGAAAGATTCAGAAGTTTGAAGAAGTCTGTGGAAAAAACTTATGTGGAATTTGCCGATGATAAAGCTGTGTGTTTTGAGAGATGGGTTTCCTCTAAAAATGTAAATGGGGACTATAATACATTGAAAGAGCTGATTTTAATGGAGGAATTTAAAAGAAGCATCCCTGTTGAAGTAAGGACCTACTTAAATGAGAGGGATACTGATACATTGCAGAACTCTACTAGATTAGCTGATGAGTATGTTTTAATCCATAAGAATAAATTTCCTCAGGGCAGAATTTTTAAGAGGAAAATTAACACAGAGACTCAAGGTAGATCCGAAATTAAATCAGAAGTTAATGAGAAAGGTAAGGAGGAAGGAAAACCTGTGAAGGAAAGACAGTTTGGTCCTATTTGTAACTATTGTAAGAAACCTGGCCATGTAATAGCTAACTGTTTCCGATTGAAAAAGAAAAAGGAAGCAGTCCCAGATGCTTGTGTGCAACATACTGAAGCACCTGTAAAATTACAGGGTTCGATAAACACAAATGAGGTTTTGTTAGAGTCTGACCAAGTTAAAAAGGGATATGATCATTTTATAACTAAAGGGTTTGTATCCTTGAAAGAAGGATCTACTCTGGTGCCAATAAAAATCCTTAGGGATACTGGAGCTTCTCAATCACTGATGTTAGACAGTGTATTGAAGTTTAATGAAGAGTCTGATACTGGTGAGGTAAATTATATACGAGGTGTTGGGAGTGCTTTTATGCCTGTATATTTGCATAAAGTAAATTTAAAGTCAGGTTTAGTTACAGGATTTGTTAAAGTAGGATTACAGTCTAGTTTACCTGTGAAGGATATTTCTTTATTGTTAGGTAATGACTTGGCAGGTGGACAAGTTTTTCCTGAAGTGCATTTGACAATGGAGTCAGAGGAACCAGAGATGAATTCTAACACAGATTCTTCCTGTGTTGTGACTAGAGCTATGGCTAAAAAGATTGATGCCCAGAATGAGGTTGTTACTCATGACTGTTCAACTCAGGATTTGAGTTTTGAGGATGTGTCAGAGACTTTCTTACCTTCATTGTTTGAACAAGATTCTTGGAGTAAGTCTGACTATGAAGATTTATCTCTGTCTCGGAAAGAGATGATAGCAGAGCAGAATAGAGACCCTGAGATTATAAAATTAAGAGAACAAGCTCTACCAGATAGTGAAATTGAGAAGGTGCCAGTAGGATATTACTTGGAAAAAGGAGTGTTGATGAGGAAGTGGAGATCACCTACAATTCCTGCAAGTGAGGAATGGAATATTGTTTACCAGGTAGTTGTCCCTAAAATTTATCGAAATGAGATTTTGACTTTAGCTCATAGGTGGACATCAAGGGGTAAGGAAAACTGTGGACAAGATTTTAAAACATTTTTACTGGCCTGGTCTAAGAAAAGATGTGGCGATGTTTTGTAAAACGTGCCATACTTGTCAAATTGTGGGTAAACCAAATCAAGTTACACCAGTGGCTCCATTACAACCTATTCCAGCATTTGGTGAACCGTTTTCTAAAGTTATTATAGATTGTGTCGGTCCATTACCAAAGACAAAAACTGGTTATCAGTACTTGTTGACTATCATGTGTACTTCGTCGAGGTTTCCAGAGGCAGTACCACTTAGGAATATAACAGCTAAAACTGTGACAAAGGTTCTTAGAAAGTTCTTTACTTATTTTGGATTACCTAAGGAAATACAAACTGATGAAGGCAGTAATTTTATGTCTGGATTGTTTCAACAGATAGTTTATAAATTGGGAGCTAAGCAAATCACTTCGTCTGCATACCATCCAGAATCGCAAGGTGCCTTGGAGAGGTCTCATTCTACCTTCAAGAATATGATTAGGACATATTGTGTGGAAAATGAAAGTGATTGGGATGAGGGTATAAACTTTCCTTTATTTGCAGTAAGGGAATCGGTACAAGAATCTTTAGGTTTCAGTCCATTTGAACTTGTATTTGGACATAGAGTTAGAGGACCTTTAGCTTTATTAAAAGAACAGTGGATTAGTAAGGAAGTACACACTAATTTGTTGGACTATGTTTTGAAATTTAAGGACAGGTTACATAAAGCTTGTAGCTTAGCCAAGGAAAATTTAAAATTGGCTCAAGAGAAAATGAAAACTTGGTACGATAAAGAAGCTAGGATGAGGATGTTTAAGCCTGAAGATAAGGTGCTGGTTCTTTTCCCAGTGCAAATGAATCCTTTACAAGCTAGATTTCATGGTCCTAATGAAATTGTGTCTAAAATCAATGATGTGGATTACGTGATAAAAACTCCAGATCGTAGAAGGCCAACACAACTTTGTCATATAAACATGATAAAACCATATTATGAGAAACAATCTGCTACTGTGACTGTTGTGGTTAATGATAATGAATTTGATTTAACTAGGAACATGATAGATGATTCATCTGAATTTCATTCTAAATCCAACATTGTTTCTGTCAGGTTACCAAATTCAACCATTCTGGAAAATATTGATGAGAAACTAGCACATTTACAGCCAGAGCAGAAACAGCAGATGAAGAAATTAATTTTTAAATATAAGGATTTGTTTCCAGATGTTCCGAGAAGGACTACTATAGCTTCACATGATGTAGATGTTGGAGATGCCAAACCTATTAAACAACACCCATATAGGATGAACATAGAAAAATATGAACTTGCTGAGAAAGAAATTAAATATATGTTAGAGAATAATATTATTACACCTTCTAACTTGAATTGGAGTTCACCCTGTGTTATGGTGCCAAAACCAGATGGTAGTATTAGGTTTTGTACGGACTATAGGAAGGTGAATGCTGTAACTAAAACAGATGCATATCCAATTCCTAGAGTAGATGATTGTGTAGATAAAGTTGGAAAAGCAAAGTTCCTTACAAAGATTGATTTATTGAAAGGGTACTGGTGTGTTCCATTAACAGACAGAGGTAGAGAGATTTCTGCATTTGTAACACCATCTGGGCTATATGAATATAATGTTCTTCCATTTGGGATGAAGAATGCCCCAGGTACTTTCCAGAGGATGATTAACTCTGTGATTCAGGGATTGAAAGATACAGATGCTTATATTGATGATTTAGTGACAGGAAATGATACTTGGGAAGCACACATTATTGCAGTGGAGAAATTGTTTGAAAGGCTTTCAAAAGCTAACTTAACTATTAATTTAGCCAAGAGTGAATTTGGACATGCCACTGTGACTTACCTTGGTTATGTTGTGGGTCAAGGTAAGGTAGCTCCTGTTCAGGCAAAAGTTCGGGCAATTTTAGAGATTCCCACTCCAATGGGGAAAAAAACTCTCAGAAGATTTTTGGGAATGGTAGGATATTATCGAAAATTTTGTAAGAATTTTGCTAATGTTGCCCTTCCATTAACTAACCTTTTGCAGAAGAATGTGAAGTTTGTGTGGACAGTGCCTTGTCAAGAAGCATTTGAAAAATTGAAAACTATGATATGTCAACAACCTGAGCTTAAGGCACCTGACTTTGAAAAACCTTTTTCATTAGCTGTAGATGCTAGTGATGAGGCTGCAGGAGCAGTATTAATGCAAAGGAATGAGGGTGATGAGGTTGATCATCCAGTAGCTTACTTTTCTAAGAAATTTATTAAGCATCAAAGAAACTATTCGACAATAGAGAAGGAATTGTTATCTCTTGTTTTAGCTTTAGAACATTTTGACGTATATGTTGGTACAACTCAAAAACCACTTATTGTTTACACTGATCATAATCCGTTAGTGTTTCTGAGTAAGATGAAAAACAAAAACCGAAGGTTATTAAATTGGAATTTGATGTTACAAGAGTATAATATTGTGATAACTCATATTAAAGGTAAAGGTAATGTGGTTGCTGATAGTCCATCTCGATGTTGAATGTACAATGTAATTTTTTTATGAAGTGATTTTTTTTTACAATTGTAACACTCCTACTGTATTGTAAGTTGTAAGATGTTATATGATACTATGTATACTGTGTATGTTATAAAATTTATACATTTGTTTTTCTTGTAAATAATTGTTAAAATTTTGTTCTTGACAGACCAAATATTTTTTTTTTTGGAGGGAGGTGTTACGTGGGTATTTTGTACTTGTCACGTGACAGTGGTGTTGAAGCTATACTGGACTTAAGGTAGTGGTCTTGCGATGCTGGAGTGACGTCATTTTCCCACCAGTAGAAGTCATGTGACAGGTTTTGTGGGTTTTTTTTTTAAAACAGGGTATAAAAGGAAGACCCCTCCCTGTGAGGAGGGGCAGTTCGTGGCTGGATTTGCCAGTTTGACTCCATGCCACTGCGTGGTCCAATATTATGACGCAGTTTGGTTGAAAGATGAAGTTTTATTTAATGCCTAAAGATTAAAAGGTCATTGCCAGCAGTTTCTTTATAATACTGCCAGTTAAAAATCAGTGGAGAATGAAGATCGGAGTTCGGGAGCTAAAAGATCGAGGAAAGTCGATTTCGACGGTGAAACAGGTTCGACCTTGTTTGATCCTCATTCGGAAGGTATTCGTTGGCTGTCCCTATGTTAATCCCTGCGAAACATAGCAGAAAGGGTTTGGGTACAACTTTGTCAAGGAAAGGTCAGTGCCTTTAAGCCATTTCATTTTCATCTTCGTAAATTCTCCGGGGAAAAGTATAGTTTGACTGGGAACCGCAGCAACACGGCGTGAAAGAGAATTTAAATCGTCTAAAAAGTCTCTCCTTTAATGGACTGTAAGCATTTTGAACTTTTGCAGTACTATTTTGAATAACTGTTTTTGCAACATCACTTTAAGAACTGTTTAAGCTGCCACACAGCAGCTGATTTCTGGTTACGTTAGTGGTTTGTTTTTCAGTGTTTAATAAATGTTCTATTTGTTATTAAAAAAAACCCTGCCTTACTTATATATTTATTGTTGCTGAATCCGTAACAGACTGCAAACGATAACTTAAAGACTATCATTGGACTTTCTGTTATTATAGTATCAGGCCTTGAGGAGAGGACAATTTGTTTTATAAAACCCATATACATTTGCATGGTAATCGAACTGTGTGTTACCCGCTTGTCCAGTCAGCAGAGGCGTTATTCATAGCCATCCCTGGGTGGACCCCCCTTCGACCTATACACCACAGATACTTCAGACGCCCCTTGCGTGGGTCAGAGTGGGAAGCTCAGAAGGGGAACGTCAGGACGGTGAGTAGAGCTGATAAAAGATAGGTCTCAGTCCCCTAACTGCACTGGAACCCAGGGAAGAAATGGCAGGATTTGCTCTGATCCCATGAGCCTCTTGTCCTGAGAAACTTTTGTTTCTCAGGACGGGGATGGGGATGTGCTTATGCTTTGGTCCCCATGAATGCCTCTTGTGCCCAAAGACAATGTGCCAGCAGACATTGCTGGGTGAGCAATGGACTGTTCATTTGCACCTGTGATGAGGAAAGGTGTGTAAATGTTACTGCAGGAAGACAGCTCATCTGTGGGCACTGCAACTGAACTCATGTCAGCTCTGACTCCTGGTCATACCCCTTTACCGACTACCAATTCAAGGGATCGGGGCTGGGATCTTCCCTTGGCTACGGGTTCCTGGGGGCTCTGAGCAGTGATGAACTGGAATTACTTCATTTGTGGGCAACTATCCTGGGAAACAGTACAATGAGGGGACTAGAAGCAATTAATGGGGAATTGGCAGAGTGAAGGCTCTACACACAACAGACCAGATATGCAGTAGATTATCAGTTGGCCCATTTGGGATGGGCCAAATAGTAGGAAACTATTGTGCGTGTGTATCCTTCTCCAGTTTTGTTTAGAGCCCGCTGGATTCGAACTTGGGAGCCGTAAATACTGGCTGTAAGATTCTCATGAGTAAGCTGGCAGCGCTCTTCTCAGCCCCCATTTAGTTGGTTATCATGGAATGATAAAGGAGGGAATAAGCTGTTAAAAGATGAATTTGTCCTGCTGTCTACAGGAAATTAGATGTGAAGCTATGCTGCGGGCTTCCTTGTCTTGCATGCAGGGTGTGGCAATCTAATTACAGTCAGCCCTCCTTATCCGCGGGGGATTGGTTCCGAGACCAACCCCCCCCCCCCCCCCCCCCCCGGCGGATACCAAAAAACTTGGATGTTCAAGTCCCTTATTTAACCTGAATCAGTGTGATGGTCTTTAGGACCCGGCGCAGCTCTGAATCCACAGTGTTTATGTTCACGAAAATAATCATGATCACAATTGAAAATAAGGTGGAGGTAATAAAGCAATCAGAAAGAGGTGAAACGCTATCGGTCATTGGAAAAGCGTTAGGCTAGTCGGTCAACAATCGGAACAATTTTAATGGAGCATGTGAAAGGCCCTGCCCTGATGAAAGCTACAATTGTTACTAAGCAACGCCGTGGTTTAATTATTGAAATACGTATGTTTCTTAAGTGTTTTATATGCATAGAAAAGTAAAATATGTACTATATACTAAGAAAAACGTTTGACAAACTGACGCTAAATAATGCCGGATGTACCTGTTCCGACTTCAAATCTGACTTAAAGACAGACTCAGGAATGGAATTCATTCATAACCCGGGGACTGCTTGTACTTTTAAGTCATTTCTAGACTACTTATAATAGCTAATACAATGTAAATACTATGTAAATCGTTGTTATACTGTTTTGTTTAGGGAATAATGACAAGAAAAATGTCTGTACATGCTCAAACAACGAGTGCTGGAGAGAACTTCCGTGTTTTCCCGATCCATGGTTGGTTGAATCCGCGCATGCGGAATCCGCGGATAAGGAGGGCCGACTGTATACTCTGGAAATGCTGAACTAAGGGTTAAAGGAACTAGCTAATCGCCCACATTGTTCTCGAGTGGCTGGCCTTTACTTCTGCCTTTAGACAGACAGACATACTTTATTGATCCCGAGGGAAACTGGGTTTCGTTACAGTCGCACCAAGAACAGTGTAGAGATATAGCAATATAAATTCATAAATAATTAAATAATGATAATGATAATAATAAGTAAATTATGACAAGTGGAAATAAGTCCAGGACCAG
Source organism: Hemitrygon akajei (assembly GCF_048418815.1). Taxonomy (NCBI): domain Eukaryota; kingdom Metazoa; phylum Chordata; class Chondrichthyes; order Myliobatiformes; family Dasyatidae; genus Hemitrygon; species Hemitrygon akajei. Next base: position 53,449,090 of record NC_133139.1, on the reverse strand, counting down.
CCTATTGGTGATAATCACTTTTAGGTGATTATGTGATCTTTGTCAAGTAATATTGAGATGTTAAAATTAATTAGTCCTGTTGACTTGCAGGAAAATAGATGCTTTTAGGTGATTAAGTGGTCTTTGTCTCGTACTATCACTGTTGCTTGTTCAGGGAGCATCGCTTGACAGGGCTTTGCAAGCACTGCAAAGTTTGTTAAGCGATCCTCCAAAAAGCTTGTACTTGCTTAAATAAAGAGTCATGGCTATCCACAGAAGTTGGCGTATTGCATTTGTATCAAGTGTGTAAGAATCTCAAGAAAATGAACCAACATGACACAAGGAGCAATTTTTTCTACACTCTGTGGCGAGTATATGGAATGGCTGCCAGAGAAAGTGGTTGAAGCAGGTACTATAGTATTGTTTAAGAAGCACTTGAATAGGGACATAAAGATTAAGGGCCTGGAGATATATGGCAAAATACAGGATATTTGGACTAGATAATGGATAATGTAGTTGATATGGACTCCTTAGGCCAAATGACATGTATCCATGCGGTACTGATCTATGACTGAATTCTAATAACATTCAGAACTGAAGTTCACAAAAGTAAGTTCATGGGGACAAAGTCAATCACAGATGGTCCAGGAGCCCATTAGTTGCACGCCACAGCTTCAGTTCAGCTGGAGACAAGTGAACCTTGTGGAGCAGTGAGCAGAACATCAGCCCATCCCTTCCCTCTGGCCTTGATATCCTGACATTTCATTCTGGACCAGCACCTAAATTGGCCAAACCTCAGGTCATTCCTTGCACATAAACCACAACCCTGCTGCTTCGATACGCTCTCAGGCCTGAGCTACACTGCCTCAAAAAGGAGCATCGAGATGGAATAGAGACAAAAAGGTGGACAACAAAGTTATTGATTAGGAGAGGATGCTGATGTATCATAGCTGAATGGTCCACCAAAGAACCAAAACACTCCTCCCAAGTGACACAGCCATCCACTTGCCCTCTCTGCAATGTAGAGCATCAAACCTGGTGTTAACTAGGCAGTCTCCTGTACATTAAAGAAACTAAAAGCAGAGGATGGTCACTTTGCAAATCACCTCTTCAGTCCACAAGAGTGTAAGATTAATTCTCCAACCAAGTTACAATACTCTATTTCTCTGTTCCACTGAAGCCAACAGAACCTCCAGGCATTCTTCAATCCTCAGGACTCAACATTAATTAAACCATTTCAAATAACTGGTCTTTTTCTTAAATTTAAATTTTCTTAACTTTCTTAAATTCTTAAAAAAAATTCTTAAATAATTTAAGAAATAAATATGACATATTTCTGAAAATTTGGCGCCCTTACTTGCAAAAGATAGGATTAAATATATAGGTGCTCTGAAGATAAAGTTATTAGTCATCTGGGGAAAGAAACAAATACATATTAAAGCTACTTTGAATTCCATGGAGCATGTGGGGATTTTCCGATATCCAGGCAGTCTTTCTTTCCTCTTTCTTTCTTTGTTTTAGATAGGGATGTTAAGGAGGGAAGGGTTAAGGGGAAGGAGGGGGGCTGATATATATCATTATTCTACTATTCTATTTCATGCAATTATCTTTAAAAAAATCGAATAAAAAAAAAACTAGTCTTTCCAGTTTGTCAGAACAAGATGGTTATAGGGACTGATAGATTCCACAGTATTTGCATGGGGTGGGGTGCAAGCTTGTAATTTTTAAGACAGTTACTTTTCACAATCGGGAAATCATTGAACAGGAGCACAATCTTTTTGCTCCACAGATTCTTGCTGGATTTTAACCAGCAACCTCCTTTATTTTAGATGTACGTGGCTCTGCTCTGGGAAGATTTCCCCTTTCCATCCTCGGCCCGAGTCAGATTAGTTGTCTTCACTATCCCTTCCTAGTTGACACCAATCCGTCATTTAACTTCCTGAAGTCTATCCTTCCTATTCCACTGAGTTGAAACATATCCACCCTTTACCATTCTGGACATGGAAATTTATCGACCCAAATCATTTACTCCAGTTCTCTCTAATAAACACCTAACTTGCTGAACATTTCCCTGCTTTTCTGTTTTTGTTTTACAAATTATTTGGCTGCCATCTGCTACACTGAAGATGCATACTTCAGGATGCTCTTTATCGATCGACAGCTCAGCATTCATACTACCATGCCCTCAAAGCTAATCAATAAACTCCTACACATTGGCCTCAATGTGCAATTGGATCCTTGATTTCCTGACTTGCAGACCCCAGTCAGCTCCAATTGGCAATAACATTGCCTCCATGATCTCCATCAGCACAGGTGCACCACAAGGCTGTATGTTTCGCCCCCCCCCCCCCCCCCCGGTGATGAATCAGCATATAGGAGTGAGGTTGAGAATCTGTCTGAATTACGAGGTTGCTTGTACGGCACCACTCAATGTCAGCAAGACCAAGGTGCTGATTATTGACTTCAGGAGAAGGAAACCAGAGGTCCACAAGTTAGTCCTCATTGGAGGATCAGAAGTGGAGAGGGTTAGCAAATTGAAATTCATAGCTGTTATCATTTCAGAGGACCTATACTGGGCCCAGAACACAACTGCAATTATGAAGAAAGCACAGCAGTGCCTCTACTTCCTTAGGAGTTTACAAACATTCAACATGGCATAGAAGAAACATAAAAAACATACAGCACAATACAGGCCCTTCGACTCACAAAGCTGTGCCGAACATGTCCTTACATTAGAACTACCTAGGCTTTACCCATAGCCCTCTATTTTTATAAGCTCCATGTAACCATCCAGGAGTCTCTTAAAAGACCCTATCATTTCCACCTCCATCGCTGCCGCAGGAAGCCCATTCCACGCACTCACCACGTAAAAAACTTACCCCTGACATCTCCTCTGTACCTACTTCCAAGCACCTTGAAACTATGCCCTCTCAGGCTAGCCATTTCAGCCCTGGGAAAAAGCCTCTGACTATCCACACAATCAATGCCTCTCATTATCTTGTACACCTCTATCAGGTCACCTCTCATCCTCCGTCGCTCCAAGGAGAAAGGGCCAAGCTCATTCAACCTGTTCTCATAAGACATGCTCCCCAATCTCCTCTGCACCCTTTCTATGGTTTCCACGTCCTTCCTATAGTGAGGTGACCAGAATTGAGCACAGTACTCCAAGTGGGGTCTAACCAGGGTCCTATAACATTATCTCTCGGCTTTTAAACTCAATCTCACGAATGATGAAGGCCAATTCACCATATGCCTTCTTAACCACAGAGTTAACCTGCGCAGCAGCTTTGAGTGACATCTAAGACTTTGACAAACTTCTGTAAATGTGCAGAGACTGGCTACATCACAGCCTGGTATGGGAACACCAATGCCCATGAGTGGATATGGCACAGTCCCTCCCCACCATTGAACACGTCTACACTAAATGCTGTTGCAGGAAAGCCGTATCCATTATCAGGGATCCCCACCACATAGGACACGTACTGCTGCCATCAAGGTGGTACAGGAGCCTCAGGACTCGCACCACCAGGTTCAGGAAGAGTTATAACCCCTTAAACATCAGACTTTTGAACCAACAGGGAAACCTCACTTTTCCCATCATTGAAATGTTCCCACAACTCACTTTCAAAGACTTCATCTCATGTTATCATATTTATTGCTTTTTTTTTGTATTTGCAGTTAGTTGCCTTTTGCACACTGGTTGAATACCCAAATTGGTGTGGTCTTTCATTGATTCTGTCATGGTTATTATCTTATATATTTAGTCTGTCCACAGGAAAGTGAATCTCAGGGTTGTAAATGATGACATATAAGTACTTTGATAATAAATTTACTTTGAACTGTATTCCCAATTATGTGCCGACTTTTGTGCTTCAACCTGCATCTGATGTTAATTCTTACACGTCCCTCCTCACAGCTGAGAGTGAGAGTGATCCTTTAATCAATGCCAATTTTTTCCTAAAAACTGTTACCATAAATTCAGAGGTATAAGCTGACCTGAAGTAGAAGACGACCCCCCATTTTCAAGGTTAAAAAAGTGACTTTTTCATGTTACCTTTGTATAAGCCAACCCCTTTTGCAGAGGTTTTTGATTTAACCAGAAACGATCACAAGATCTCACATGCCAGTACTCAGCTTTGCCGGATCCGGAACGTGGAAATTTTGTGAACCAGTACCTGCTAAGAAAACAGGCCTACACATTGTAGAGCATTATAAGCAAATTCTTAATAAATAAATCAGGGAGGGAAATTTTGGATTAGGTTTCCAATGGAAAAGAATCCTCTGAAATGTAACCCCCGTGAAACCATTTAGCGCCCATCGTAATCTTGTTAAAACTTAACACAGGGTGGCGGGATCAATACGTGTACTCAGTACTGAGTTTGTGACCACCGTGTACAAAAGATTAAAATGAATGTGATATGATGTTGGTTTCAATCTGAAGGTTGTTGATTTTGCTAAAGGAACGAATAATTCTGCAGCTGCTAAGTTTAGTGTAAATGAGAAACAAGTGAGAGTGGAGAAAGGCAGAAGACACACTGAGGGAAATGCCAAAAGTGAAATGTGCAAACCGCAGGAAAACATGCCAGTGGCCAGAACTGGAAGAAAAAGTGGATCACCAGTGATCGTCTGGATACATTGAAAAATGATTCAAGTTCAAGCTTTGAAATGGGACGAAAAACACTGAGGTCAGCGAAAATGTCAAAGCTACACTAAGTTGGTGCACCCGATTTATGAATAGACGTGATCTTGTGTTGAGACAAAAAGATTGCTCAGAAAATTTCCACAGGGTGTTGTTGTTTACGTTCAAGGATGCTGCTGGATGGACGAAGCGAGTTGTTTGAAGTAGGTTAAAGAGGTGTGGCGTCAATGTCCTGAAGGTTTCAGGAAGGAAAAGTCGCTACTTGTCTGGGACATGTTCAAAGCGCACTTATCAGGTGAGACAAAAGCAGCATTGAAAGCTGAGAATACGGACATTGTAGTCATCCCCAGTGGTTTGAAGTCTGTACTCCAGCCACTATATGTGAGTTTAAACAAACCATTCAAAGAATTTATGCATCGACAGTGGACGAATTTGACTCAATTCGACCTGTCTTCCGTGTATTCGTTTTTCCAAAGTTGGCACCCTCTGTATAAGCCGATCCCCTAATTTTAGGACCAAAATTTAGGGCCAAATTCTCAATTATACACCGGAATTTACGGTGCCTAGATCATTAGAGGTGTTTCAACAGGTAGAATACAAGATTCATGTCTAAATTCTCCAGCTCAGTTATTTTATTCTTTGAATTCCTTCCTAAGAGTTATATAGCATTACACAGAAATTATTTTTTCTGATGATTTTCCAGTTATTGATTTTTCTCAACTCCCAGAAATGTTCTCCCTTCCACTTACATTTTTTTCCTTCTGAATCTTTGTTCATCTTACCATTTCCATGCCAAGCCAGTTTAAGCCAACTCAAGAAGTGCAAGAAAATTGGTTCCAAAGGATAGTGGCCACAGACCTGGTTAGGTGAGACCCATTTATCTTGCACAGGACCCATCCTAGAATTACATTGATGAGCACATGAAGAATCCTCTATAATTTAACGACCCTTCTCCATGCAGCTGAGCCCCCCCAATGTCCAATGAATTCAGGCTTTTTCCACTGAGGTTGGGTGGGACTACCAAAGGTCATGGGTTAAAGGTGAAAAGTGAAAAGTTTAAGAGGAACATAAGAGGAAATTTCTTCAGAGGGTTGTGAAAGTGTGGAATGATTTGCCAGCAGAAGTAGTGCATGCAAGCTCGATTTCAACGTTTGAAATTTAGAAATACATACATCAATTTAAATGATTTGGCAAGGATCAGATGGGCCAAAGGGTCTATTTCTGTACTGTTATTCTTTGACATTATCTCTGATTTTCTTTCTCCCATCAGTATTCAGAAATGGCTTCTAATGAGAGAGCTTGATACCCTCCCTGGCAGCTATCCGCCCTGTCAACACAGAGTGGTGATCACTGCTGAAATGTGGATCAATAATACACGTAGTTTTGATAAGGATGGCTGAGTGTTGGATGTTGTTCAAGCTCAGGTTCCTTCCCGTGGTTGTCTGAAATTTTCTTAGTATTTCTACACAGTACATGATGTACTATCCACAGGTAGGATGCAATGGCTATCCTTCAGCGCATTTAATTAACTTACATAGAAGTACCATAAACAGCATCTCTTCACCAAAGTCCTTAAGTTTTGCACTCAGCAGTACTCCATACAACTCACTCCATGCTTTAATTAAACTCCCATATTCTTCCCAATATTCTGAAGTTTGAGTGTGCTCATTTTGGCAGTCATTAGATAATAATGGGGAAACTACTAATTATTAACTTTAATTAATAATTAAAGTTAACTATAATTAACTATCTGATTAACTCTTCAACTGTCAAGCAAAAGTTCATTTACCAGTGACAATACCAATGTTAAATGCCAAATGAAAAAGTCTTAACTAGATTCCATATTGTGGTAAATACAATTTACAATTCTCAAACTACTTGCTCCCCTATCCCTGGTAGTTTAGCAGTTATTAGAAAAAGAGCACAACAATCTGCTATCAGAAAAGAGCAAAATAAAAAATGCGCTTTTTAAACAACTGTACCTTGGTTGAAGCTTGATGAGATAACGTACTTCTTTAGGTTTCTTTGTAATTTTCTTGGAAATCTCCTTTAAACACCCTCTAGTGCAATTGCTGCTTCCTACACTCTGCACACTGCACTGCACACCAGTCATAAAGCAAAAAGCAAAGAGTCAGGCTCTTCAGCTCAACTCATCCATTCCACCCATTACCTAAATAAGCTAGTCCCATTTACTTACAGTATGTTTGATCTAGATCCCTCCAAATATTTCCTATCCATGTGTCCAAATGTCTTGGAAAATGTCATAACTGTACCTACCTGCCTCTACCACTTCCTGACAGCATGTTTCATATACCCTTAGTGTCAAAAGTTGCCTCTCAGGTCACTATTAAATTTTTCCACATTCACTGAAACTTATGCCCTCTAATTTTGGACCCCCCTAACTTAGAGAAAAGATTTTCATTCCATCCATGCCCCTCATGATTTGTAAACCTCTCTGATGTTACCACTCAGCCTCCAACACTTCAACGGCAGCATAAAGGGTGCTTGCTTTCATTAGACAAGGTACAGAATACAAGAGCAAGGAGGCCCTGGGTACAACATTATAGAATATCGCTTAGAATATTGTATGTAGTTCTGGTCAATGCACTATGGAAAGGAAACTACTGTATTGGAGAAGATGCATAAGACATTAAGGAGAATTTTGTTAGGAATAGAATAGTTCAGCTCTGAAGAGAGACTTAATAGGCAGAGTTCATTTTCATTGGAGCAACAGAAGCCAGAAATGTAACTTGGTATAAACTTAATTCTATTAAAAGCAATAACCCCTTTTATATATACACACACACATAAAAACCAGGGAGAGAGAGGCTCATAGTCTCTAATTATAGACAGTTTAGATTTAATCGCAATACAGATGGAAGAATATTGTTGGCATTTAGGTCTTATCCTGTGGAATATTGCTCAGTCAAAAACATATACAGTCGGCCTTCCTTATCCACGAGGAATTGGTTCCGGGACCCCTCATGGATACCAAATTTTGCGGATGCTCAAGTCCCTTATTCAACCTGTCTCAATGCAGTGGATCTTAGGACCCAGCAGAATCCCAGACCTTATTTAACCTGTCTCAGTGCAGTGAACATTAGGACCCAGCAGCGGAGATCTGAATCCACAGTGTTTCTGTTCACGAAAATAATCACGATCACAATTGAAAATAAAGCGGAAATAATAAAGTGATCGGAAAGAGGTGAAAGTCGGTCAACGATCGGAACAATTTTAATGGATAAAGTGAGAAAGGCTGTGCCCCGATGAAAGCTACAATTATTACTAAGCAATGCAGTGGTTTAATTATTGGGTTTTGGGGTTTTGAGTTTTTGATCCTCACATCAACCCGGCACGGTGGAGAGTGCACGCGATAGCGGTCTATCATTCCATCAAACTTGGGAAGAAGTTCCCGAGCCCTGCATATGTTGAAACATATGTTCTTAAGTGTTTTATATGCATAGAAAGGTAAAATATATACCATATACTAAGACAAACATTTGACTAACTGATGCTAAATAATACCGGATGTACCTGTTCCAACTTACTTAGTAAGAGAACTTCCGATTTTTTTCAATCCTGATTCACGACGACCCACGCACATCCTCCCATATACTTTAAATCATCTCTAGATTACTTATAATACCTAATACAATGTAAATGCTATGTAAAATGGTTGTTATACTGCATTGTTTAGGGTATAATGACAAGAAAATGAAGTCTGTACATGCTCGAACAACGACTGCTGGAAGAGCACTTCCAGATTTTCACAATTCTCGGTTGGTTGAATTTGCGCATGCGGAATTCGCGGATAAGGAGGGCCAACTGTACCCTGGTAACCTTCAGGGTTCCAATGACAGTGGATATGATATATACCTGTTGTGGTGCTGGCACTTGCTGTACCACTGCAGACTGCACAGATGGTGGACCAGCAGCAGATGTCCGCAGGGTCACAGTTGTAGATGAGTCTGATGCACCCTCTGTACTCTGCATGCTCGTTTCTATCAAAACAATAAAGATGTTAGAGTGAGAGATGTAAATATAATAACCCAAAAATGAAGTGATATATGGAATTGATAAGATTTGTGGCCATTTCTGATCAAGCATAAATAATTCACCAAATTAAAGCAAAATTTAACATCAGAAGTTGTAATTTCTGCAATTATTTTATCATAGAGCAAATTAAGTTCTTTTGAAATGTTCTCAGAGTTTAAATACAACCTGCAGGGAAATGAGCCGGACAACGTACTAAGAAAAACTCCAAGAAAAAGTGAAAAGATAATTGACTAAAAGAAATATGTTATAAATGCTGGTTGAACAATTGAACTGGTTCTATATTACTGAAAGCTAATATAGTAAAATTAAGTACAGATTTGGTCTATGCACTGAGCTTTTTGGAACAACACTATACACTTCTATACTTACCACTGTTCTTTCTTCCTACTAAACTCATTTTCTATCTATGCTACTAGTCTCTTATTGCATGGCTTCCAATTTGATTATCAGTACCATTATAAAATCCCCTTTCAAAAGTTCATATAAACTTCAGATGCATTTCCTTCCTCTGTCTACAACTTCAAAAACAAACATCACCATTTGTTTGACAATTTGCATAATGCATGCTAATATTCTCTATTCCATCACATTTATCCAGTCAACAACACACAAAATGCTGGTAGAACACAGCAGGCTAGGCAGCATCTATAGGGAGAAGCGCTGTCGGCGTTTCGGGCCGAGACCCTTCACTGTCACCCTTGACACCATCTTTCTCTCCATTGTTCAGACAAGGGACAGACTTGAAGTTATTGGGTATACACTTGGATCAACTTTTTAAACTAAATATTGCAAAACCTGATACTTCTCATCCTCAAGCCCCACATGCATCTTTTGGTGTTTGAAAGGTAGCTCAGGCTTTCCAAAATTTATCTAGTTTCTGGAACGTTACCAGCAAATAGGAAGGTAGAAATATATTAACACTACAGATGAAAGAGACAAAAAGACATTACTGATCTGTTTGCTTAACATAGTCTGGAACATGATTGAATTTATTAAGGATGGGGTAACAGAGCACCTAAAAAAAAAAATCATAAGATGGTGTTGATCCCTTAGCATTTATGAAAAGGAAATCATGTTCACCCAATCTAAAAAGAGTTCACTGTGAAGGTCAAACACAAGGAAATCTGCAGATGCTGGAAATTCAAACAACAACACACACAAAATGCTGGTAGAACACAGCAGGCTAGGCAGCATCTATAGGGAGAAGCGATGTCGACATTTCGGGCCGAGCTTACAAACAGCAGATAAATTCTATTTAAATTATCAATTAATAATGCACTCACAAAAAGAGTTACCAAGGAAAGGCTCGTGGGTTACTTAGAACATAGAAATTACAGCACAGGAACAGACCCTTCAGTTCACTGATGTTAACCACATTGAACTAGTAATTAAACAGGTCTCTGAATTAGTCCCTTCTGACTAAGAGGTCCATATCTCACCAGTCTCCACACATTTAAGTTCCTATCTAAGAATCTCTTAAATACCTTTATCATATTTATCTCCACTACCATCCAATGCAGCACATTCCATGCACTGAACCACCAGAGTAAAAACTTGCCTCACACATTTCCTTTGATCTTGCCCCTCTCACCTTAAATACATGCCTTCTAGTATTAGATACCTCAGTCCTGGGGGAGAAAAAAAAGATACTGGCTGTTAACTCTACACTATTGATGCCTGTAATAATTATTTTTACATTATATGTCAATGATTTGGATGACGAAATTGATGGCTTTGTTGCAAAGTTTGCAGACATTGTGAAGATAGGTGGAGGGGCAGGTAGTTTTGAGGAATAGAGATGCTACAGAAGGACTTGGATTAGGAGAATAGGTGAAGTGGTGGCAGACAGAGTAGTGTTGGGAAGTGTATGGTCATGCACATTCATAGAAGAAACGAAAGGGTTGACCATTTTCTAAATGCAGAGAAAATACAAAAACCTGAAGCGCAAAGGGATATTGTACAGGATTCCACAAAGGTTAATTTGCAGGTCGAGTCCGTGGTGAGGAAGGCAAATGCAGTGTTAGCATTCATTTTACAAGACGACTAGGATATACAAACAAGGATATAATGTTCAGACTTTATAAGGCACTGGTGAGGCTTCACTTAGAGTATTGTGAGCAGTTTTAGGCCCCTTACCTTAGAAAGGATGTGCTGAAACTGGAGAGGTTTCAAAAGAGGATAACAAAAATGTTTCCAGGATTGAATGACTTGTCATATTGAAGAGCATTTGATAGTTCTGGGCCTGTATTCACTGGAATTCAGAAGAATGATGGGTGACTTCATTGAAACCTATTGAATGGTGTGAGGCCTTGATAGAGTGAATGTGTAGAGGATGGTGGGAGAGTCTAAGACTAGAGGACACAGCCTCCTTTTAGACAATAGACAATAGGTGCAGGAGTAGGCCATTCGGCCCTTCTAGCCAGCACCGCCATTCACTGTGATCATGGCTGATCATACACAATCAGTACCCCGTTCCTGCCCTCTCCCCATATCCCTTGACCCCGCTATCTATAAGAGCTCTATCTAACTCTCTCTTGAATGCATCCAGAGACTTGGCCTCCACTGCCTTCTGAGGCAGAGCATTCCACATATCCACCACTCTCTGGGTGAAAAAATTTTTCCGCATCTCAGTTCTAAATGGCCTACCCCTTATTCTTAAACTGTGGCCTCTAGTTCTGGACTCACCCATCAGCGGGAACATGCTTCCTGCCTCCAGCGTGTCCAATCCCTTAATAATCTTATATGTCTCAATCAGATCCCCTCTCATCCTTCTAAATTCCAGTGTATAGAACAGAGATTAGGAGGAATTTCTTTAGCCAGAGTGGTGACTCTGTGGAATTCCTTGCCATGGGCCATCTTTATGTATATTTAAAGCAAAGGTTGATAGATTCTTGCTTGGTCAGGGTATGAAGGGTTATGGGTGGGCGTGTGGGAAGAGAGGAGATTGGGGCTGAGGGGAAGAATGGATCAGCCATGATGAAATGGTAGCACAGACTTGATGGGCCAAATTTTACTCCTGTGTCTTATGGTCTTATAACCTCATAAACTTCTATCAAATCTCCAGAGAGAAAACAACACAAATTATTCTAACCTCTCCTCACTACGTTCTCAAATCCAGGCAGCATTTAAGTAAACTTCTTTTGTATCCTCTTCGAATCATCCACATCCTTCCTTTTATAGGGTGACTAGGCTTAAATGCAGTATTCCAAATAAGATGAGTGTAATATATTTAGTGAGGATAGGAAGTTAAAGGGCAGAGTTCAAATAAATGGGTCTTTTTGAAGCAGAGCAATATTCAGTATTCGTGCTAGTCTCTCTGCTGTAATGATAACTTAGATGAAATGATAGACACATTACTTACCTAATATGAAAGGACAAAAAACAGCTGACAGATAGGAACACCATCATTTACAAGTTCTTCACTAAGTTTTAGCACCATCCTGTCTTGGAATTACTTCATCATTACAGGATCAAATAACCCAACAACTCTTCATTATCTAGATGTAGTAGGCCAAGGCTCACATTAAAATACCTGAAAACAACTTGGTTGTGCAGCAGATGATAATCTTGATTAAAAATCCTTACCCTACAAATGCATAAACAATGTTCATAAGGGGTGGGCCACGTGAAGCTACTAAGGGGGAGGGTAAACTTTAATAAAACTGTTGCTGTGTGAACCCACAAGCTAGTAGGACTTTTCTGTACATTAACACTTGAACCAAGTACTATCAAGGTTAAATGTAATTTGAACTGTATTGCAAGAGGCTTGGAGTACAAAAGGCAGGCTTACTGTTAATTTAGGGTTTTGGCAAGGCCATTTTGGAGTGACACATGAACTTGCCTTGGAAGCAGTAAAGATTCCCAGTTCAGTCCCAGAATAATATTGTTATCCTTTAGGAAAAAGATCAAGCACATTTTTAAATAATCACTGGATTTTATGATGCAAGAATGAAGAGATTAGAAATTATTTTATAAGGATATCAATCTTTGGGATTCAATACCCAGAAACATGATGGATGATCAGAAGATTTAAGATGGAGACTTTTGTGCAGCAGGGGAAATCCAAAGGATTTGGTGTTTGGGCAGGCAAACAGCTGAGCATATATTTTTTTAAAAATCAAATAAACTGTAGATATAATGAACAGGTCAGGCCTCATCTGCGGGAAGAGACTGTGCGAATGTTTCCAGAATGCTATTTTTACTAAAGCAGCTGAGGAAAGCCCAGAGATCTTTGTTTTGTATCTTCTCTACATTCATAGGATGAGGCTCACTACAGGTCACTCATCGATTGTTAAGGATCCTCACCATCCGAGATGTGCCATTTTCCTCATTGCTACCATCGGGAAGAGGTACGGGAGTTCTGAAGGCGCACACTCAACATTTTAGCTTCTTCCCCTCCACAATCAAATTCCTGAACAGTCCATGAACATCAGCTAGTTATTTCTTTCTTGCACTATTTTGTAATTTGTAGTAATTTATTATGTTTTGCACTGTACAGCTGCAAAACAAATTTCACTACCTACAGTGTATCAATGATAATAAACCCGATTATGATTTGCTTCCACAGATCAGTTGTAGTTATACTAAGTAATCACACACAAAATAAAACCCTTTTGCTGGTTCCTGTGACCACCAGCCCTCCACATCTCTAGATTTAAGAGTCAAATAATTGCATGCTGACCAAAGTTTACTAGTCTATTGCAATTTGACCCTTTCAACAAGATATAAATATTTTAAAAATAAACTATAAAACAAGACAGTGTACACCAAAATATTCAGTTTCCAGCAGTTCGAGCAAGAGGCCAAAATCTATGCTCACTTGCAATCTGCAAACAATTAGATTCTTATTAACGATATCACTCTTAAAATTTCCCCAATTTGTTCATCACTCACTCTGTGGCAACAAAAGAGCCTCAAGCATGCATGTGCAAACATGGGTGGAATTATTTTTAATTAGAAAACAATCCTGTAATAGGCAAGGTGCAAATGAAAACCAGAAACTATAACCCACAGTCTGCACACCATTACAGTAATAAAAACACTATTTTGGGAACAGAAGTGATAGCTATATTTTTATAAATTACAATTATTTTAAACTGTCATTTGCAGTGAAAATAAGCACAAAGAAATCTATATCAATGCTTTCCCACAGGAAGAGTATCAACTCAAAAATAATTGCAACTAATGCATGGGAGGATCAGAATATCCTAGAAAGTTCCTTTGTAGAAAACTTAATTCAATTCTTAACTTTAAGCAACTTTCAATCTAAAACTTTTTCAGAGTACAAATTAATCCTAACAAATGTCAACTTCAACTTACAAAATACAATTAAGTTGGTCAGTAAAACTATTGAAAATCTTTTCTTTGTACTTTTGTCAGTTAAATAAAGGTTCACGTGAATTAACATATCACAGATTTTTGTTTTATCGCATTTTGGAAAATATCCCAACTTTTCTGGAAATGGGGTTTGTAGTTCTTCCAGGTGAGGCAACACTTTACCTGCGAGTCTGTTGGGGTCATCTACTGTATCCTATGCTCCTGGTGTGGCCGCCTGAATATCTGTGAGACCCGATGTAGATTGGGAAACCACTTCTCCGAGCCCCAACACTCCATCCACCAGAAAAACTGGAACCCATTTTAATTCTACTTCCCATTTCCATTCTGACATGTCAGTCTATGGCCTCTTCTACTGCTACGATAAGATCACACTCAGAGTCAAGGAGTAACGCCTTATATTCCGTATGGGTAGTCTCTAACCGGATATCATGAGCATCAATTTCTTGAATTTATGATAAATTCTCCCCCACCCCCTTCTCTTCCGCCATTCTCCATTCCAATCTCCCTGTCACCTCACATCCTTACCTGCCCATCACCTCTCTGGGGCTCCTCCCCCTTCCCTTTCTTCCATGGTCTTCTGTACTCAGATTTCCCCTTTTCCAGCCCTTTATCTTCTTCTCCACCAATCAACTTCCCAGCTCTCTACTTCACCCCTGCCAGTTTCACCTATCACCTACTACCTTGCATTTCTTCCTCCCCTCTCCCCACCTTCTTACTCTGACTTCTCACCTTTCTTCTCCAGTTCTGATAGAAGGGTCTCAACCCAAAATGTTGACTGTTTACTCTTTTCCTCCAGCTCTGTATTGCTACAGTAATTACAAAGCATCCCATACCCTCATCTTGGCCTCTCTGACCACATCTCTACACTGTGGTCCCAAGCGTACAGAAATCCCAGTGTAGGGAAAATGGAGAAACTAATCAAGGACATCACTGTCCATATCCCTCCAGTTTCTTTACATTCATGTGCCTGTTTAAAAATCTAATCTTTCTCCCACCACCGCCATCCCAGGTAGCAAATACTAAGCACCCATCACAGTTTATTATTAAAAAAAACTTGCCCATCTTATTTAAAATTACCCCCTCACTTGATTCAATCTCTATGCTCAGGAGTGTTTTGAATGGACTGTCAGATGCTCAAGGAGGCCACCACAAACTGTGAAGACACAGAACCTAAGGAATATGCCTCACCTGTCACCAGCTACATCACCAAGTGTGTAGACGAAGTAGGTACCTCAAGAGTGGTCATCTCACAGCGCAACCAGAAACCCAGGCTGAACGCAGAGGTGTGCTTCTTACTAAAAGGCTAAGATGCTGCTTTTAGGTCTAGAGACAGAACAGCTCTCAGAGCAGCCAGGACAAACCTCACCTTAGCCATCAAGAGGGAAAGACCAGAACATCTGTCCGATAATGATCCCCAGCATATGAAGCCGACTATACAAGGGAAGAGTGCCAGTGTCAACTGTACCTTATTCTAGCTGGACATCTGCGACTAGAAGTATTCGCAGGGATATGTACTGGGACCTCTGCTGTTTGTGTATACAAATAACCTGGATTAAAAAGTAGATGGGCAGGTGAGTGAGTTTGATGATTTGTGGTGTTGTGGATAGAGTAGAAGACTAACAAAGAATACTATAGCATATAGATCAGTTGCAGATTTGCGTGGAGAAATGCCAGATGGAGTTTAACCCAACCAAATGTGAAGTGTTGCACCTTGGTAGATCAAATGCTAAGAGACAGTACACTGTTAAAAGCAAGAGGCTTAACAGTGTCAATGAGCAGAGGAATCTTGGGGTACAAGTTCATAGCTCCCCTAAAGTGGCCACACAAATTGATAGAGTGTTTCAGAAGGCATATAGCATGCTTGCCTTTATTAGTCAAAATATTAAGTTCAAAAGTCAGGAAGTTGTGCTGTAGTTTCATAAAATTTTAGTTAGGCTGCATCTTGAGTATTGCATACATCTCTGGTTGCCCCATTACCAGAAGGACGTTGAAGCATTGAAGAAGGTGCAGAAGAAGTTTAATCGGGATGTTGCCTAGATTAGAGGGCATGTTAAAAAAAAAGAGCTTGGACAAACTTGGGTTGAGTTTGACAAACACTGGAGTGCCGGAGACTGAGGGGAGATCGAATAGAGTTTTGTAAGATTATGAGAGGTATAGAGCAGACAGACAATATCTTTGATATTGCGGTGTTCGCTGAGCTTTGCTATTAGCTTGCAGACACTTCTTCACCAGTCGACATGACATCCTCAGTGCACAGTTGTTGGTGTTTTGCTCTGGGAGCACTCGCGTTTATATAATTTAATGCAAGCAAATTGCCAAGCTCGGCGAATACTGCAATATCAAACACCTCAACCTGAGCTACCAATATTTCCCACTATCTTTTGCAAGAGTTGAAATGCCTCATAGCAAAAGCAAAAGGTGAGACACAGTAATTTTAAAGGACATGTGAGGGGCAAGTTTTTAAAATTCATAAACAGTGGTGTGTGCCTTTAATGCACCTTCTGGGGTGATGTAGTGGCAGAAACAGGGATTTTAAAAATGTCTATGTTTAGATAGGCACATGAATTGAGGAAAATGGAAGGATATGGCCAATGTGTAGACAGAAAGGATTAGCTTACTTAGCCATTTAAATAGTTGGCACAACATTGTGGGCAAAGGACCAGTTCCTGTGCTGTACTGTTCTATGTACAGTTCCAGTGACATCTCACTTCCTGATGTTCTAAACAACTTTTACGCACGTTTCCAGGCATGCAACATGCCAACCACAAACTATGCACTCCCAGGCGAGTAGCCACTGTACGTAACAGCATCAGACATGAAAAATTTTCTGCAGAAAGTCAACCGCCATAAGACCATAAAACCACAAGACCAGAAGGCATAGGAGCAGAATTAGGCCATCTGGCCCATCGAGTCTGCTCTGCCATTCAATCATGGCTGACCCTTTTTTCCTATCTCCCCTTCAACCCCAGTTCCTGGCCTTCTCCCCGTAACCATTGATGCCATGTTTAATCAAGAACCTATCAATCTCTGTCTTAAATACACCCAATGACCTGGCCTCCACAACTGCATGTAGCAACAAATGCCACAAATTCACCACCCTCTGGCTTAAGAAATTTCTCCACATCTGTTTTGAAAGGGCGCCCCTCTATCTAGAGGCCGTGCCCTCTTGCCCATGGAAAACATGCTTTCTGCATCTACTTTGTCTAGGCCTTTCAACATTTGAAAGGTTTCAATGAGACCATCCCCTCGTCTTTCTGAATTGCAGCAAGTACAAACCCAGAACCATCAAATGTTCCTTGTATGATAACTCTTTCATTCCTGGAATCATTCTTGTGAAGCTCCTCTGGACCCTCTCCAATGCGAGCACATCTTTTCTAAGATGAGGGGCCCCAAAACTGTTCACAATACTCAAGGTGAGGCCTCAACAGTACCTTGTAAAGCCTTAGTATCACACCCCTGCTCTTCTGTTCTAGACCTTTTGAAATGAATGCTAACATTCCATTTGTCTTCCTCACCACCAACTCAACCTGAAAGTTAACCTTTAGGGTGTTCTGCACAAGGACTCCTAAATCCCTCTGCATGTCAGATTCCTGTATTTTCTCCCCGTTTAGAAAATAGTCCACACATTTATTTCTACTACCAAAGTGCATGACCATGCATTTCCCAACACTGTATTTCATCTGCACATTCTCCTGATCTGTCCAAGTCCTTCGACATCCTACTTGCTTCCTCAACACTACCTGCCCCTCCACAAATCTTCGTATCATCTGCAAACCTGGCAACAACGCCAACTATTCCATCATCTAAATCATTTATATACAGCATTAAAAGAAGTGGTCCCAAAACTGACCCCTGCAGAACACAATGAGTCACTGGCAGCTAACCAGAAAAGGATCCTTTTATTCCCACTCACTGCCTCCTCCTAATCAGCCAATGCTCTAACCATACCAGTAACTTTCCTGCAAAACCATGGGCTCTTAACTTGGTAAGCAGCCTCACATGTGGCACCTTGTCCAAAGCCTTCTGAAAGTCCAAATTTACAACATTCACTGCATTCCCTTTATCTATCCTACTTGTAATCTCCTCAAAGAATTCAAACAGGTCCACCAGGTAGGATTTTTCCTGAAGGAAACCATGCTGATTTGTACTACCTTGTCCTGTGTCAGCAAGTCCTCCATCACCTCATCCTTAACAACTGACTCTAACATCTTCCCAACCACTGAGGTCAAACTAACTGGTTCACTGTTTCCTTTCTGCTGCCTTCCTCCTTTCTTAAAGAGTGGAGTAACATTTGCAATCTTCCTGTCTTCTGGCATCATCATTGTCTCGTCTGAACCCTTGGTGTCTAGGTGGCACATGGGGGCCTCCCCTCAGGCATCATGCCAGCGTCCAATGATTTTTGAAAGATCATTTCTAATGCCACCTCTTTCAGAAGTCTAGAACCCAGTTCATCTGGTCCGGGTGACTTATGTACCTTTAGGTCTTTCAGCTTTTTGAGTACCTTCTCTCTTGTAATAGTAACTGCACCCACTACATCAGGCATACTGCCCAGTGAAGAATGATGCAAAATACTCATTTAGTTCATCAGCCATCTCCTTGTCCCCCGTTATTATTTCTCCTGCTTCATTTTCTTGCGGTCCTATATCCATTCTCATTTCTCTTTAATTTTTTAAACATTTTTGAAAAAACTTTTACTATCCATTTGATATTATTTGCTGTCTTGCCTTCATATTTCATCTTTTCCCTTCTAATGATTTTTTTAGTTGCTCTCTGTAAGCTTTTAAAAACTTCCCAATCCTCCATCTTCCCACGAAGTTTTGCTTTGGTGTGCCCTTTCTTTTGCTTTTACAATCACTTTCACTTTCCTTGTCAGCCATGGTTGTACTATTTTACCATTTGTGTATTTCTTCATTTTTGGAATACTGTACACAATAAGTCAGCCGGGCCAGACAACATCCCAGGCAGAGAATTCGGAGTGTGCACAGTAGCTCACTGATATCTTCACAAACATCTTCAACAGTTCACTCATCAAGGCTACTGTCCCCATATGCTTCAAATCAGCCACCATCATCTCTATACCAAAGAGCTCTACACCTTCAGAACAACTACCACCCAGAGGCACTAATGCCAACCATCATGAAGTTTTTTTTTAAGAACAGCTAGTAATGGCAACCCCAATATGCTTACCAACAGAACCACTCTACAACAGATGCGATAGTATTTGCCATGCACCTGGCCCTGACACTCCTTGAAAACAAGGACCCTTCTGTCAAAATACTGTTTTTGGATTTTAGTTCGGCATTCAAGACTTTCACAGACCTTGGCGAACAAACTCCTACCCCTCAGCTTAAATACACCGCTATGCAACTGGGTGTTGGACATCCTAACCAACAGAACTCAGTATGGATGCACAACCACTCCTCCTTCCCCATCATCCTTGAACGGGTGCCCCCCAGGGCTGTGTGCTGAGCCCATTGCTGTACCCTTTGCTCACTCGTGACTGCCTGGCCAAACACCCAAGTAATCACGTTGTCAAGTTTGCTGACGACACAACTGTGGTGGGATTCATCACCAACACAGATGAAGCGTTCTACAGAGAGGAGGTGGAAGAGCTCGAGGCCAGATACCAGGCAAATAACCTCTTCCTCAGTGTCTGCAAAACAATGGTTATTATTGACTTCAGGAGAAGTCATACCACTCACTCCCTTTTTTGAATTGGTGGCAGAGCAGTGGAAACTGCAAGCAGTTTGAAACTATATGAGTGCACATCTCACACAACCTCTCAAGGTCCTAGAACACATTCCACACAATCAGGAAAGCTTACCAATCCCTCAACTTTCTGAGGAAGCTGAAGGGAACTGGACAGTGCACATCTACACACACATCCTTCTACCCATGTGCAGTAGAGAGCATTCTACCTTGCACTGATGCAGCACATTCTCTACAGCAGGTAGTCAAAATTGCCCAATGCATCACCAGCACCAGCCCACCCACAATCAAGGACATACATACAGAAAGGTGGCAGTGATGCATTGGACTATTTGTCTCATTCCCATCGGGGAAGAGGCTACATAGCATCTACGCTAGGACTACAAAACTCAAAAACAGTTACTTCCCCCAAGAAAAGCTGATGAGCACCTCCAACTACAAATCCCCCACCACCACTAGTTCATCATTTCCTGGTCAGTACCTTGTGTAAAGACACTCCTGTGCGTACAGTCACCCTATGATATACATAATATAATTTGTACATTAATTGTATTTACATTTATTGTAGTTTTTGATTATTGTGTTCTTTATCCTAGTGTTTTTGTGCTGCATCAGATCCAGAGTTAACAATTATTTCATTCACCTTTACACTCGTGTACTAGAAATGACATTAAGTAATCTTGAATCTGAAATCCTGGACTCAGCAGGGTTTTGACCCAAAACTCTGATAATTGCTTTCCTCCCACAAATGTTGCTCAATCTGCTGGGTTCCTTCACCAGATTGTATTTAGCTCTGTGGAAGGAGGAGGATTACAGCAATTATCTATACAGAGCAATTAGGAAGGACAACAAACACTGGCCTTGTGCAACAAAACTAGTGTCCTGTAAACAGTTTTAAAAACAGCTGTTTCTTAAAGCCACTGTACATTGTGAATTGTTGCATGTAGGGAGTTTGGTTCTGCCAAACACATTCATTAGGTAGCTTATGACTGACCTGAAGCAACTTCGAAGAACAGATTCCAAAATCACTGATAACACTTCTTCGCCAAAGGTTTGATTCAGCACAATTTACAACACTTTCTCATCCAAAGTTGTGGTCATTAGCATGTTAGTTTCGAAGTCTGCTGAATTTTTCAAGTAGTAGCCATGTCATCCTGATGTGTGTACATGAATTACATGCTCAGCAGCCCACATTATAGCTACAACTATTGGTTAGTTATTAGTATTAAATTCAAAAATCTTCCTTCGTGAAAATACCTAACACAAATGATTATTTTTAACATACCATCTTTAGAATTCCCACTAGTTTCATGTCCCAGCATTGATTAAAATAACTTTGCCTGTCAATTACCTGTCCCTTTGAAAGTGTTGGGTCATCAGGTAGAAAACCTTTGGTGGTTATACCCCTCCAAGTGTCAATTGGATAATTAGTTTCTGCCAATAGCATTTCTGTACAGAGTCTTCGACTGGAGTTTAGGCAGGAGAAATTCTTTCACAGCTCTTGCTGTCAGAGTGACCAGTCTCAGCACTGCTGCCTTCCACTACAGGCAATCTGTTAAACTGCAAGGAACTAATACTGACCTTTCAGAAGAGAAAACAAAAATCCATTGGACCATCTTGATTTGGTTGGAAAAATTTTTAAAATCTGTGTTATTTAATATTCTAATGAAGTTACCTTCACACATCTTTCCTGATGTGTGACACAGAAAAACAGATGTTCAATCAAAAACGAGGCAAAGCAGCTTGCTTTGTTTGCTTTTATTGTTTGCTAATTCACAGCAGTTGCTTTGGGAGACACAACCCACTCCTGCTTCTAGGAACTAGTTGCCAGGCAACTCACCAAACACTAAAAACCAAACAAGTCTATTCCACAATTCCCATTTCTGCTCTTCATCAACATAAACCCCATTAATACTTCACTTATTATGCAGGATACATTCTTTATAGGTTTACTTTAGCAGAACTGCAAAAAGCTGCTTACTGAAGTCAAATGCTGCACCTCAATTCTTCTCTATAACTCAGTTATGCAATTCTTGGATGACATACTAGTTAACAGAAGAATGCTGGCACCTATCAACTTGTGCCCATCTTGTGTGCATTTATTTGCAGTTTTAAAAAAGTACCAGAGAAAAACTCAATGGCCAGAAAAACAACATTCAGAACATTCCATTTGATGATGCTTTTGAACTTTTCTAATAGATTTATTTGAAGTAAAAAAGTATTGCATATCCTGCAATCAGCATTTCAAGTGTTTCTTACGGTTTTGGGTGGAAGGAGAAGAGGAAGTTCAATTGTATTTAAATCTGTAATACTTTGAGCAAAATTCCAATTTGATTCTATCAAACACCCTCAACATCAGGCTCGGAAGCCGTTTAAAAATAGCAGCAACTGTTCCCAAATCATTTCAAAAAACAGTTTACAATCATATGGAGAGAACAGCAATGAACTCCATTTTATCAAATTTTACAAATCTGGTAATAGACAATTATTCAGGATTACATAACAAAATTTGATTTACTATTTCAGAGGAATTAATTTGCATTGGTGGATGAGAATACATTTCTTCATTCTGATCTGTCTAGACAAGCCAGAAAACTGTCTGCAATGGCATATCTTCCCATTTGTGCTGCTACCTCTACTGTCCCTCAAGGATGCATCTATTTCTCATTGATATGCCATCTTTTTTCTGGTTTAAGATGGGGTAAACTGTAACCTGCAACTTCCCTTTCAGTCGAGCTTGCAGCAAAAGAGCCACCTGTAGTGTGAACTGAAGTCTCAAAGGTGCAGGACGATTGCAGCATGGTGTGTATGGGCTGAATCGAGGTAGCAGGGTCCAGGCCTGAGAGTGGGAAACAAGCCAATATTTGGCTGCTGGAGCAGACTTAGGGGCAATTCAAAGCGTCAGAATCAAGGTGAAGCAGAGCTGAGGCAGTGGTGCCCATACCTGGGCCCAAGAGCAAGGACCAAGACGAGATCTGACTGATTTTAGCACCAGGCTTAATTGAAAAGGTCAGGTACAGTCCTAACTGAGGTGGCGGGATCCCAGGCCCGTCAGCATATCTAAGCAGCAGGGCCTTGGTCCGGAAGTGAGGTACAACCGTGGTTTGGCTGATTTAAGTGCCAAGCTAGATTGAAAAGGTTGGGTGTAGGGGCCAGAAGTGAGTGATGGGCCAGTGTTCAGTTCACTAATCTGCAAAGTTTACTCCTCTCTGCTGAACCAAGACTGTGGTCTACAACTAACTGGTTCCTGTATTGGCTACAGTGATGAATGGCTTTGTGGCTGGGGCTCACTTTCATGAACTACAGATCTGAGTGTTATTTTGCTTTACTTTTATTGTTTGATTCTCCTTGTTGAAAAGTGTCTGTCTGTTGAACTCTAATGCCCCTTTCTTTGCCTGATGTCTGGGTGAAAGGGATAGAAACTAGAAAAAACAAATAGTTTTACAGTTCTTTTCTTCCAAAAGGCACCTCCTTTGATGTGGTTTGGTAGGGAGGGGATGATGGTAAGTGGGGGTATGCCATTCAGTTGTCCATATCTTTGTGGGCTGAAGGCCCTGTATTGTGCTGTAGGTTTTTCTATATCATAGTTTACCATGTCATACTAAAAAGTTCCATTGCCATTTTTGAAAGAGGGTGCCAAATATTAACATCCGGAAAAGCTTCAAATCAGCACAGTTCAACTTATAATAAGTTGGTTTATGTATGAAGAGCAATATGTCATCAATTAAATATCATGAAATCTACACACAAAAATAATTATCAAAGCAAATTCCAGAGAAAGTCCTTTGTAGATTTCCAGTAAAAAAGCAAGAATACAGAAGGGAACAGTTTAACTATAATAAGACTGAATAGCCGTTTAAGAATAGGCTAAATGAAACAGTATCAAAAAATCTGTGGTAGATAGCTTAATTAAATGAAAAGGTCACTTGATATCCATAAGCACAACAGACTCAACAAATGCTGGAAATCCGGAGAAGCACATGCTGAAGGAACAGGTCAGGCAGCATCTATGGAAAGGAATAAACAGTCAATGTTTTGAGCCAGGACAACATCAAGACAGGAAAGGTCTCAAAAGGGTGGACTGCTTATTCCTCAAAGATGTTGCCTGACTTGCTGAGTTCATCCAGTGTACTGTGGGTGTTATTTGGAATTCAGGCTGCAAAAAAGGAAATGGCATTCTGCAAAATCAGGCCACATCCACACTAGACCGGATAATTTTGAAAACGCTGGTTTTGTGTAAAAACCATAGGCATCCACACTATCCGTTTTTGAAAATATCTCTATCCACATTGAAACGGAGATTTCGGTGATTCTCCTCCTACTGGGCATGCGCAAGACACATCTACCGAAGACAAGTGACATGTTTCGTGTCGAATCTCACCGTAAAAGTGCGCGTTTGTGTAGTTACAGACTAGAAAAACTTAAACCAATGGATAGCTGTTGGCTCTCGCGCAAGAGAACTTAAAAGTAAAAAAAACAAATACTGGAGCGTACGGAGGCAACCAACAGGGAGTTCACGGACAGATTGACCCAGCTGACGACGAACATTGAAAAACTGACCAACTCTGTTGCATTAATAAAGCACCTTGTTAAATGTGTAAAACATGTCTGCATCAGTGTTACCTTGTATTTCCATACAATGTTACATTAAGCTTTCTGGAAGTCCAGGTACACTACATCTACTGGCTCTCCCTTGTCCATTTTCATAGTTACATCCTCAAAGAACTCAAAGTCAAGCATGATTTTCCCTTCGTAAATCCATGCTGACTCGGACTGATCCTTCTACTGCTATCCAAAAGTGTTGTAATTTCCTCTTTTATAATTGACTCCAGCATCTTTCCCACCATTGACGTCAGGCTAACCGGTCTATAATTCCGTTTTCTCTCTCCCTCCTTTCTTGAAAAGCGGGACAACATTAGCCACCCTCCAATCAGCAGGAACTGTTCCTGAATCTATAGAACATTGGAAAATGATTACCAATGCGTCCACAATTTCTAGAGCCACCTCCTTAAGTACCCTGGGATGCAGACCATCAGGTTCCGGGCACTTACCAGCCTTCAGACCCAACAGTCTATCCAACACCGTTTCTTGCCTAATATAAATTTCATTCCGTTCATCCTTTACCCTAGTTCCTTTGGCCACCATTACATCTGGGAGATTGTTTGTGTCTTCGCTAGTGAAGACAGATCCAAAGTACCTGTTCAATTCATCTGCTATTTCCTTGTTCCCCATTATAAATTCACCCGTTTCTGTCTTCAATGGCCCAATTTTGGTCTTAACTATTTCTTTGCTTTTCACATACCTAAAGAAGCTTTTACTATCCTCCTTTATATTCTTGGCTAGTTTACCTTCGTACCTCATTTTTTCTCCGCGTATTGCCTTTTTTGTTATCTTCTGTTGCTCTTTATAAGCTTCCCAGTCCTCCAGTTTCCCGCTCATCTTTGCTATGTTATACTTCTCTTTTATTTTTATACTGCTCTTTACTTCCCTCGTCAGCCACGGCCGCCCCTTATTCCCCTTAGGATCTTTCTTCCTCTTTGGAATGAACCGATCCTGCACCTTCTGCATTATTCCCAGAAATACCTGCCAATATTGTTCCACTGTCTTCCCTGCTAAGGTATTGTTCCATTGAACTTTGCCCAGCTCCTCCCTCATAGCTCCATAGTTCCCTTTGTTCAACTGTAATATTGACACATCTGATTTTCCCTTCTCCTTCTCAAATCGTAGGTTAAAACATATCATATTATGGTCACTACCTCTTAATGGCTCCTTTACCTCGAGATCCCTGATCAAATCCAGTTCATTGCACAACACTAAATCTAGAATTGCCTTCTCCCTGATAGGCTCCAGTACAAGCTGTTCTAAGAATCCATCTCGGAGGCACTCCACAAACTCCCTTTCTTGGGGTCCAGTACCATTCTGATTCTCCCAGTCTACCTGCATGTTGAAATCCCCCCATGACAACTGTATCATTACCTTTGCAACATGCCAATTTTAACTCTTCATTCAACTTACACCCTACATCCAGACTACTGTTTGGGGGCCTGTAGATAACTCCCATTCGGGTCTTTCTACCCTTAGAATTTCTCAGTTCTAGCCATACTGACTCTACATCCCCTGATTCTATGTCCCCCCTCACAAGGGACTGAATATCATTCCTCACCAACAGAGCCACCCCACCCCCTCTGCCCGTCAGTCTGCCCTTTCGATAAGACATATATCCTTGAATATTCATTTCCCAGGCCCTGTCCACTTGAAGCCATGTTTCTGTTATTCCCACAACATCGTACTTGCCAATTTCCAACTGGGCCTCAAGCTCATCTACTTTATTCCTTATACTTCGTGCATTTATATATAATACTTTAATTCGTTACTCCCCTCATCTTTCATATCAATTCCTATTTCACTTGGCCATACTGTATAATCTCTTCTTGAGCTTTCTGCTCCATTGATTCTGTTGTCCTTTTTAAACTTTTCTTATTTTCACTTTCCCTTTAACTCCATCTTTATATTTCCAGTTCATCCCCAACACATCTGTGTTGCAGTGGCAAACCTGCATGCCAGAATGCTGGTCGCCCGCCTATTAAGGTGCAACCCGTCCCTGTTGTACAATTCATCCTTACCCCAAAACATACCCCAGTGGTCCAAGAATGTAAATTCTTGTTTCCTGCACCAGTTCCTCAGCCACACATTCAGATCCATTATTAGCCTCCAACCTGATGGCATGAACATCAACTTCTCTAACTTCTGTTAATGCCCCTCCTCCCCTCTTACCCCATCCCTGACATATTTAGTTGTTTGGTTTTTTCTCTCTCTCTGCCCATCACCCTGCCTGTTCTCCATCTCCTTCTGGTGTTCCCCCTCCCCCTTCTTTCTCCCGAGGCCTCCCGTCCAGCTCTATATCACTTTCGTCGATCACCTTTCCAGCTCTTAGCTTCATCCCACCCCCTCCGGTCTTTTCCTATCATATCACATTTCCCCCTCCCCCCACTACTTTCAAATCTCTTAGTATCTCTCCTTTCAGTTAGTCCTGACGAGGGGTCTTGGCCCAAAACGTCGACAGTGCTTCTCCTTATAGATGCTGCCTGGCCTGCTGTGTTCCACCAGCATTTTGTGTGTGTGTTGTTTGCAGATCCATTATCTCCCTGTTCCTGCCCTCTCCAGCACGAGGAACTGGAAGCAAACCGGAGATAACCACCCTGGAAGTCCTGCTTTTCGCCTTCTTCCGAGTTCTCTGAAGTCCCGCTATAGAATGTCCTTCCTCTTCTTCCCGACGTCATTTGTGCCGACATGCACTACCACTTCCGGCTGTTCACCTTCACCCTTGAGGATTCCCTGCAATCGGTCCGTAATGTCCTGGATCCTAGCACCAGGGAGGCAACACACCATCCTTAAATCTTGCCTGTTGCCACAGAAACCCCTTTCCGTACCTCTTACTATGGAGCCCCTACTACCACGGCTCTTCCTGAAGTCTCCGGTTACCCCGTCCACACTGATCTGCCCGAGCAGCGTTTTCAAAAATACCCACCCTGGAAAGCGTTTCTGAAAAGCTCCGGTTTCAGGGGACGAAAACGCCATTTTAGTGTGGACGGAGGGTAAAAACGAAGAGAAAAATCTTCCGTTACGGATTTATCCAGTGTAGCGTGGACGTAGCCTTAAACTGCTTGTATCTCACTCTAGTCAGCAGGTGATCAGTTTATTGTTAAAGTGTTAATTACCAGACAAGAGGATTAGGTCCACAAAATATCTGTGTGCAATTGAGTCACTGAGCTCTGGGGTGGGGAAAATGAACTGTTTGAATTAGTGATTAAGGTTTAAACTATGTTATTATTATACTGCCAATAACAAAGATTAAACTGTTAACATGGTCAGCTGACAGCAAGGTTCAAATCAAATTAAGCAAAAATACTGCTAATAGAGAGAAAGTGGTAATCACCCAGACCTGTTAAAAAAATTCTGCAAAAGTGGAAGTTAATTCGGCACATTATAGAACAAAGACTTCTGAAGGAAGAAAGATTTCAGTTCTGCTGGAAATCACAAGAACTTATTATGGTTCTCTGCATGTTTAATTATGAGGATGGAAATAGGCAGCAACCCAGAGACTGTTCATAAACAAGCTAGAACATGTAAACACTTATCCTACAAGATGGCAACTTCTAGCACTTCATCGGACAATCAGATGAGGAAGGGTAGGATAAATGCTCCCATACAATTAAAAGGAAAACCATAATTACATACTGCATTACAAATGAGAAAAACTGCAGATGCTGGAAATCCGAGCAATCACACAAACTGCTGGAGGAACTCAGCAGGCCAAGCAGCATCTACAGAAAAAAAGATACAATCGATGCTTTCAGCAGAAACCCTTCAGCAGGACTGCAGGATTACATACAGCATTGTTGATTAGCAAATTATTAAAATACAGTAGTGTAGTGTTTAATGCTTTTGGGACTCACAAGACATTTCTCAAAGGGCAAACACTGGTCTTTGTTTTTCCATTTCATAGAACAATCCATGACACCAGAACAGAATAAGCTTGCAATGAAAGGGAAGTAACAAAATTCTGTTTTGTATCTTGGATGAATTAATTAGGCACAAGGAAATGAGTGATATCACCCAATTAAATGTGCATTATCACCTGTGGCATCAAGTAGGTGTTTGCATGCAACAGCGTCCTGTACTTCAACAGGCAGGCTAAACCAGGTGAGGATAGCCGGCCTCATACCCCATTGAGATAGGGATGTGCCTGTCCTAGCATGCAAAGCCAGCTCCAGTGTACCGGGCAATTGATATCTGCAGTGAAATCCAACAGCCAGGAAGGCGGTTTGCCACACTTCATGGAGAGCAAAGGGCATGAGAGGCACAGAAGTAGTCGTGGTCATCCACTGAAACCGAGGAAGTATCAGTGGACCTCTGAGGTTGAGAGAGTGGAACTTGCCATTGCAACAACTTTTCCACTTTATCATTGTCGGACACGACGGACAATAGCAACCACATCTTATAGCAACTGAAATATCCAGAAAATGATTCAGAATGAGGAAAAGGCCTATAGAATATATAGATGTATACATCTACTGCATATGACATCTCATGAATAATACACACAAAATGCTGGAGAAACTCCACATCAGACACCTGAATAAAGACTGAGACCCTCTATCAGGATTCGAAAGGAAGGGAGCAGAAACCAGAATTATATTGTAGGAAGAGGGGATAGAGTACAAGCTGCCAGGTGATAGTGGTGCTGAAAAGTTTTTGAATCCTCTAGAATTTTCTGTTTCTGCATATACAGTCGGCCCTCCTTATCCACGAGGGATTGGTTCCGGGACCCCTCGCGGATACCAAAATTCGCAGATGCTCAAGTCCCTTATTCAACCTGTCTCAGTGAGGTGAACCTTAGGACCCAGTGGAACCCCAGACCTTATTTAACCTGACTCAGTGCGCTGGACAATAGCTCTGAATCTACAGTGTTTCTGTTCACGAAAATAATCACGATCACGATTGAAAATAAAGTGGAAATAATAAAACGATCGGAAAGAGGTGAAACGCCATCGGTCACTGGAAAAGCGTTAGTCTACGTCGGTCAATGATGGGAACAATTTTAAATGATGGGAACTGCCCCGATGAAAGCTACAATTATTACTAAGCAATGCAGTGGTTTAATTATTGGGTTTTGGGTTTTTGATCCTCCACATCAACCTGGCATGGTAGAGAGCGCACGAGAGCAGTCTGTCGCTCGATCAAATTGGAGCCCGGCACGAAACATATGTTCTTAAGTGTTTTATATGCATAGAAAGGTAAATTATATACTACATACTAAGATAAACGTTTGACTAACTGACGCTAAATAATACCAGATGTACCTGTTCCGACGTACTTAGTAAGAGAACTTCTGATTTTTTTAATCCCGATGCACAATAACCCACGCACATCCTCCCGTATACTTTAAATCATTTCTAGATTACTTATTTTATCTAATACAATGTAAATGCTATGTAAAATAATTGTTATACTGCATTGTTTAGGGAATAATGACAAGGAAAAAAAAGTCTGTACAGGCTCGAACAACAAATGCTGTAAGAGTACTTCCGGGTTTTCGCGATTCGCAGTTGGTTGAATTCGCGCATGTAGAATTCGCAAATAAGGAGGGCCGACTGTATATGATCAGATCTTCGCACAAGTCCTAAAACTAGATAAAGAGAACCCAATTAAATAAATAACAATCAAATTATACATGTTCATTTATATATTGAGAAAAATTATGCAATATTACATGTATTTGTTGGGAAAAGTATGTAAACCTCTGGGGTAAAGCCTTCTAACAAAAGCAATTTGGGGTCAGGATTTCCAATCAATGAGATGAGATTGGAGGTGTTGGTTGTAGAGGTACCCAGCACTATTTTAAAAAAAGATACAAAGTCAGGTTACTGACAAGAGCCTGCTCTTCTCAAGAAAGATCTGTGTATGTACACCATGCCTCGATCAAAACAACTTTCAAGGGAGCTCAGTAGAATTACAGAGATGCATGAAACTGGAAAAGGCTACAAAAACATTTCTAAAGACCTGAGTGTTCATCAGTCCACAGCAAGCGAAATTGTCTACAAATGGAGGAAACTTAGTACTGTTGCTACTTTCCCTCTGAGTGAGCATCCTGCAAAGATCACACCAAGAGCACAACATGCAATGCTAAAGGAGGTGAAAAAGAATCCAAGGGTAACAGCAAAAGACCTGCAGAAATCTCTGAAATTTGCTTATGTCTCTGTTCATATGTCCACTACAAGAAAAACACTGAACAGGAATGGTGCCTATTGGAAGGACACCACAGTGGAAATCACTGCTCTCCAAAAAAAAAAATTGCTACACGTCCAAAGTTTGCAAAAGACCACCTGGATGTTCTACAACATTCTGCGGACAGATGAGATAAAAGCTGAACTTTTGGGCAGAAATGCACACCACTATATTTGGAGGAAAAAGAGCACTGCACACCAACACTAAAATCTCAACCCAGCTGTGCAGCATGGTAGAAGGAACATCATGGATTCAGGCTGCTTTGCTTCCTTCAATCTGGCTATCTTGCAATCATTGAGGGAATAATGAATTCCAAATTGTATCAAGACATTTTACAAGACAATGTCACGGTAGCTTAATAGAAGTTGGAAAATGCAACAAGACAGTGATCTGAAAGACAAGAGTAAATCAACAGCAGAACGGCTAAAAAACGTTTGTGGTTTAAGACCGCAAGACCATAAGACATGGGAGCAGAATTATGCCGTTCAGCCCATCGAGCTTGCTCCACCATTCTATATGGCTGATCCCGAATCCCCAGTCACCAGCCTTCTCGCCATATCCTTTGATGCCCTGACCGATCAGGTAATTATCAACTTCTACTTTAAATCCACCCACAGACTTGGCTTCCACCATAGTCTGTGGCAGAGCATTCCACAGATTCACTGTTCTCTGGCTATATTTTTAAAAAATCCTCCTTACCTCTGCACTAAAAGGTCGCCCCTCAATTATGAGTCTATGTCCTCTACTTTTAGATACCCTCACCAGAGGAATAAGAAACATCCTTTCCACATCCACCTTATTTAGTCCTTTTAAAATTCGGTAGGTGTCAATAAGATCACCTCACATTCTTCTAAATTCCAGCGAGTACAGGCCCAACCTTCTCTGGACTATCTCCAATGACAACACATCCTTTCTTGAGACATGGGACCCAAAACTGTTGACAATACTCCAAGTGTGGCCTGACTAGTGTCTTTATAAAGCCTCAGCATCACCTCCTTGCTTTTATATTCTATTCCCCTTGAAATAAGTGCCGACTTTTGCATTCTTTACCACAGACTCAACCTGTAAATTAACCTTCTGGGAGTCTTGCACGAGGACTCCCAAGTCCCTCTGCGCCTCTGATGTTTGAACCTTTGGCCCATTTAGTTAATAGTCCTCACTATTGTTCCTCTTACCAAAATGCATTATCATACATTTCCCAACACTGTATTCTATATGCCACTTTTCCCCCCATTCTTCCAATTTGTCCAAGTCCTGCTCCAACCACATTGCTTCCTCATCACTACCTACCTCTCAACCTATCTTCGTATCAAACTTTGCCACAAAGCCAACAATTTGATTATCTAAAATCACTGACAATCAACATGAAAAACAGCAGTCCCAATACTGACCCCTGAGGAGCACCACTAGTCACTGGCAGCAACCAGAAAAAGTCCTTTCCATTCCCACTTGCTGCCTCCTGCCTGTCAGCCATTCCTTTATCAATGCCAGAACCTTTCCTGTAATACCATAGGATTTAATTTTGCTAAGCAGCCTCATGTGTGGCACCTTATTAAATGACTTCAGAAAACCCAAGTAAGTGACATCCACAACTCTCCTTTCTCCACCCTGGACTCCAACAGATTTGTCAGGCAAGATTTTCCTTATACAGAAACCATGATGACTTTGACTTACTTTATCATTAGTTTCCAAATACTCAAACCTTGTCCTTAATATAGACTCCAACACTTTCCCAACCACTGAGGTTAGGCTAACTAGCCTATAATTTTCTTTCTTTTGCCTTTCTCCCTTCTTAAAGAGTGGAGTGACATTTGTAATTTTCCAGTCCTCCAGCATCATGCCAGAGTCAAGTGATTCTTGAAAGATCATAACCAATGCACTTGTTATCTCTTCAGCAACCTCTGTCAGGACTCTGAATTGTAGTCCATCTGGTCCAGGTGACTTATCCACCTTAAGACATTTCTGTTTACCTAGCACTTTTTCCTTTGTAATAGCAATGGCACTCACTCCTGTTCCCGGACACTCATGGACCTCTAGCACAGTGTTAACGTCTTTCACAGTGAAGACTGATGCAAAGTACTCATTAAGTTCATCTGCCATTCTTTGTTCCCCATTGCTGCCTCACCAGCATCATTTTCTAGTGATCCATTATCAACTCTCCCCTCCCATTCACTCTTTATATAACTAAAAAAAACTTCTAATATCCTGCTTTATATTACTGGTTAGGTTGCCCTCACACTTCATCTTTTCTCTTACAGCTTCTTTAGTTGCCCTAGGGGTGGCGGGGGGGGGGGGGGGGGGGAGAAGAGAGTGGTAGTACTGGATATTCCAGAAATCAATGTTCATGCCATCAGATTGGCTACCCACACAGACTACAAGGTGTTGTTCTTCCAACCCAAGTGTAGCCTCATCGTCATAGTAGAGGTGGTCATGGAATCAGAATGGGAATGGGAAGTAGAATTAAAATGGGTGGCTACTGGGAGATCTCACTTCTTCTGGCAGAGTGTAGGTGCTCAGAGAAGCAGTCTCCAAATTTACGTCAGGTCTCGCTGATATACATGAGGCCACAACGGGAGCACTGGACACAGAGCACGACCCCAACAGACTCACAGGTGAAGTGACACCTCACCTGGAAGGACTGGTTGAGGCCCTCAATGGTAGTGAGGGAGGTGGTATAGGGGCAGGTATAGCCACTTGTTTTGCTTGCAAAGGTAAGTGCCAAAAGGGAGATCAGTGGGGAGGGAAGAATGGACAAGAGTCATATAGGGAACAGTCCCTGTGGAAAGCAGAAAGTGGAAGTGAGGGAAAGATGTGCTTGGTGATGGGATCCCATTGGAGATGGCAAAAGTTACGGTGAATTACCGGTATGTGCTGGATGTGGAGGCTGGTTGGGTGATAGGCAAGGACAAGAGGAACCCTACCCTTGGTAGAGTGGCAGGAAGATGGGGTGAGAGCAGAAATGCATGAAATAAAAGAGGTGCGGTTGAAGGTAGCAATGATGGTGGAGGAAGGGAAGCATCTTTCTTTGAAAAAGGAGGACATCTTTGTTCTGGAATGAAAAGCCTCATCCTGAGAGCAGATGAGGCAGAGGAGAAGGAATTGAGAGAAAGGGACGATGTTTTACAGGTAACAGGGTGGGAAGAGGGAAGGTGGGATCTGTTCCGAAGGGACGGTTTACACCTGAACTGGAGCGGTACTAACATTCTTGCAGGGAAGTTTGCTAGAGCTTCTTGGGGGGGTTTAAACTAAATTTGCAGGGGGCAGGGATCCAGAATGTGAGAGAGGATAGCGAGAGGAAGAATAAAGGACAGGTGGGGACTACACGGTTGCGGAATATTAAGTGTGTAGTAGAGGAAGGTGGGGCGGAACAAGTGATAAGGAGGACTCGTGTACAGAGGGATGGTCTGACAGAACATGGAGTTAAATGTGTTGAAAGAAGTAAATGTAGGAAGGACAACAAAATTCCAGGGGCGTATAGCTGGGTTAAGCACAATAGGCAGCGATTCAAACAGAGAGAGGAGAAATGGGTTAAAAGTTCTATATCTGAATGCAATAAGTGTCAGGAATAAGGCGGATGAGCTTGAAGCCCAGGTGCGAATGGGTAACTATGATGTTGTTGGGATAACGGAGACATGGCTGCAGGGAGATCAGACCTGGGAAATGAATGTACAAGGGTATACGTGCTATCGTAGGGTCAGAAATCTGGGCAGAAGGGGTGGGGTGGCCCTGTTGGTGAGGAATGAGATTCAGTCCTTTGCAAGGGGGGGCATAGGTTCAGGAGAAGTAGAGTCTGTGTGGATAGAACTGAGGAACAGTAAGAGCAAAAGGACCCAAATGGGTGTTGTCTACAGGCCACCAAACAGTAGCATGGATATTGGGTGCAAGTTGAATAGGGAGTTAACATTGGCATTGGCAAAGGTAATGTCGCAGTAGTTATGGGGGATTTCAACATGCAGGTGAACTGGGAGAATCAGGTTGGTGCTGGACCACAGGATAGGGAGTTTGTAGAGTACCTACGGGATGCATTCTTGGAACAACTTGTACGAGAGCCGACCAGGGACAAGACTATTCTGGATTTAGTGTTATGTAATGAACAGGATTTGATAAGCGATCTCGCAGTAAAGGAGCCATTAGGAGGTAGTGATCACAATATGATAAGCTTTTATCTGCAATTTGAGAAGGATGAGGGCAGCTCGGAGGTGTCAGTGTTGCAGATGAACAGGGGAAACTATGGAGCCATGAGGGAGGAGCTGGCCAAAGTTGACTGGACGGATAGCCTAGCAGAAAAGACAGTGGAACAGCAATGGCAGGTATTCTTGGGAATAATGCACAAGGTGCAAAATCAGTTCATCCCCCAGAGAAGGAAGGATTCAAAGGGGGGAAAGGGGCCTCAGTGGTTGACAAAGGAAGTCAGAGACTGCATAGCATTAAAAAAAAAGGAAATATGACAGAGCTAAGGTGAGTGGGAGGACAGATGATTGGGAAGTTTTTAAGGAACAACAGAACTTAACTAAAAAGACAATACGGGGAGAAAAAATGAGGTATGAACGCAAGCTAGCCAGGAATATAAAGGAAGATTGCAAAAGCTTTTTTTTTGGTATGTGAAGAGAAAGAAGATAGTTAAGAACAATGTTGGGCCCTTGAAGAATGAATTGGGTGAAATTGTTAAGGGAAACAGAGAAATGGCAGAAGAATTTAATGAGTACTTTAGATCTGTTTTCACTAAGGAAGACACAAGCAATCTCCCAGATGTATGGATGGGCCAAGGACATAGGGTAACAGAGGAAATTAAACAGATTGACATTCGGAAGGAAACGGTGATGAGAAGACTGATGGGACTGAAGGCTGACAAATCCCTAGGTCCAGATGGTCTGCACCCTAGGGTACTAAAGGAGGTGGCCCTGGAAATTGCGGATGCATTGGTAATCATTTTCCAATGTTCCTTAGATTCAGGATCAGTCCCTGAGGATTGGAGAATGGCTAATGTTATCCCATTTTTTAAGAAAGGAGGGAGGGAGAAAACAGAGAACTATCGACCTGTCAGCCTGACATCGGTGGTGGGAAAGATGCTAGAGTCCATTATTAAGGATGAAATAGTGGCATATCTAGATAGCAGTGATAGGATTGGGCCGAGCCAGCATGGATTTACCAAGGGTAAATCATGCTTGACTAATCTGTTGGAGTTTTTCGAGGATGTAACCAGGAAGTTAGACGGGGGAGATCCAGTGGATGTAGTGTACCTCGATTTTCAGAAGGCATTTGATAAGGTCCCACATAGAAGATTGGTGGGTAAAATCAAAGCTCAGGGCATCGGGGGGA
The DNA here is from genome assembly GCF_048418815.1 of Hemitrygon akajei. Classification (NCBI taxonomy): domain Eukaryota; kingdom Metazoa; phylum Chordata; class Chondrichthyes; order Myliobatiformes; family Dasyatidae; genus Hemitrygon; species Hemitrygon akajei. The sequence continues at coordinate 53,413,263 of NC_133139.1, read as the reverse complement.
AGGCATTGACATGGATAGAAAACTGGTTGGCAGATAGAAAGCAAAGGGTAGCGGTGAATGGGTGTTTTTCGGAATGGCAGGTGGTGACTAGTGGGGTGCCACAGGGCTCGGTATTGGGACCACAGCTGTTTACCATTTACGTTAACGATTTGGATGAAGGCATAGAAAATAACATCAGCAAATTTGCTGATGATACTAAGCTGGGTGGCAGTGTGACATGTGATGAGGATGTTAGGAGAATTCAGGGTGACTTGGATAGGCTGGGTGAGTGGGCAGATACTTGGCAGATGGCGTTTAATGTGAATAAGTGTGAGGTTATCCACTTTGGGAGTAAGAACAGGAAGGCAGATTATTATCTGAACGGTGTAGAGTTGGGTAAGGGAGAAATACAAAGAGATCTCGGAGTCCTTGTTCATCAGTCACTGAAGGTGAATGAGCAAGTGCAGCAGGCAGTGAAGAAGGCTAATGGAATGTTGGCCTTTATTACAAAGGGAATTGAGTACAAGAGCAAGGAAATCCTCTTGCATTTGTACAGAGCCCTGGTGAGACCACACCTGGAGTACTGTGTACAGTTTTGGTCTCCAGGGTTAAGGAAGGACATCCTGGCTGTAGAGGAAGTGCAGCGTAGATTCACGAGGTTAATTCCTGGGATGTCTGGACTGTCTTACACAGAGAGGTTAGAGAGACTGGGCTTGTACACGCTGGAATTAAGGAGATTGAGAGGGGATCTGATTGCAACATATAAGATTATTAAGGGATTGGACAAGATAGAGGCAGGAAATATGTTCCAGATGCTGGGAGAGTCCAGTACCAGAGGGCATGGTTTGAGAATAAGGGGTAGGTCATTTAGGCCAGAGTTAAGAAAAAACTTCTTCTCCCAGAGAGTTGTGGGGGTGTGGAATGCACTGCCTCAGAAGGTAGTGGAGGCCAATTCTCTGGATGCTTTCAAGAAGGAGCTAGATAGGTATCTTATGGATAGGGGAATCAAGGGATATGTGACAAGGCAGGAACCGGGTATTGATAGGAATTGATCAACCATGATCTCAAAATGGCGGTGCAGGCTCGAAGGGCCGAATGGTCTACTTCTGCACCTATTGTCTATTGTCTAAGAGGTATATTCCAGGTAGCTGTGAGAATCAGTGGGTTTATAATAGACATCAGTAAATAAGCTGTCTCCAGAGATAGAGACAGAGAGATTGAGAATGAGGAGGGAGGTGTTGGAAATGGACCAGGTAAATTTAAGAGTAGCTTAGAAGTTGGGAGGCAAAGTTTATGAAGTCAACGAGTTTTCCATGGGTGCAGGAAGCAGCACCAATGCAGTCCTTGATGTAGTATAGGAAAAGTGGGGGACAGGCACCAGTGAAGACTTGGAGCATACTGTTCCATGTAGCCAACAAAAAGGATTACTTATCAGAATTTATTTATTTTTTATATATAAAAAGACTCCCCTATGCCAGGAAAAAGACTGCACATTCACCTTACCGATGTCCCTCATTATGTCACCCTCAGCTTTCTAAGCTCCAGGGGAAAAAAATAGCCCATCCTATCCAGTCTCTCCTTGTAACTCAAGCTTTTCAGTACCATTGACATCCTTGTGAATCTTTTCCATCTCAATGACATTGCTTCTTACAGCTAGGGAATCAAATCTATATACAGCTCTTCAACATCTTGTACAGTCCTAACCTGAAGTCCCAACTCTTGTACTCGGTGTTCTGACAGATGAAGGAACATGTGCCAATTGCTTTGTTCATCACCCTGTCTGCCTATGTCACCACTTCCAGGAAACTGTATAGTTATATCCTTTGGTTTTGCTACCTGGAGTCCCATCATTTACTGTACAAATTCTATCCTGGTTTAACATACCAAAGTGCAACACTTTATACTTATCAGAATTAAATTCCATCTATCATACCTTATAGCCAATTTTCATATTGAACTAGATCCCATCATAACCTTAGACAACCTACTTCACTGTCACTATATCACCAATTTTGGTGTCTCCACAAGGTTCCTAACCTTGCCAGTTACATTCTCATCCAACTCTTTAATGAAAAGTACATGGCAAACAGTGGATTCAATATTGATTCTTATGGCATGTCACTGGCCTCCAATCTGAAAAACAACTCTTCTACAACCACTTTTCACCTTCTCATATCAAGCAAAATTTATTTGTCCAGTTCATTCAGGATCCCATGTGATCTAACCTTCCAGACTGGACTACCATGAGGTACCTTGTCAACAGCCTAGCCAATGCTCATCTATTGCCCTGCCCTCAATCCTCTGCCACCTCTTAAAAAAAATCTCAAATTCACGAGACAGAATATACCATGCACAAAAGCATGTTGATTATCCCCAATCAGTCCCTGACTTTCCAAATACACATGAATACTGTCTCAGAATACCTTATAAATGATAGGGTTTCTGGAATTACTTATTTATGCTTTTCTCATTCTACTAGCCCGACAGGAAATGGTGCTTTCTTTCATCCCTCCCTTCCAAACCTCAAAAAATTATTTTCCCACTCAGTATGCTGATCACCTCACCCCTTTTAACTGCTATGTGCCTTGAATTAGTTCTTCACCAATAGTCTTCTTGCTTTCCTCAGGTAGTAAATTTTCTTCTCTAATCATTCCCCAATCTAATATGCCTCATAATTCATACAAATTAATTGACATATCCAGCACTGTCTTTTGATTTTCCAGCATGTTATTTTCATTACCAAATTCTGATTACTTGTATACTTTTTCCTTCTTCATCAAAAAAAATACATACACAGTCTGGCACGCAATGTTGATGGACAGGTTTTCTACAAATAGCCACATGCCTGTATTATGCGAAATATTCCTCTATCCTCGAGCATAATACTGATGACATTGACTGGAGTAAGGGACAACTTCAAGGATGACAGTACTTGCAATGGTGGAAAAGCCGTGTAGTTTCAAATGTTAACATCTGAGGATCTACTATGGGCCATATTGATGCAATTACAAAGAAGGCACAACAGCAGCTATATTTCATTAGGAGTTTGAAGAGACTTGTATGTCACCAAAGACTCTAGCAAATTTCTAGATGTACCGTAGACAGCATCACCATCTGGTATGGAGCGGCCACTGCACAAGATCAGGAAAAAGCTGCAGAAAGTTGTGAACTCAGCCAGCTCCACCATGAGCACTAAACTCTCTAGCATTCAAGACACTTTAAACAGACAATACCTCAAAAAGGTTGAAAGGCGACATTATTAAGGATCCCCATCACCTAGGACATGCCCTCTTCTCATTGATACCATCAAGAAGGAAATACAGGAAGGAGCCTGAAGACACACACTCCACATTTCGAGAACAGCTTCTTCCACTCCATCAGATTTCTGAATGGATAATGAACCCATGAATGCTACCTCAGTATTTTTCCCCTCTCTTTTTGTACTACTTTAATTTTCTTTGTTTTTTATAAATACCTGTTATTATAATTTAGTTCATATATGTCAAACTCAAGGCCCGCGGGCCAAATCCGGCCCGCGGTGGAATTATCTTTGGCCCGCGAGATAATATCTAATTACTATTAAAGCTGGCCCCAGTAATCGAAGCACCTATGGCATATGATATGGCTAATGCTGAGTTTATTCAGGTACCAGGTTTTCAGGGTTTTGTGTGTTTATTCGGCAGTCTTCTTCATAAGAAACGGAATTTGTAAAGTGAAACACTTTGTAGTTATAGCAGAGACTGAGACACATGAGAGCAGGCTGAAAAAACGGAGGCAACGAAAGCTGCGTTCGCACACGTCCGACTGATCCGGCCCGCATGAAGCTGCATTTTGCTCAATCCGGCCTGTGACCTAAAATGAGTTTGACACCCCTGATTTAGTTTGTATTATGTATTGCAATGTACAAAAAATTACACAAATGAGATTCTGTTAATTATTCCTCATCAAATTTTAAAGAGCTGTGCAATGTGCAAAGCCTCATTAAGACTTTGCTGGTGTAAAAATTTAACAAGATTGTTTCAGTCAAAGATATATGGGATTAAAATTAAGCAATATAATATGCTTTTAAACTGGTGCTTAGATGAAATTAGCACAATTTAAATTTTAATTTGGGCAATTTACACATCCAGAACAGACAAGACCATAAGATGTAGGAGCATAATTAGGCCACATGGCCCATCAAGCTCTCTGCCATTTCATCATGGCTGATCCATTTTTCCTCCCAGCCCCATCTCTTGCTGTCTTTCCATCTCAATTCCTGCCCTGACTAATCAAGATTCTATCAACTTTTACCTTAAATATTGCCAATGACTTGGCCTCCACAGCCACCTGTGGCAAAGAATTCCACAAATTCACCACCCCCTGCCTAAAGAAATTCCTCTTCATCACCATTCTAAATGTACGTTCCCCTATTCTGAGGGTGTGTCCTCTGGTCATACACACCCCCACCATAGGAAACATCCTCTTCACATCCACTCTATCAAGGTCTTTAAACATTTGATAGGTTTCAATGAGGTCACCCCCTCATTCTGAATTATAGTGAGTACAGGCCCAGAGGCAAACACTTCATATGATAAGCCTTTCAATCACAGAATTACTTCTGTGAAACTCCTTTGAACCCTCTCCAGTTCCAGCACATCCTTTCTTAAAGGCCCAAAACTGCTCACATACTTCGAGTGAGGCATCACCTGTGCTTTATAAAGCCTCAACATTACATCATTGCTTTTATATTTTAGTTCTCTTGAAATGAATGCTAACATCGGCTTCCTCACTATTGACTCAACCTGCAAATTAACGTTTAGGGGATACTGTACAAGGACTCCCAAAAAATTTGTTCCTTAGAATTCTGAATTCTCTCCATTTAGAAAATAGTCTACCACCTTTTCAATTCTTCTACCAAAGTGCATGACCATACAGTTCCTGACACTGTATTCCATCTGCCATTTCTTTGCCCATTCTCCTAATCTCTCCAAATCCTTCTGTAGCCTCTCTGCTTTCTCAAAATTACCTGCCCTTCCACCCATCTTCGTATCATCCGCAAACTTTGCCACAAAACCATCAATTCTGCCATTGAAGTCCCAACACAGACCCCTGTAGAACCAGAAAAGGCTCCCTTTATTCACCATTTTTGCCTCCTGCCTATCAGCCACTGCTTTATCCATATTTCCTGTAATACAGGTTACCCCTGCAATCCGAAGGTACAGCATTCCTATAAAATCATTTGTAAACCGAAATGTTGTAAAGCGAAGAAGCAATTACCATTAATTTATATGGAAAAAATTTTTAAGCGTTCCCAGACCCAAAAAAAACCTACCAAATCAAACCAAATAACACATAAAACCTAAAATAACACTAACTTATAGTAAAAGCAGGAATGATATGATAAATATACAGCTATATAAAGTTGAAATATTGTATGTACGGTGTAGTTTCACTTATCAAAATCAGGAAAACAGCGAGCCAAAATCGATTGGGGGGGGAATCATCATGTACACGCATGTGCACGTACACGCCTACGCACACGTGTGCAAACAACTGCCCACACAAGGTTTCACGGTCATTGTAGTCTTTCTCGGGGTAAACACATGTATGAAGCGGGTGTCTTTTTTTGTAAAAGCCAAAGTCCTCTTTGGTTAGCAAAAACAGGTACTAATGTAGGTCTTTCGTAACAGCGAGTTGTCGTAAAGCAAACGTTCGAAAAACGGGACACCTGTACCATGGGCTCAAAGCTTGTTAAGCAGCCTCATCAGTGGCATCTTGTCAAAGGCCTTCTGAAAATCTAAGTACACAACATCCACCAATTCTCCTTTGGGTTTCCTGCTTGTTATTTCTTCAAAGAATTCCAACAGATTTGTCAGGCACGATTTTGCCTTGAGGAAACCATACTGACTACAGCTTATGTGCCTCCTAGTAACCTGAAATCACATCCTTAAAAATTGACCCCAGCATCTTCCCCAACCACTGAGGTCAGACCAACCGGCTTATAATTTCCTTTCTTCTACCCCTCTCCCTTATTGAAGAGTACAGTGACATTTGCAGTTTTCCAATCCTCTAGAATCAATTTATTCTTGAAAGCTCATGACTAATGCCTCCACAATCTCTTCAGCTACATTCTTCAGAACCCCAGAGTGAATACCATCTGGTACAGGTGATCTATCTACCTTCATATCTTTCACCTTCCCAGGAATGGCAACTTCACTCACTTCTATCCTTCACACTCTCAAACTCCCAGCATACTGCTAGTGTCTTCCACAGTGAAAACTGATGCAAATAACTTATTCATTTTCTTATTTCCTGATAGTACCTCTCCAGCATCACTTCCCAGCAATCTGATATCCACACTTGCCTCTTTTATACTGTGTATCTGAAGGTTGGGGATGTTGTGGATAGTGTGGAGGGCTGTCAGAGGTTACAGCGGGACATTGATAGGATGCAAAACTGGGCTGCGAAGTGGCAGATGGAGTTCAACCCAGATAAGTGTGAAGTGGTTCATTTTGGTAGGTCAAATATGATGGCAGAATATAGTATTAATGGCGCGTGGCCAAGTGGTTAAGGTGTTCTTCTAGTGATCTGAAGGTCGCTAGTTCGAGCCTTGGCTGAGGCTGCGTGCGTGTCCTTGAGCAAGGCACTTAACCACACATTGCTCTGTGACGACACCGGTGCCAAACTGTATGGGTCCTAATGCCCTTCCCTTGGACAACATTGGTGGTGTGGAGAGGGGAGACTTGCAGCTTGGGCAACTGCCGGTCTTCCATAAAAAAAACCTTACCCAAGCTTGCGCCCTGGAACCTTTCCAAGGCACAAATCCAAGGTCTATCGAGACTAACAGAGGCCTACTAATGGTAAGACTCTTGACAGTGTGATGGATCAGAGGGATCTTGAGGCCCGAGTCCATAGGATGCTCAAAGATCCTATAGGTTGACTCTGTGGTTAAGAAGACATTACAGTGTATTGGCCTTCATCAATCATGGAATTGAACTTGGGAGCCGAGAGGTAATGTTGCAGCTATATAGGACCCTGGTCAGACCCCACTTGGAGTACTGTGCTCAGTTCTGGTTGCCTTGCTATAGGGAGGATGTGGAAGCCATAGAAAGAGTGCAGAGAAGATTTACAAGGATTGGGGAGCATGCCTTATGAGAATAGGTTGAGTGAACTCGGCCTTTTCTCCTTGGAGCGACGGAGGATGAGAGGTGACCTGATAGAGGTGCATAAGATGATGAGAGGCATTGATCGTGTGGGTAGTCAGAAGCTTTTTCCCAGGGCTGAAATGGTTGCTACAAGAGGGCACAGGGTTAAGGTGCTGGGGAGAAGGTACAGAGGAAATGTCAGGGGTATGTTTTTTATAAAACGCAGAGAGTGGTGAGTGTGTGGAATGGGCCGTCGGCAACAGTGGCGGAGGCGGATACGATAGGGTCTTTTAGGAGACCACCGGATAGGTACATGGAGCTTAGAAAAATAGAGGGCTATGGGTAACCCTAGGTAATTTCTAAGGTAAGGACATGTTTGGCACAAATTTGTGGACTGAAGGTCCTGTATTGTGTTGTGGGTTTTCTATGTTTCTACGCTTCGAAACTTTGGGCCGACCCTTACAACCTTCTCCTTCTTAATGACTTTAGTTACCTTCTGTTAGTTCTTAAAAGCTACCCAATCCTCTAACTTCCCACTGATAGATGGGCTGCCATCATCCCTGCCAGTGTTCTTTTCCAATCAATTCTGACCAACTCCTCTCTCAGTCCTCTGCAATTCCCGTTACTCCACTGTAACACTGATACATCTGAGTTTAGCTTCTCCTTCTCAAATTGTCGGCTGAATTCTATCATGTTATAATCACTTCCCCACCCCCCAAGGGTTCCTTTACCTTAAACTCTCCAATCAATTCTGGTTCATTGCACAACACCTAATCCAGAATATCTGATCCCCTAGTGGGCTCAACTAAGAGCTGCTATAAAAAGCATTCTAGAGATTCCTCCTCTTGGGATCCAGCACAAACCCAGCTTTCCCCAATGAAATCCCCATGAATATGGTAACACCCTCCTTTTAGCATGCATTTCCTATCTCCCACTGTAATTTACTGACCACATCCTTACTGCTGTTGTGCAGGGGAGGGGGGAGAGAGAGTCTACATATAACACCCATCAAGGAGTTTTTAAACCCTTGCAGCTTCTTAGCTCTATCTACAATTCAACAACTTTCAACCCTATGTCACTTTTTTCTAATGATTTGATTTCATTTTTTAACCAAGAGCCACCACATTCCCTCTGCTTTCCTGCCTGTCGTTTTGATACAATGTGTATCCTTGGACATTAAGCTCACAGCTATAATCTTCTTTCAGCCACGATTCAGTGCTGCCCCACGTCATACATGCCAATCTGTAAACGTGTTTTCAAGTTCATCTACCTTATTCCACATACTGCGCACATTAAAATACATCACCTTTAGCCCTGTTTTCACCCTTTTCGATCTTGTCTGCCTTTAACATTGCAACCCATTCTATTCACTGCAATTTTGCCCTATGAGCCTCTCCTTACTCAGCATCTCACTACAAACTGCCTGTTTTTAAACCAATGACCTCAGCACGTTTCCCAAACCCCGTCAAATTAGTTTAAATCTTCCCGAACAGCTCTAGCAAACCTGCCCACAAGGATATTGTGCACATCCCTGCCCGAGTTCAGCTGTAACTCTTTTGTACAGGTTGTACCTTATCCCAGAAGAGATCCCAAATCTGAATCCCTGTCTTAGCACCAGTTCCTCAGCACCACATTCATCTGCCAAATCATCTTTTTCTTACTCTCATTGGCATATGGCACAGGCAACAATCCTGAGATTACTACCCTGGAGGCCCTGGTTTCCAACTTTCTACCTAGCTCCTTAAAATCTCTCTTCTGGACCTCCCCGCTTTTTCATTGTACCAATATGTACCAAGCCTCCAGTCTGCTCACCCTCCCCCTCTAGAATGCCAGGACCCGATCCAAGACGTCCATGACCCTGGCACCTGGGAGGAACCACATCATCCAGGTGTCTCTATCATACCCACAAAATCTTGTCCCTGCTCCTCTGACTATGGAATCACCTATTACCACTGCAGTCCTCTTCACTTCTTCTCACCTGAGCCACAGCACCAGACTCACTGCCAGAGACGCAGTCACAGTGACTCCCTGCCCCCAGTAAGTCATCCCCCTCAATGATATCTAAAGTGGTATATTTATTACTGAAGAGAAGGACCACAGGGGTACTCTGCACAGGCTGTGCATTTCCCTTCCTTCTGACACCTCACCTAGTTACCAGTCACCTGCAACCTGGAGGTGACTACCTCCCTGCAGCTCCCATCTATCAGCTCCTCACTGTCCCGTACGATCCGAAGGTCATTGAGCAGCAGCTCAGTGACCTGGTGTAGATGTTTTTAATCCAGGAGATTGGAGGTCATCCAGAATTCCCATATCTCACACACAGTACAAAACTCTACCCTTGGAGAGATTCTCAACTCACTAACAGACAAGGAATTTAAGAACAAAAAGAGAAACCTACCCAAGCCTGATCTCACTGAAGCCTGATAAGACAAAGCCAATCCAAACAGTGACTCACTCACAAAAATGGCCACTCCGCTTGTGCTTGTTTTTTTTTCATCCTTTCTAATGAACCTGCTCAGTGACTGGTCACAGTCTAACTCCACAAAACTGCCATGAAATTCTGCCTTTTTCATCTTGAGTGTGTACCCAATTGAAAAGGTATCTCTCTTCACATACTCCCATTCAGTGATTCATTGCAGTCCAACACCAAAAAACTGCTGTATAGCATGGAGAAAAATGGCAGCCACCCAGTAATAATCCTGATTTAAGCAGGAAAGCTACTGACTTGCCTTTTCACGATGCTGAACACTTCAATAAGCAGCAATGGCATTACATTACTAACATATTTGAGAACAAAGCTGTATACTACTTTCCCAACAAATGGGCATGGGCTTTCAGTTGTCTTAGAATGTACAGTCAGCCCTCCTTATCTGTGGATTCTGTATGCGTGGATTCAACCAACCGCGGATCGGGAAAACCCGAAAGTTCTCTCTACAGCACTCGTCGTTTGAGCATGTACAGACTATTTTTTCTTGTCATTATTCCCTAAACAATAACCATATAACAATCACAGCACGGAAACAGGCCATTCCGGCCCTCCTAGTCCGTGCCGAACTCTTAATCTCACCTAGTCCCACCTACCCGCACTCAGCCCATAACCCTCCACTCCTTTCCTGTCCATATACCTATCCAATTTTACCTTAAATGACACAACTGAACTGGCCTCTACTACTTCTACAGGAAGCTCATTCCACACAGCTATCACTCTCTGAGTAAAGAAATACCCCCTCGTGTTTCCCTTAAACTTTTGCCCCCTAACTCTCAAATCATGTCCTCTCGTTTGAATCTCCCCTACTCTCAATGGAAACAGCCTATTCACGTCAACTCTATCTATCCCTCTCAACATTTTAAATACCTCGATCAAATCCCCCCTCAACCTTCTACGCTCCAATGAATAGAGACCTAACTTGTTCAACCAATACAGTATAACAACTATTTACATTATCATTTACATTGTATTAGGTATTATAAGTAATCTAGAAATGAATTAAAAGTACAGGCAGTCCCCGGGTTCTGAATGAGTTCCATTCCTGAGTCCGTCTAAGTCGGATTTGAAATCGGAACAGGTACATCCGGTATTATTTAGCATCAGTTAGTCAAACATTTTTCTTAGTATATAGTACATATTTTACCTTTCTATGCATATAAAACACTTAACATACGTATTTCAATAATTTAACCTCTGCTTTGCTTAGTAATAATTGTAGCTTTCATTGGGGCAGGGTCTTTCACATTCTCCATTAAAATTGTTCCGATCATTGACCGAATGTAGCCTAACGCTTTTCCAACGACCGATGGCATTTCACCTCTTTCCAATTGCGTTATTACTTCCACCTTATTTTCAATCGTGTTCATGATTATTTTCGTGAACAGAAACACTGTGGATACAGAGCTGTACCGCCAGGTCCTAATGTCCACTGCACAGAGACATGTTAAATAAGGGTCTTGAGCATCCGCGAATTTTGGTATCTGCGGGGGTCCCGCAACCAATCCCCTGTGGATAAGGAGAGCCAACTGTACCTCCCTAAACAAATTAAAATATTAAGCAGCTGATGTCCATCACTTCTTTTACCTTCTCAGCTGTTGTATTTATCTGCCGAGGCCCTCTGTTGATCTGGGTCAGCCATGGATGTTGCATCCCAGCTGTTTATGTGATACACAAACCAGGGCTGTACGATGTGTAGAGTAAGCTGTTGCCATGTTACATACTTCTCCTCTCCATGCAGCTGATGAATCTAACAGAATGGCAGAGACCAATGCAATTTGGCACCAGTGGCATCACAGGAATTGCCAGTCAGCGTTGAACTCAAATGCAGGGTTTCCAGCTCTGGATTTTTCCTCAGAATTTATTCCCAAAGACTTCTCTATGAGTGGGTATAGCCTCAAGACAGTAGAGGTTTGAGATCAGTTTTTCTTCTATGTGAGCTGCCACAGTTGACCTCACGTCTTAATAAGCTGGTAAGGAAGGCGGGCTCTGTCGTGGGCAAAGTACTGGAGAGTATAACATCGGTAGCTGAGCGAAGGGCGCTGAGTAGGCTACGGTCAATTATGGAAAACCCTGAACATCCTCTACATAGCACCATCCAGAGACAGAGAAGCAGTTTCAGCGACAGGTTGCTATCGATGCAATGCTCCTCAGACAGGATGAAGAGGTCAATACTCCCCAATGCCATTAGGCTTTACAATTCAACCGCCAGGAGTAAGATATGTTAAAGTGCCGGGGTTGATTGTATTTAATGTATTTAAGTAAACTACTTAAGAACCTTTTTAAAAGCTATTATTAATGCTTTTTGAGAGAGTGATTTAGATGCATATCATATTTTTACTGAGTTAAGTATTGTATGTAATTAGTTTTGCTACAACAAGTGTATGGGACATTGGAAAAAATGTTGAATTTCCCCATGGGGATGAATAAAGTATCTATCTATCTATCTATCTGCCCGAAGCAATTAGTTTTAAGGTGCCAGCAACACCTCTTTACCCCTTCTCGTCAGCAGAAACGATTCCGCCAGGCTTAGCAGCTAAGCCACATGTGAAAACCAGGGGTTATTTGAAATGGACGCAATTGGAAGCATTTTATAGGTAGTGGAAGATTACTCCCAGTAACACCCCAGCTATAACAAACTTAAGAAATAGATTTTAAACATAAGCAATAAGGCATATTTTGATACTGGCTCCTTCGTTAGAAGTGTGAGCTAAAATAAACACAAATCCATTTACAGAAGCACAGGTTACACTGACAAATATTTAACTGTCGTTCACATTAAGAGACCAGCTGTATTCTCAAACATTTGGCTTGTATGCCAGACGTACCTATATATAATTTTCCAATTTTAAGTAAACAGTATTGCTAGAAATATTCACCATCTTAGGCAGCATCTGTGTGGAAAGGAAAAAATTTAACTCATCATTTGACTTGCATCCAAATTTATTTTGTGCCATATTAAAAGCCCATGCCAGAGAAAATACAAGTCCAATTCTAACAACCAATATAATTTAAAATAGCCTCTTCACAAACAATAACCACATGAGTACAGAGAACCCAGGTTTGAAACCACATTAACATCTACAATCAGAGCAATGTAAAGCAGAACAGCAAGAGTCAAAAAAGAATTTGCAACAGAAAAGTACAATGGAAGGTACTTAGTGCCTTGGAGTGGAGACAGAAAACACCATTTGACTAGTGCCAAGTTCCCTGATAAAGATATGTGCTGTACAAATTATGTTAAAAGTAAAACATTTCCCAGATATAACAATACAAAAGTTGCTAGAAACTGGCCCCAGCAAGCATTACTGTCAATCAATACACAGCACAGCCTGTGGAAAAAATATCACATTAAGAAACTTTCTAAGCTAATTGGGCATTCAGAAAATGTTTAAAAAGCTGTTTCACTAGAGGCTTGCTAAAGTCAGCCAAATCTGCAAGAGATGAGGCCAACACAAAATTATTGTGAAAAAAATGTTTGCTTGGAAATAAGATGAATTTAAGTGAAGCAGCCCAGGGCAGTACCATGTATACTTTTGATAAAGGCAAAAAAGATAAGTGACATAATGTTAGAGGCATGTCAGTTTATATTTCACACAAAGAACCTTGCAGTGTACTTTTCTGTTGCAAATACTGTTTTGGACAAGACCGTAAGATATAGGAGCACAATTAAGCCATTTGGCCCATCGAGTCTGCCTTTCATTTCTGCATGGCCATACACTTCCCAACACTGCATTCCTTATGCCACTTCTTTTGCCCATTCTCCTAATCTGTCCAAGTCCTTCTCTGGCCTCTCGACTTCCCCAAAACTACCTGTCCCTTCATATTGTCCACAAACTTTGTAACAAAACTTAATTCTGACATACAACATAAAAAGCGGTCCCAACAGTCCTCTGTGGACCAGAAACTAACATAAAAGGCCCCCTTCATTCCCACTCTTTGCCTTTTGCCAATTAGCCACTGCTTAATCCATGCTCATATCTTTCTTGCAATACCTGGGTCATTTACCTTGACTCTTACTGTTCTGACGTACATTGCTCTGATTGTAGATGTGAATGGGGTGTTTTTAAACCTGGGTTCTCTGTTACTATATACATTTTATGGAATTTTTTTTCATGATTATGTCTGCTGCAAAACAATAAATTTCACTACATTTGCCAGTGATATGAACCTGATGCTAAATTGAGGTACGGGCACAGCTTAGAGAACAGGATGCTGCCTTCAAATCGGGGGATAAGATGGCTCCCAGGTCAACAGGTGCCATGCTTCTCGTCACCATCACGAAGGCAAAACAGGATTAATCACAGGATATACAGACATATCTATGAAACCAAGCTTATGTGGCAGGGCATTTGGATCATAAAGGACTACAAGTCCATTCTGTCTTAACAACAGTGACACCTTTCTTCCTGATAGATAGATTAATTAATTAATTAATTCGCCCTATCTATCTATCTATCTATCTATCTATCTATCTATCTATCACGCCCTATTTGATGGACAGAATGAAATGCTAGCAAGGAAGGCTCCCGTTCCCCACCCCGACTCCTGAGGAGTAGGCACACTGTGTTTGCAGCTGATGTGAGGAAGATACTAGCCAGGGTCAGCCTATGTAAAGCTGCAGGAACTGAAAGCAGTTTAGCCCAGTTAACTAAGGTTCTAGCAGACACCTTCACATCTCTCTGGAATAGTTCACTGTCCCCACAGGCTTGAAGATGGCCACTATCAACCCAATACCCCAAACGGTAACAGTAATCCACCTCAACAACTACCATTTAGTGGTACTGATCTCAACAATGAAGTGCTTTAAGCGGCTGGTTATGGACAGCATTGTCCCATTTTCCAGCTACATTGGACACTTTCCAGTTTGCTTATTGCTCAAATCAGTCCACTGATGATGCCATAGCCTCTGCACACCACTCCATCCTGCCCACCTGGAAAATGGTGCCTCAGGATGCTGTTAATCAACTTCAGTTCTGCATTAAATACAATCACCCCTCAAAAGCTCATAGGTAAACTGCCCTCATTGGGTCTCAACACTTTTGGTAACTGGATCTTGGTCTTCATGACAGAAAGGCTACTGTCAGTCCACACTGGCATGAACAGCTCTAGCTTCATCACGCTGAGCAAGCACCAGCACTTCCCAGAGTTGCATGCTCAGCCCACTGCTGTTCACGTTGCTAATGCATGACTGCATTGCTAGATCCAGTTCAAACCAAATCAAGTTTGCTGGTGACACAGCAGTAGCTGGTCTCATCAACAATGATGAGACAGCATGCAGAGAGGAAGTAGAGTGGCTGGTAGAATGGTGCAAGCACAACAACTTGAGTCTCAATGTGGACAAGACCAAAGAGATGATTGTGGACTTTAAGATGGTGCAGGCTGACCACTCCTCACTGCACATAAACAGCTCTTCCATGGAGAGAGTTAGGAGCAAAGTTTCTGGAAATGCACATAACACCTGGACCCTCAACACCAGTTCTTCAGTTAAGAAAGTACAGCAGCATCTGCACTTCCTGAGGAGACTGAGCTGAGTGATCCTCTCCCCCCACATTCCAACTAATTTTTACATGAGCACAATCGAGTGTGTCCGGATTAGCTGCACCACCATCTGTTACAGGAATTGCAAGACATCTGACCACAAATTCCCACAAAGGATTGCAAGAACTGCTGAGGGGATCACTGGGATCTCTCTTCCACCCATCAGAGATATTTATCCGGAGCACTACGTATGCAGGGCCCTTAGCACTGCCAATGATCCTTTCCATCCATCCAACCTCCATGAACCCCCCCCCCCCCCCCACTTTACCATCAGGTAGGAGGTACATTAACATTAGGACAAGAATTGTGAGAATGGGAAACAGCTTCTTCCCTCAGACCACAAGACGACTGAACTCCCTGCCACTGCCCAGGTCTCATCACTTACGAAGCACCAGTAGCAATACAAGGTTTACTTTTTAAAAGGTACCTTATTAATTTCTTTGTGGTAATATTACTTTGTGCTGTGTGAGTTATATATACTGTGTTGTTTTGTTTGGCAGTACACATGTATACAGCTGAATGACAATACAATAAACTTGAATTTGAACTTATAACTTTAAGTTTCATGGTATTAGACGTGATGTCCGTGCTGACACTGATGTCAATTTAAAGTACACATCAGCCTGCATGGGGTTTGTCTCTCAACACACACACAGAACACAGCAGATCAGGCAACATCTATGAACATATATAAACAGACCCTTCGGGGAAGGCGCCAGAATATAAAGGTCAGGTGGGGAGGGGAAGGAAGACGAGCTGGAAGGTGATAGGTGAAACCAGGTGAGTGGGGAAGGTAAAGAAGTAATCTGATAGGAGAGGAGTAGACGATGGGGAGAGAAGCGGTGCACCAGAGGTGGTAATGTGTTTGGTGTAGGAGCCTGGTGAAGATGGTGGCAGTTGCCTAGAAATGAGGTGTTGGATGCAGAGGCTCATGGGATTGTAGGTGAGAACAGGCACTCTATCCCTGTTAAGGCAACAGGAAGACGTAGTGAGTGCAGATATGCAGGAAATAGAGGAGATGCAGGTGAGGATGATCAAAGGTAGAGGACTTCAAAAGCCATTCAAGGCAACAAAGACAAAACAGCTAATATTGGCTGGTGAGCCTGATATTAGTGGACAGCAAGCTACTGCAGGAAAACAACCTACCACTAATTGGGTGGACAAAGATTATGATTAGCGATAGGCAGCATTGGTTTGCGCCATGTCTCACAAATCTGTTATAGAGTTATTTTGAAGAGGTAACAAAGAGGATAGATGAGAGCAGCGCAAGTGCACATTATCTTATGGAATTTATCAAGGACATTGATAAGGTCCTACATGGAAGCCTAAATTACATGGATCAGGAATATCTAGCTAATTGGCTCAATGGTAGGAAGCAGTGGATGATGTTAAAAGGTTATTTTTCCAGAATGGAGGTCTATGGCTAGTGGCATGCCACAGGGTTTGTTGCAAGGCCTATTGTTTATATAAATGTGGATGAAAAATGTAAAAGGCAGAGTTACTAAGTTTGTAAATATTAAAACAGGTGGTGCTGTAGACAGTGAAGGGGGAGGGGGAACCCTGATCAGCTAAACACATGGGCCAAGGACTGGCAGATGACGTACAATCAGATAATGAGTGTTGCACTCTGATGCTGTACAAGACTTGAAGCCATATTTGGAGTAATGGGTACAGTTTTAGTTACCCTGCTGTAGCAAATGTCATTGAATTCGAAACAACACAAATGTTTACAGGAATGCTGCTAGGACTCGAAGGCATGAGTTAAAAGGAGGCATTGGACAGGCTACTGTTTTATTCCTTAGACCATAGGAGGTGGTGAGATGACATTACAGGTATATAAAATAAAGACAGGCATAAATAGGGGAATGCACTCAGACTTTTCTGCCCCCAGATCATGAAAAACTAAAGGGTATTGATTTAGGTCAAAAGAAGAAAAAAATTTAAAAAGGACCTGAAGACCAACCTCTTCATGCAGAAGGTGGTCAGTACAAGCTGTCAGGGGAAGTGGTTGAGTCAAATACATTAACAGTTAAACAACATTTGGATAGATACATGTTTTGGAGGGACATGGACCAAATATGGGCAAATGGAAATAGCATGGGAATCATTGACAAGATGGGCTGAAGGACCTGCTTCTGAGCTGTACAACTATAACTCAGAAATTCAAATAACTGTTTGTGCTTGTGAATATGTTTTGCACAGCAACTTGCTTCCACATCACAAGGCACTGAATGGTTCCAAAACTCTTGTTTCACATTTTAGCTGTTTAGCAGTAGGGATAATAACATTCTGCTTCCATTCTTTCTTGTAATTGTCAGGTATCAAGGCTTCCACTTTGCCAGAAATATACACAGATACAAACTTTTATTCACAACCTGACACATGTTAACACTGCACCAGTCTCGTGGTCACAGCTGCAGCCCTTGGTGAATGCAGGCCATGAGGATTCCAAGGCACTCAGGTAAACTTTGACAGCCTTTGCTGACATTTAACTCAGAAGGAACTCTTCAGGTAAAGAAAATGAAATACACAGCACCTGTGCAAACCCAAACTTGAGTTATTGGGGACCAAGTTTGTTAGCATCTCTGATGAAACTGCTCAATTTTTACCACAATCTATGAAACAATCATACAAAAAATTTCAGAAAATACTCAGTTAATACAGAGATGAAATAAAATTAGTTTATTAATGAACAGCATTATATTTTTTGAAGAAAACCTGTCAATACAATACCACAGCTAAAATCTATTAGCAATCATGCTATTTTTCAATCTGGCATTAAACTTTTGTTCTTCGTATTTAAAGTAGAAACCTTATATTCATTTCGGTGTCATGCCATCAACCATCTCTAGGAATTAGGTTGGAGAACAGAGCCCATTTTCATTTCAACCAAAAATAAGATGTGGTTAGCCTGTCTAAGTCAACTCCATTTGTATTAGATGGGATAATAAAATTTTCCTCAGCATTCAGGCATTGCAAATCAAAATGTCAGAAAAGTCAGTCACAAATCTGCAACCATTCATTCCCTCAACCAACATTATCTTAAAAATGTTGATTCCTCCAAGCATTTTCCAGAACATCACTATGAACACCCAATTATACAATTACACAAATTATTTCAGGGTAATCACACCTCCCCCCGCTGCCCCATTCTCCCGAGACCAAACCCATTTCCCCATATTAAAAAAATGCAACTTTCCACCCTCATGAAGCACCAGATTATTCTCAGTAACAGGTGTCAGAAATAGTGATGCAGTGTAGAGAAGCACATGGTGAGACTGTTTAAATTCTCAGGATGTTGGAACCAGATCTGAGGAAGGTCAAACCAGACAGATTATGCTTCGATAAGAAGAGTTCCTCTAAGTCAGCCCATCAAGGCAATTGGAGGCCAAGCATAGATTCAAAAAAGTAAAACTGAAAAACTGGAAATAAAAACAAAAAGATTAGTGAACACATCTAGGAGGCTTAGAACATAGAATAGTACAGGAACGGTACTTCAGCCCATAAACATGATGCCAAATTAAACTAGAGCAACAAAATTCTGAAGGAACTCAGCAAGTCAGGCAGCATCCATGGAGAGGAAAACAACTGTTTCAGGCCAAGACCCTTCATTAGGTTTAGAAAGGAAGAGTGAAGATGCCAGAATAATGAAGTGGGAAGAGCATGAGTACAAGCGAGCAAGTGATGGGTAACACCAGCGAAGGGAGAAAGTAGGTGAGAGAGCAGGGAGAAGGGATGAAGAAATTGGGAAGGGATAGGTGGAAGTGAAGGGGGGGGGGGAAGAAGAGAGAACAATTAAACCAAATAAAATGAACTCTCTACTGATCTGTATTCCTCCACATTCTGACAACCTCTTTGGCATTTTCCACACTATCCCTAGCAGCCTGTTCAAGGCACCCACCACTCCAATAACATTGTCCCTTTAAACTTTTCACCTCACCCAGTTTTGCTACAATAAGTGTATGGGACATTGGAAAAAATGTTGAATTTCCCATGGGGATGAATAAAGTATCTATCTATCATATCCTCTAGTGCTTGACATTTCTACTCAAGGTAGAAATTCTGACTGTGTACCCTATCTATGCCTCGTAATTTTGTGTAGGATAACTTCTTTTTAAAAAAAGTGGTGGGTGCCTTAAACAGGCTACAAGAGCATAGTGAGGAAGCAGATATGATAGTGCCTTTTATGACACTACTAGTCATATGAATACGGATCATATACAGGAAGAAAATTTGTTTTATTTGGTTTCATTCTTCTTCAGCCCTTCACCTCTTCCACCGATACGCTCCCAGCTTCTCACTTCATCCACCCCCCGCACCACCTCCATTCCCCAGCCTAATGCTCCAGAGAAAACACAAGTTGTCTAACCTCTAATTATAACTCATACCCTCTAGTTGAGGCAGCATTCCAGTGAGCCTCTCAGCACCCTCTTCAAACCTTCCATATTCTTCCTGTAAGGTGACGAACAGAACTACACACAATACAAGTGCAGCCTAACCAGAAGTTTTATATAGATGCAACATGACTTCCTTAATCATATAGTTAATGCCTCAACCAAGAAAGTCAAGCATGCACATGCCTTCCTTACCATCCTACATATATACTTGTCACCTCTTTCAGGAGCTATGGACTTGGACCTCAACACCTCATTCTTGTGCAGATTAAACTCCATCTGTCATTTCTCTACCCATATCTGTAACTGATATATATCCAGTACACTATCAACAATGGCAGCTTGAACTAGTTCCTCTTGAATGGCAAAATGCGTCCTGATGCCTTCCCTATCATTTAAACCAGGCCAGCCCGAAGAAGTCTCTGAATAGTTACCAACATATCACCTGTGGAACAGAGGAGCCAATACCACCATCAAGAAGGCTTACCATGCCATTTCATGTCCGATCACCTGGCTGTACTTCTACTCCCAGTGTACTCCGAGAAGGCATGATCAAGGGAGGTGGAGGAATGCTTACAGGACTGCTTTAAGTAGGTGAACTGAACTATATTCAGGGATTCATCTTTCAGTCTGAATGAATACACCAGAGTTGACACCAACTTCATCAAAACCTATGTGGATGAGTGTGTGCCTTTGAGAACATACCAGACATATCTAAAACCAAAAGCTGTGGATGAACCAAGAAATTTGTTGTCTGCCAAGGGTTAGGTATGTGGCATTCAAGACTGTGGCAGGTGGCAGGGTGGAGACATGCCTCTACCAAAGGAGGTACAAGAAGCTCCTTCCCTCCACTAGCCTGTAGGTCACCCTTGGGCAAGTCGTAACAGCTGCTTAGCCCCTAATGAGGGTCACATTCAGCCATGGGAGCAGGTAGTGGATGGTCATAAGAGCAGTTCATACATATCTCAAGTCCTGGTTATGTGTTCTCTGATGCCAAGCAGTCTCTGAAGTGTATTGATCACCTGACTTGTAAATACACATTCCAGAAGAAAAATTGCAAACCACTTCCGTAGAAAAAAAAAGTTTGCCAAGCACAATCATGGTTGTGGATCAAGGCATGGTGTATGTGGTAAAGAATGCAAATGGAATGTTGGCACTTATTTCAAGGGGAATAGAATATAAAAGCATGGAGATAATGCTGAGGCTTTATAAAGACACTAGTCAGGCCACACTTGGAGTATTGTCAACAGTTTTGGGTCCCATATCTTAAGAAAGGATGTGTTGTCATTGGAGATAGTCCAGAGGAGGTTCACAAGGATGATTCCTGGAATGAAGGGATTAACATGTGCATTTGGCAGCTTTGGGCCTGTACTCGCTGGAATTTAGAAGAATGTGAGGTGATCTTATTGACACCTACCGAATTTTAAAAGGACTAAATAAGGTGGATGTGGAAAGGATGTTTCTTTTTCCTCTGGTGAGGGTATCTAAAAGTAGAGGGCACAGACTCATAATTGAGGGGCGACCTTTTAGAGCAGAGGTAAGGAGGATTTTTTTTTATATAGCCAGAGAACAGTGAATCTGTGGAATGCCCTGTCACAGACTTTGGTGGAAGCCAAGTCTGTGGGTGGATTTAAAGTAGAAGTTGATAATTACCTGATTGGTCAGGGCATCAAAGGATATGGCAAGAAGGCTGGTGACTGGGGATTCGGGATCAGCCATATAGAATGGTGGAGCAGGCTCAATGGGCTGAACGGCATAATTCTGCTCCCATGTCTTATGGTCTTAAACCACAAACTTTTTTTTTAGCCATTCTGCTGTTGATTTACTCTTGTCTTTCAGATCACTGTCTTGTTGCATTTTCCAACTTCTATTAAGCTACCATGACATTGTCTTGTAAAATGTCTTGATACAACTTGGAATTCATTATTCCCTCAATGATTGCAAGATAGCCAGACTGAAGGAAGCAATCTGGTGTGCAGTGCTCTTTTCCCTCCAAATATAGTGGTGTGCATTTCTGCCAAAAAGTTCAACTTCTATCTCATCTGTGCATGATACATTGATTAGACACAGTCAAATAACAAAGTAATAAAAAGATTTAGTGCCTTCAACAATGCGTTGATCACCAGACCAGCGTAAACATTTTCCATGCTGTTATTAAAAATAGACAAACTGTGGAATCTCTGGTCATCATTTTCCAATTCCCTGTCAACAGGAGTGATACCAGAGAAATGGAAGACTACTAATATTGTACTTCTGTTTGAAAAGGCAAAACTGCAGCATTTACTTCAGTAATGGGGTAAATTTTGGAATCAACTGTGAAGGATAGTATAAAGCCTCACTGAGGTTAGTACAGGAAGATTTAGTGAATGATCACATCCAACTAATATGATAGAATCTTTTTGAGGTTACAAGATGCCATTGTTGAAGGAATATACTAGGTACTCAAAATATGCAATTACAGAAAAATATTAATTTTTAACAGGTATTTCTAGTACCATAACACATACAACAGCTGTACAGCTACACAACTCAGATTTATTTCAGACCTTCAGGCTGCCCAGGTGGACTTTGTACATTTTCCCTTAAATCCATGTGAGCCTCCTCTGAATGCTGCAGTTTCCTAGAACAATGTACTGGCTGGTTAATTTCTTCTGGAGTTTTCCCCTGCTGTAGGTAGATAGCAGGAAAATTAAGGGGATTTTTTGGGCACATGAGAGAACATATTACAGAGAAGCAGGGGAATGGGATTGCTTAGAGGGCTACTGTTCAATAAGCACAATGTCAGCAGGAAATGTGAAGTCTGTGTGCAGTTATGGGGAGCAAAGTATTAGAGTTAGAAGATTCTAAAAATAAACCTGAAGAGCTGGTTATGTGAAATTGATGTACTATCCTGAGGGTAGTGCCAAGTTGAAAGATGAGATGCCTTTCTTTTGGCCGACACTGAGCTTTACAACAATGATGCAAGATACCAAAGACAGTGGAATAAGGATGGAAAATTAAGACAAGTAGCCGGAAGCTGAGCATCACCCCTGCAAACCAAACTGAGGTACTTTGCAAAGTCATTGCCCAATCTTCCTTTGTTTTCCCCAGTCTAGTGGAGATTGCATTGCAAGAACAGGATTAAGCACACCAAACTGGAAGACAAATCTCTGCTCATTCTGGGTGGTCACATGGGGAGGTCCTATGAAAAGGGCAGTGGGTATAGGTAGAAATAAGGAAGTGAACCAAAGCACAGTCGAAGTAAAAATCTTTTTGAGGTGCTGAAAGCAAAAGGGAGAATAAAAAATGTGGTGATGTCATTTTGAAGGCAGGGAAATTGCAGTTATTGATGGATATGAACACTGGAGGCATGATTACTACGTTTGCAGATCCACAAATACGGGCTGTGTTGTGGAAACGAGACAGAAGAACAAGAGAGCAGGACAGAAATGAAAGGTTATGCAGAATATTGGAAATTAAATCCCAACAAGTGCAAGGTGACATTTTGTAAAGTCAGACAGGAGTAGGACATGAAATGGTGCAGTAAATGATAGAGCACTGATGAATTCTGATGAACAAGACAAGTTTATAGCTCCCTTAGAGTGGTGAAGGAGACTTTTGGAATGCCTGGGGCACAAAATAAATATTAAATTTGGGACATAATGTTGTAATTTGCAAATGGTTGCACTTGGGAGTACTATGTACTGTTCTGGTCACCACACTATAGGAAGGATGCAGCTGTGCTGGACATTAGAGGATATTCACAAGGATTCTGCATAAATTGGAGGAAATTAGTTATGGGGGGAGATTGGAAAGACTGGTCCCCTAAAGTGAAGGAGGCCGAGAGATAACCAGATCAAATTTTTAAACCACAGTTCAGTTATCAAAATCAAGAGAGCTTAGGTTTAAGGTGAGAGGAAAGGGATTTAAAGATGGATGATCTACATTTTTTTCCCAATACATACATAGTGCGGTTGATATCCAGTATATATTTATATAAACAAGTCCTGTCTGAGGAAGTGATGAAATCAGATACAATCACGGTATTTAAGGGGCACAAGACAGATACTTAAATAAGCAAGGGAGAGAAGAATACAACCATAATGTGGACAAATAGAATTAGGAGAAATGGACAAAGTGGTCATCATGGGGATAGTGGGCTAAAGATCACATTTCTATGCTATATGACAATTCATAAATATGGAAGTTGAAGGGTCAAAGGTGACAGCAAGAGGAAATATATCATTGGTTGGATGTATTGGAGAGTACAGTGAGATGTATGGGAAACTAAATGGATGCAGTTGGAACTTCCGTTAACTAAGCTGGAGAGGAAATTTTGTGGAGCAAAAAGAGGACATTTTGACAGCAATGGTGTCAAAGAGTATGCCAACTTGTCGTCAACTTCCACCCTTGCCTCACTTTCACAAATCTACCTACAAGAATCCTTTTTGAACTTTTTCTATCCCATCTCTTCCAATCCTTCCTAAAATGACTTCATTCTATTTTGCCTGCTTCACAGACTCTGTAGTTTTGTTGATTGTTTATTTCTGCCACTATCCAAATGATCCATCATTATGTGTATATTCTTCCCCTTTCAATACCCCAAAGAGACCAGTTCCACAGAACACTATTTTACCAACTCTTTTTGATCTTTCTCACAGCAACTTTCATACAACCATGCATGATGCAACACTTGCTTGTATCTCTTCCCTTCCTACTACCCAAATGGTCATTTAAATTAGAACAGCAGTTAACTTGCAGTGTACAAAACTCAGTGCTCACAAATTGGTTTACTCTATATTGAAGAAGTCATATACAGATTAGTGACTGTTTAGCAATGCTGTTCTGTTAAATCTGAAAGTGTGACCCAAATTTCCACCTGCTTTTCATTTCAATTCTGTACTGCTCTCCCACTCCAACAAACTCTAATAAAGAGATAATTTGAACAAAATATATTCTGCTTTTTGCTCAATCTATGCTGCCCAAGTTGAGTATTTACAACTTGGGCAGTTTTTACTTCCTTTTCAATGCTCTTGAATAACTTTCAATTAACTTATTTTTAAAGATTCACATTAATTCTACATTTATTTCAGTCGTCTCACAAATTATGACCTGGCTCTCTCTTTCAGCCTGCCTTCTCACAAAACTCTGCGTCCTTGGCTTTCACTTGAGAAGCTCCAGGCATCTCCATTAACTTTACACTAAAATTTCCACCTTTAGAATACTCTATGTAGACCTATGGAGCAAAACAAAGCAAGTTAAACAATATTTGAGCAAGCATGGCCAAGGCATGGAGAGAGAAAGCCAGATACCAAGCTGCAGTCTTGAAATTAGCTCAGAATTTATTTAGGTCTCTTCCCAACTGAGAATCTTAGTTTTGAATTAACCATGGTAGAAATTAAGGGATTGAGGTGTAACATATAGTCTTTCATCAAACGTAAAAGAATTTTCAAGACTACAAATTATCACTAATACAGATAACAGAAACAAACACATGGCTACTCACACAACATTTTTTATACAACTATCTTAGCTAGTGCTGGGCAAAATTAGAGCCACTGAGGGCATTCAACCTATTGTACCCATATTGGTCAGAAAAGAACTACCAAGCCTAATCCAAACATCCAGTACAAGGTCACAGAAATGTGATCTATTTCTAACACAGCAAGTTCCAGATAAATTCAACATTTTTCCTTATTGCCCCACAACCTGTTGTAACCAATATTCTCTCTAAGGTGTACCCATGCACACGTACACACATCGTTTGCTACTAGCACAAAGGAATTTAAACTGTGCGTAAAATGTTGTCAACCTCTACCTCGTTGGCATGTTAAGTATATTTCACGATCATACACAATTGCATTTCCTTTTCCAGTTTCTGATGCAGTGTTGTGATGATTTGTCTGTGGATTTTAGAACCAACTTACACTGGTTGAAGAAATTATTCAGTGCGCATACATTGCACACTGGTTATTACAAATTAGAAGGAACATTGGTTCTAGTTTTAAATTTTTGTCCAGGAGTTCTGACAACACTTTTGCACACATCAGTTAAGACCTTCCTCGTCCAACTGTAACACCAACTTATCAAGTCATTTCTCATAGCTCCAATTTTTCAATTCTGACAATAGCTTAATACACCTACACACTCTGGAATCACACCTTTCTTGTCATGTTGTGACTAGAACTGATGTACTTGCATTGCAGTCTACTAACACAGTACAGTATTTGAATAACTGTCTTATTAATTTATGCCTCAGCTTACAGTAAAACACGTTACCTTACTGATTAGTCCTGCTAACTTCAAGAATCAGGGGACATGCACTCCTGCTCCACAAGTCCCTCTCCTGCTCCACATCTCCCAGCAACCCTTTACATCTCCTTCACTCTCTCACATCTATAAATTAAGTTCCATTATTTAATTTATTTTAGAGCTATTTCATTGCTCTACTTAAGAAACTATTTGCAACACTTTGCAATCTAAAGCTTTTCTGTTTACCATGTGGCCAGTATTTGTCATTTCTTAAACCATGCCCTCGGATCTATTACTTAATTTATCTATATAACACAAAGAGCCTTATTCCGTTCTTCGCAATCCCATAGATAATACCGAAGGCACATTATCCTTTGCTTCTTGCAATTTGAGCCACACAAGACTGTACATGGTAAGATGCTTCGTGCCTACTCACACAACAGTGTCGGGCTAAATTCTGAAAATAGTTGGAAACACAAGCAGATACAAAGGAGATTGCAAATACTGGGATGTAGGATTTTTTTAAAGAAACAAACTGCTGAGGGAATTCGGAGGGTCGAGCAGTTCCCATGGAGGTTAAGGAATCGGAAAGTCCTGATAGAGTTTCGACACGAAACGTCGACAACTTCTTACTGGCCAGTAGGTCTTTGCGCTGGAAGTAGATAGAAGGCACAACCCTGTGAAGTCAACGAACGGTCTGGCTGGTAATAGCCCACTCCCCTGAGCCACCCACCCACCGTTACACACCACTCCCGTATCCCGATCGGCGGCTGCTCACTGTGACCCATACACACAAAACGGTCAATGAGGATCAAGAGCCGGGCCCTCAGTCAGACCTCCGTCCACTCACCCCTGACCAGAACAACCCGCCATTTTGCAGCGAACGCGATAAACAGTGAGCGGGACGGCACATGGCTTTTAAGGGACACAGAGACACCCCCCAGCCCAGCCAACAACGGCCACCGGGGCGGCGCAGAACCTGAGAAACGGCTAAGGCCTGACTCTGACTGGGAAGTGGTGCTCACCTTGCTGCGGGCCCGAGCTGTTGGTGGGTAACAGTCTCCACGGCTACCGTGACTATGGCGTTTATTCTCAAGGCAACAGTTGCTACCGATCTCCGCCCACGTCATCCGCTGCGCAGTAGTACCGCCCATGCACCTCAAAATCTGTACTTCTATTGGTCTCCCGTCCAGCGCTCCGTGCCGGTGTCTGTGTTTATTTGGCTAGTCAGGCCATCAGTCAAACTTTCAAGTCAAACACCTTCCGGTCCCCCGCCCAAACATTGATTTCCTGCGGTAATTCGTCATTGTCCTAGCAACGGATACCCATTGGCCAATGAGGACATGGTTCAGGTGCGCGGCCCCGGCCGCTGGTGCTGGCGCGGAGGATTGTGGGGTAGAGAGGTTAGTAGTGTAGACGGAAGTAGCGAACGGGAGGGGCGTGGTATTGGATGGAGAAAGGCCAATTGAGGATTGCAGCACCTTATCATCCAATGATGAAGATAGTAGACAGGAATTAAATTTTTAAAAAGAAAGAAATAGTTTAAGATGTTGCTGAGATTTTCTTATATCAATGCGATTAGATTAACTGAGGATTTGAAAAAAAAACAGATATTGTGGATGCAAGACCTTCAAGAGATGGTGTTTGTAAAGATAGTAAACAACGTGAGAAAGCTTTAGGGTTAAAAGCTGTGGAAGGAAGAAATGTTACACCAAGGAATTATATTAAACATCAGTGGCTTTGAGGAGTAATTACAGGAATGCCTTTGGAGCTGGGATTCCCAACCTGGGGCCCATGGACCCCTTGCTTAATGGTATTGCACCATGGCATAAACAAGGTTGAGAAGTCCTGCTCTAGAAGTATCCATGGACCAAGTTTAAAATAATTTAGTCGGGGGAAAGTTGTAGGCACTAAATGTTTAAAAGGGTTTCTTGGTGGAGTTCGAACAATTTATTGGTGATGGTAAACTTCGATGGAAAAAGTTGCTTGATAGGGTTAATTTAGGCTATACAACATGGTTCAAGTCTATGTGCCACCCCCTCCAGAACTTTAATCACACAGTAGCTGTGTATAAAAAACGGAGTGGTAGATGTGGTGGAGAACATAATTAAGGTAATTGTAGATGAGGTATTCGGCCAAACTGTAGCAAATATGGAGAGCAACATAACCACTTATGCAGGATGCCTGTTATACAAAGTTTATTATCAGAATATATATATTTCACCACATACAACACTGAAATTCCTTTTCTGCAGGCACATGTAGAACAGTAACTGTAAAGAGGATCAATAGACAACAAACTGTACAAATATAAATAAATAGCAATAAATAATGAGCACAAAATAACCAGATAAAAATGTCCTTAAATGAGTGTAGCTATCCCCTTTTGTTCAAGAGCCTGATGGTTGAGGGGTAGTAGTTGTTCTTGAACCTTTTTGTGTGAGTCCTGAGGCGCCTGTACCTTCTACCTGGTGCCAGCAGGTAGAAACGAGCATGGCCTGGGTGTTGAGGATCTTTGATGATTGATGCTGCTTTTCTACAGTAGAGTTTCATGTAGATGTGCTCAATGGTTGGGAGGATTTTACCTGTGATGTACTGGGCCGAATCCACTAACTTTCGTAGGCTTTTCCACTCAAATGCATTGGTGTTCCCATACCAGGCCATAATGCAGCCAGTCAGCACACTTTCCACCACACATCTATAGAAGTTTGCGAAAGTTTTTCGATGACATGTCGAATTTCCACAGAATCCAGAAACAGAGGTGCTGTCGTGCTTCCTTCGCAATTATATTTATATGATGGGTCCAGGACAGGTCTTCTGAGATAGTGATACCCAGGAATTTAAAGCTACTGGCGCTCTCAAACCTCTGATCCTCTGACGAGTACTGGCTGATGGGCGTCTGGTTTCCCTTTCTCAGGGTATTTTAACGTTCACAGTACTAAGGACACAACTGCGAAGGGGTGCTGAAGAATGGCTTTCTGGAAGAAAAGCATTTGGTGTGCTTTGATTATGTTGAGTAGGAGACATAATACACCTTGCATTGGTTTGTCACCCACCATTAAACATTACGAGAAGAAGCCACTTGAGCCATGAGTATGGGACGTGGAGAAAGTTGCTCCGGGAACTATCCCTAGCTCAGCTGCTCCACCTGTGACTGTCCTTTGGTGATGTCAGCTGCTGGCAGAGCAGAGGACGCAGCTGACAGGGACGGCATTGGGCCTGCTGGGGTAGGAGCTGCTGTGTTCCAACAGGGAGAGGAGCAAGTGGGCGGGGGTGGAGGCTGAGCTGATGGCCCAGTTGCACCAAGTGTTTCTGGCACCTGGTGCGATGGAGATTCGGCTGAGGGAGGAAGGGAGAAAATCTGTGGAGGTGGAGTCATTGTTTTGTCTTCTGGGATTTGTCCCATGGCTGTCACAGCCATCCATAACTGCCCTTGAGAAGCTGACGGTGAGTCACATTCTTATCATGGTGTTGTTTGGGAAGGTTACCTGGGATCATGACGAATCTTTGCTCACATTGTTTATAAGTCATGACACGTGACTTGGCAGGGAATATGCAGATGTATGGCATTGTCCTTGCCCTTTTTATTGTTGGAGATTGTGGATTTAGGAGGTACTATTGGAAGTAGCTTTGGTGAACAACAGCAGTGCGTTTTATGGATTGTATGCACTGCAGGTGCAGCATGCTATGATAAAAGGATGAAGTGAATGTTGGGTGGCTGATAGGTTGCTTGGACTTGGATGGTGCTGTTCACCTTTGGGCAAGTAGAGACTGTTTTTGTGCCTTGCAGATGAGTGCCGGCTGCTACTGGATGCTCAGTCTTGTTGCCGTGGCATTTTAGTGGGCTTTTGGTCAATGGTGAGCTTAGTGGGGGACTAGGCAATATGCTATTCAGTGTCAAGGGTACATGGATAGCCTCTTTCTTCTAGAGATGGTCATTATGAGAAACATAGATTGAGTAGATGGTCAAAAACTTTATCCCATAATAGGAGAAGTGATTTGTACAAAATGAAAGGAAAGAGTTGTAATGGGAATCTGAGGGGTAGGTTTATTTTCCAGTGGTGACATATGGATCTTGCCATCAGAGCATCAAACACAATTACTATGTTTAAGAGATGCTCAGAGAAACACTTAAATAGGCAAGACTAGAGGAATACAGTCTTAAAGAGAGTAGATAGGCTGAAGGGTCAACATGGATGTGGGAGGCTGAAGGGCATGCTTCTATGTTATAAAACTATTTTCTTGTAACATTCTTTTCTGCATTCTCAGTAAGTGTGAGGGTAACCAATGCGAAGACCTGTAAACTCTACACCTAAGCCCAGAACTGATGCTGCACTGTCTGCAATGCTACTGTACTGCCCAACCTCAGCTTATTTAAAAATTCAACCTCGACAGATTTCTCGAAGAAAACAAAGCAATTGTTTCTCAACTCGAGTTTTAAATGGCCACCATCTTATTTTGAGACTATGTCCTCTGTTTCCAGACTCGCTGATGGAAAACATCTTCCCAGAACTTATGCTGTTGTGATGTTTGTTTCAGTAGACTTATAGAGAAGTACAGCACAGAAATAGGCCCTTCTGCCCATCTAGTCCATGTTGAACTCATTTAGGCTGCCTACTCCCATCGACCTGCACTAGGACCCCGTCCAAACTTCTTATTAATTTATTACCGTTGAAATCGAGCTCGCATGGTGGAGAACTTCAGCTGTCAGCTCATTCCACAATTTCACGGTCCCCTGAGTGAAGAAGTTTCCCCTCATGTTCCCCTTAAACTTCTCACCTTTCACTCTTAACCCATGACCTCTGATTGAAATCCCACCCAACCACCCACCCAATCCCACCCAACCTATCTATACCCCTCATAATTTTGCATACCTCTATCAAATCTCCTCTCAATCTTTTGTTTCTCAGTGAGTACAAACCTAACCTTCCTTCCTCATAAAATAATCTCTAGCCCAGGTTTATTCCAGTGAATCTTCTTCGTACTGTCTCTTGTCGAAGAAGATTAGGCAAGTTAGTGCAGTGCATTTTGAGGATGCTACACTTTTCCTGGCATTTCTGTTGAATGCTTGTTAATTGCCATTCACCTGAATGTTGGTTAAGCCTTGCAGAGAGCAGATGCTGGCTCGTAATTGCAAATATAATTGGATAACGAGTAACCAGTAGTAGACATCCCTATTTCTGAACGTGTAATGGAAGGAGGTTATTCATGAAGCAGCTGAAAGATTATGGGCTGAGGAGTTCCTACAGTGAAGTCCTGGTGCTGATATACTTCCACTGCTCCTCCTGCCACCTACAACCACAGCCATATTCCTTTCTGAGAAGTATAACTCTATCCATGGCAGGGCTTTTACCTTTAATGCCCATCGACTTCTGTTTGAACAAGACTGCCTGATGCCACTTTTGCTTAAGTGCGACAGTGAGATCAAGTGTTGTCTATGTTTGGACAAACCATGATGTGTGGTTCTGGTAAAAGCACAATTTGGCATCTGTGAACATAAAAGGTTAGTATGCACTGCAGAGAGCTAACTGCGAGAGGAATTAGGCATGGAAGTAGGAGTTGAGGCTTCAGTTATTGAGGCCATTGGTGAGACAATTGTTATGTTTTGTAAAATATAAAACTAATTGAAAGAAAATCCCAGGAGCCAGGGACGTTTAGTTTTACTTCAGTAAGGCACGCACCCTTGACGTGAGGTGTAATGATGTAAGCCATTCACATTCTTCTTACATCTGATCTGTAATGAATTATGCCAGCAACAAAGAATGCTCAATCAAACAATATGTTAGAAGATTACTCAAATATTACAGAAATATTAAATACACAACACTCCTCCCTGCTTAACTATAAACTCCAATTCAACAGAGAATGCCTTTCGACTTTATACACAGTATACTATATCATACAATTACTATACAGACATCCACAGCACAATAAATTTTAAATTGTTCCATTAAGGACCAAAGATTTCATCGCTGTGGAGGATTTCTTACTTTTGTGAGATAATTGGGGGTCACTCTGCTCGGCAGGTGAGCCTTGTGGCTCTGAACCAATCCCAGGTTCTGGAACCTTCTCTGTAGTGGTTGTAGGAGTTGACTCTGGGACTGCAGCAAGTGGTTCTGACAATTCAGACCACCTTTCTTCTCTAACAATTGACTGCTCTCCTTAACTGATTGATGTGTTGTCTTCAGATAACATCAGATGCAGTCTTCACTGTGTAGGAGGGTGGTCCAGTTCTGTTCTTAATCTTTCCAAGTACCCACTATTGATCATCTCCCTGGAGTGAAACCTCAAACCTCCTTGTTTGAGGAACCCTCCCTTCATCTCAGCTGTTTGCCCTGCATACTCCCTCTGAATCTGGGTTTGAGGAGATCCTGTTGTGATTGCGAAGGATGATCCGGAAACCGCATAGCTGATAAGTTGTTGGTTGTGGAGTGCACTGCATTTCGATATGCAAAGAAGAAATTGGTGAGCTTCTGAGTCAGTGTCAGTGTAGTGAGTTCTGCTGACATTGCTCACAGTGTGTACAAACCTTTAACCAAGCCATTTGTAGCTGGGTGGTTCAGTGCAGATGTAATATGCCTTATTCATTAATTTTCAGGAATGACTGAAACTGTTCCACAACAGCCTGTGGTTCATTGTCACTGACTAATTGTTCTGGAACACCAGTCATTGAGAAGAGGCTTCTCAACACATCGACAGTGTGTGAGGCTATTGAGAACACTTTGCAGCTGCATCCACCAAGAAATTTGTGCCCATGAATGTTCCAGCAAAATCTACATGAATCCTCTGCCAGGGTAATGCAGGCCATTCCCAGAGACGGAGAGATGATGCTCTTGGCATCTTCTGGATGTGTTGGCATCCTGAAAAGTCCCTAGCAAGCTACTCGATCTGCTGATCTATTCCAGGGCACCAGACAAAGCTTACAGCCAATGTTTTCATTTTGACCATGCCTAGATGACCGACATAGAGCTCATCAAGACCATAAGACAGAGAAGCAGAAACACCATGTGGCCCATCAAGTCTGCTCCGCCATTCAATCATGGCTGATCCTTTTCGTTCTCCTCCTCAACCCCAGTTCCCAGCCTTCTCCCTGTAACCGTTGATGCCATGTCCAATCAAGAATCACGCCCAATCAATTTTTGCCTTAAATACACCCAACAGCCTAGCCTCCACAGCTGCATGTGGCAACAAATTCCACAAATTCACCACCCTTTGGTTAAAGAAATTTCTCCACATCTTTTTTTTTTAATGAATGCCCCTCTATCCTGAGGCTGTGCCCTGTTGTCCTAGACTCTTCCACCATGGAAACATCCTTTCCGCATCTACTCTGTCTAGGCCTTTCAACATCTGAAAGGTTTCAATGAGATCCCCCCTCATCCTTCTGAATTCCAGAGAGTACAAACCCAGAACCATCAAACGTTCCTCGTACAATAACCCTTTCATTCCTGGAATCATCCTTGTGAACCTCCTCTGGACCCTCTTCAATGCCAGCACATCTTTTCTAAGATGAGGAGCCCAAAACTCTTCACAATACTCAAGATGAGGCTTCACCAGTGCTTTATAAAGCTTCAGCATCACATCCTTGCTCTTGTATTCTAGACCTCTTGAAATGAATGCTAACTTGGCATTTGCCTTCCTCACCACCGATTGAACCTGCAAGTTAACCTTCAGGGTGTTCTGCACAAGGACTCCGAAGTCCCTCTGCATCTCAGATTTTTGGATTTTCTCCCTGTTTAGAAAATAGTCTGCACATTTATTTCTACCGCCAAAGTGCATGACCATGCATTTTCCATCATTGTATTTTATTTATCACTTTCTTGCCCATTCTCCTAATCTGTCTAAGTTCTTCTGCATCCAACCTGCTTCCTCAACACTACCTGAATTTTTCAGATATTTCCTTTTCTAAAGGTACACAATCCGTCAGCACTTCCATGTTAAGTTGACCTCTTGAATTCAATCTTGTAATTGCGACCTCCAAGAAGTAGAGCCTATCTCGGCATTTGTGCTGCTGCTACTAGTGGAACATTCTGTGAATTGAAAATGGACACTTGTGGTTGATGATCAGTAATATGGGAAATTCTCTCCCACAGTTGAAATATTTTATACACCAAACCATACTCAAGGACGTTCGGTCAATCTGTGTATAATTTTTCTCTGCAAAGGCTATGATGTTCACTTCCATCACTCATAATATGTGACAGGACTGCACTATACCATCACAGGCAAGTTTCAATAGCTTCAATAATTCCATTTAATATCAGAGAAATGTATACAATATATATCCTGAAATTTTTATTCTTTGCAGACACCACAAAATAGAAGAGTGCCCCAAGAATGAGCAACAGTAAAAACGTTAGAACCCCCAGGCTCCCCCAATCCCACTCCCCCACTTACTTCAGCAAAATTAAGCATCAGCATCCTCCACCCATCAAGCAAGCAATAGAGATACTGTACCATGATCTGCAGTACAACAAAAAACTCATCATTCATCCAACAATTCCACATACCTTAGGCTCTTTCTCTCCACAATAAAGGGACAGAGAGGTGTCATGATATGATTAACACATAATGATTCACTGGATGATGTGGATTATAATGTGTGAGGACAGTGTCTGATGTCTCCATTTTATTTGCCTTTCGGAAAGCCACCTCACAATGCTTCGTCTGTTGCCATTTCTTACTGATACCATAATGAGTTCACAGTATGGAGCACAGTAGCCAGGTTTGGCAAAAACATGTGAAACTAATTGACAAATCTTATAAAAGGACCACAACTGTGACATGTCCTTTAGCCTTGGGGGATCCATCACTGCTTGAATTTTATCAGCACACTTCTGTAATCCGTGTGTATCAATAATATGAGCACATTAAGTGATGCTTGATTTAAAGAATTCATAATTGTTGCATTGTGCTCTCAGCCCATAATCTTCTAATTTTTTTAATATTGTCCTGAGATTTTGGAGATAATCCTTGTCATCCTCACCAGTAACAATGATGTTATCCAGGTAACTCTAAGTACCTGGGCTTCCTTGTTGCACCTGGTCCATTGCTCTCTGCCAGAGCGCAGGTGCAGGTGCTACTCCAAAAATAAGCCTATTATAACATAAAGCCTTTTGTGAGAGTTTATGGTAAGAAAAACTATGGACTCTTCTTCCTTCTCGATCTCTAGGTAGGCCTCAGCTAAGTCCACTTTGTTGAAGCGTTTCCCTCCAGAAAGGTTTGCAAAGATATCCTCTATTCTGGGCAGATCTACTTTCAGGTTGATGGTGACCTTTAAATCACCACAGATCCCAATAGGCCCGTTCTTCTTTGCTACTGGAACCAATGGCATTGCCCATGGGCTCCACTCAACTTGGAAAGAATCCCTTCATTCATCACATGATCTAGCTCACTGGCTATTTTATGACTGATGGTATAAGGATCTGGATGATATTGTAACACTCAGTGCAGCATTTTCAATTAACACTGTTTTATCCTTGATACGTTTGAGTTTTCCAATGCCATCCTTGAACAATGCTGTGGCTTTATCCAGTACCTGTCTTAATTTGCTTTCAGTTGGCTCTATTGTAGGGAATATGGCATGCAAATGGTGGATGGATCTCCAATGAAGATGTAGTTGTCTTAGCCAATCACTCCCCCACAATACTGGCCCTTTTGTTTCTATCACATACAAGCCCAAAGTAGCTCGTTGGTTGTTGTATTTCACTATTACACATAGAGTTTCCACAGGCGTTATCCTTTCTCCTGTTCTTAGTTGGATATCCGTAGTATCTTTGAAATGCTGTTCCTCATTTGCTGATCCCAGTCTGTTTGCATTGGCAACATCTCCTCCACATTCTCCATCAGCACAGGTGCACCACAAGGCTGTGTGCTTAGTCCCCAGCTCTACTCGCTTTACACTTATGACTCTGTGGCTAAGCACTGCTCCAATGCCATATTTAAGTTTGCTGAAGACGCCACTGGCGTTGGCTGAATCAGAGGTGGCGATGAATCAGCATACAGGAGGGAAATTGAAAATCTGACTGAGTAATGCCAAAATCACAACCTCTTACTCAATGTCAGCAAGATCAAAGAGCTGATTACAGACCAGGAGAAGGAAACCAGAGGTCCATGAGCCAGTGCTCGTCAGAGGATCACTTTAAATTCCAAGGTGTTATTATTTTGGAAGACCTGTCCTGGGCCCAGTATGTAAATGCAATTATGAAGAAAGCACAGCAGTGCCTCTACTTCATTAGGAGTTTGTAAAGATTCAACATGACATCTAAAACATTGACAAACTTCCTTAGATATGTAGTGGAGAGGATATTGACTGACTGCATCACAGCCAGGTATGAAAACACCAAAGGCCTTGAACAGAAAATCCTATAAAAGGTAGTGGATATGGCCTAGTGCACCATGGGTAAAGCCTTCCCCACTATTGAACATATCTGAATGAAACACTGTTGCAGGAAAACAGTGTCCATCATCAGCAACCCACACCCTCCAGGACATGCTCTCTTTTCACTGCTGCCATCAGGAAGAAGGTACAGGAACCTCAGGACCCAAACCACCACGTTCAGGAAAAGCTACTACATGTCAATCATCAGGTTCTTGAACCAAAGTGGATACCTTCACGTGCCTCATAATTGAAATTTTCCCACAACCAATGGACTCATTTTCAAGAATTCTTCATCTTGTGTTCTCAATATTTATTTATTATTATTATTTCTTCTTTTTTGTATTTTCACAGTTTATTGCACTCTGTTTGAACGCCTTAGTTGGGTTCATTGATTTTGTTGTGGTAATTATTCTATTTATTTATTAAGTATTCCCATAAGAAAATGAATCTCAGGGTTGTATATGGAAACATATATCTACTTTGATAACAACATTTACTTTGAACTTTGACTGAAACAGCCAAACCAGTGTCCAATTCCATTTTAATTAATTTGTCATTTACCTCTGGTTATTTCCTGTTGGTTTTTCACACTGTAAATCTCAAGGCTACTCTGTTCTGTGTCACTCTAATCATTATCATATTTTTCTTCAACAGCATGCATAGAGCTCTTTTGAACTGCAACTTCTCTTTTTATCTTCATCTCTTCCCTATACAGTCCCTTTATTTTTGTCTGCCCGACATGCACTTTGTATGTGTCCTACTTTGTTGCATTTTCTGCAAGTTTTGCCCTTAAACCTGCATTGGTCTGGTCTATGTGAGGACCTGCCACAATGGTAACACAATTTGTTTGGCCAAGCAGGTTTCTGTCTAGTTTACAATTTTGTTCACACTCACTTTCATTCTTGACTGCAACTCAGTCGATACACTGCTTTCAACTGCTCTTTTAAGTGTGAGTTGTGCTTCAGTTACGAGCTATTTTTGAATGCTTTCTTGTGTTATGAACCCCATAACTGGGTCACTTACCAGCAAAGATAGAGAGGTCCGCTGAAGTCTGATGGTACCATTTTTAAACGTTTTTATTTATAAAGGGGCACAAAAGTAAGGTTAATACAAACATTCAGATAATATACGTCGTCAATACTCAATCTAAAGCACGGGTATAGTAATAATCAACAATTCGAAGTAGCTTTATCATTTTCTAGGGGTAAAACTATTGTCCGATGGAAATATAAAAAGTCTCGCCAGTTCATGAAGGCTTTTAGCCGTTTGAGGGACCGCTGGGTGTTCACGGGTTGGAGAGAGAAAATAAACTTGCCAGCCTGTTGGACTCAAATCGTGGAATCGGGAACGTGAGTTCCCCGTTGTCAGTTCGGAATCCTTTTCGGGGTTATCAGCTACTCGATTCCCTAGCTAGGGGAACCAAATCACACGTGGCTCCCGAACAGCTTCCCGTCCTTACGGGAGCGATGAGCGATGGTGTCTCCGTCTGGTGCATCGCTGGAGTACCGCCTCCTGCAGTCTCCATTTTATCATGGCTGGCAGATTTGTAAATGTCAATCAAGGTAGGGTGAAACAATCCCCACCCCACATTGCCTGAGGGTGTCCATGTCCCTGATAGCTGGCACGTACTATAGAGTTGCAATTCACACAGGTGCCTCGAAGAACAATGGTCAAATCCGTTGCATTGTCTCTCATTTCCTGGGTCCAAGACCCGAATTAATAGCGATCTTGCGATTCTCCAGAAGGAGGGGGCTGGTCCCGCACCCTTCGGCCCCTCAGAGCTGTGGTACACTCATAACACTTGTAAGGTTCCACAAACTAAATGAACCCTCGGTGAGTCATTAGGCCCATTATATGCTTGGTCAATCTCTTCAATTCAGCCACATAAACTGAAATGGATTCCCCTTTCTTTTCATTCCACTTATGAAACTAAACTGTTCTGCAATCAACAATGGTTTTGGTTGTAAATGTTCTTGCAGTATGTTCATTACATCAACAAGGCTCATTTTGGCTGGTTTGGTTGCAACAGTTGAACTTCCAAGCAAACTTCTAAGTTTTTCCACCTATTGTCCTCAGCAAAACTGGATATTTCATTTGCTTCAAAACACTACTCAGTTTCAACACGTACAAACAAGCTGGAGGAACTCAGCAGGTCGGGCAGCACCCATGGAAATGAGCAGTCAACGTTTCAGGCCGAGACCCTTTGTCAGGACTGAAGAAGGAGGGGGCAGGGGCCCTATAAAGAAGGTGGGGGAGGGTGGGAAGGAGAAGGCTGGTAGGTGACAGGTGAAAAACCAATCAGAGGAAAGATCAAGGGGTGGTGGAGGGGAAGCAGGGAGGGGATAGGCAGGAAAGGTGAAGAAGGAACATAAGGGGAAAGCACTATGGGTAGTAGAAGGAGACAGAATCATGAGAGAGGTGATAGGCAGCTGGAAGAGGAGGCAGAGTGAAAGTGGGATGGGGGAAGGGAGGGGGAGGGAATTACAGGAAGTTGAAGAATTCGATGTTCATACCAAGGGGCTGGAGACTACCCAGACAGTATATAAGGTGTTGCTCCTCCAACCTGAGTTTGGCCTCATCATGGCAGTAGAGGAGGCCATGTATGGACATATCCAAATGGGAACGTGAAGCAGAGTTAAAGTGGGTGGCAACCAAGAGATCCTGTCTGTTGTGGCGGACGGAGCAGAGGTACTCGATGAAGCGGTCCCCCAATCCGCGTCGGGTCTCACCAATGTAAAGGAGACCGCACCGGGAGCACTGGATGCAACAGATGACCCCAACAGACTCACAAGTGAAGTGTTGCCTCACCTGGAAGGACAGTTTGGGGTCCTGAATGGTGGTAAGAGAGGAGGTGTAGGGACAGGTGTAGCACTTACACAGTCATCAAACAAGTCTAACTTTCCAATGTAGTCAGCCATTTCTGCTTTTAAAAATTGTCATGATCATCCAGTACACTATGCACTGTTTATGAACCCATAAATTTTGATCATTTTTTGCCTTTTTTTAAAAACTCAGTCAACTCTGTCCTCTCTTGAAGAAAAAAACATGCTGCATTTCTACAGGTTGACAATCTTTGGTTCATTTTAAAACTACCTCATTGCCATTGTTGCATTTTGTAGCTCCAGAACACAAAGTTTATTGAAAGAAGAACACAGAAGCCAGAGTAACTCATGTAGGTTTAGTTTTATTTCAGTGAGGCTTCACATATGTCAAGGTGGCATAATAATGTATGCCGTTCATGTACTTTGTACATATACAGTAACTCTTAATGAATTAAGGAAACCACAAAGAATGCTTAATCAAACAACATATTTACAAAATTACTCATATTACTGTAATGTTAAATACACTATATCCCTCTCTGAGTTGATGCCAGGTTGTCTGTCCTGGCTTATTCTTCTTCTGATACAACATAGACTTCTGAAGTTATTTCAGAGACTATTAAAAAGTCAACTGTGTGGGATGTGTCTGGAGTAACATTTTGACCGCACTAGGTGAGGGTGGCAAATCTCCTGCTACTGAAAAATATAGGCTTGCAATTCATGGTATACTGTAGAATCAAACCACATTACTCCAAAGTGCATCACCTCACATTTACTGGGATTCAATTTTATCTTCCACTACTACCTACTACCAATCAAAAAAGCAACCTTCACTGTCACCCTCGGCCACTTATTACTGAGAAAATTCTGGATTCCATGGGTGCTAACTTGTTGAACCAGCTTTCCATGTGGGGCCTTGTCAGACCTGGTCCTTATAGAATACATACATCTGTCATAAGTCAGGTGATGAATCAGGACCCAACTGCAGGACAGACACTGGAATCCCGGAAACAGGATGAGACAGAACCCGAGGATGGGACGGGATGCAGTCTAGGCAGGGGAAGCAGGACCAGGACAAGGGACTGGGAACAAGAGGCCTGGGATGGACTCAGAACCTGAGTCTTGCCTCGGGCTCAGACCCCCAAACCCAGGCGAGGACGTGACGAGGTTTGGCTAGGGACTTGGGGTCTTGAGGCTTGGATTGAGGCTAGAGGCTGCAGGCTTGGGTTGAGGCTTGGAGCTTGGGAAACTCAGCAGCTGGAGCTAGGGGCAGACTAGGAACTGTACATCAGCATGGAGCCAGGTCTTATCCTCTGACAAGCCAGGACTCATCTTTAACAAAGGCACTGACATGAGACAAGATAGTACACAGACATAGAGCCAGGACTTATCCACCAACAAGCCGGGACTCATCTATAACTCCACACCAAGGTGGGGCAGGACCATCTGTCAGGTAACGGCAGAACAGCCTGACCTACCCAACAGAGGCAAAGACAAGACAGATTCCCCCCGCAGGGCAACAGCAGAAAGGCCTGACTTACCCCACAGAGGTGAGGACAAAGCAAGACAGATCCCCCCACAGGGCAACAGCAGAACAGCCAGACTTACCCCACAGGGGCGAGGACAGGAAAAGACAAACACTAAGGAACAACAGACAGTTTCACCTCTGCATCAGGGTAGCTCCAAGTAGACGTTACAGCCAGCAGCCTTGGCTGGCTACAGAAGCAACCAGATTCCTACCTAGCTCGGAGTGGCTGACAGCCACCCAGCTGGCCTAGGAAACAGCTGAATCCATACCACAATGACCGCTCCAACTACCACTGGCAAGACTTCCAGAAGCCATGGTTCTCCAACGCAGCCCCAAGGATGGCAATAGCCCATTCTAGCCTTCCACCAGCCATGACAAGACAAAGACCAGACAAGACAAAGACAAGACAAGACAAAGACCAGACAAGACAAAGACAAGACAAAGACTAGGACCAGACAAGACAAGACAAGACAAAGACCAGACAAGACAAAGACAAGACAAGAACCAGACAAGACAAAGACAAAGACAAGACAAGGACCAGACAAGGACCAGACAAGACAAAGACAGAGACAAGGACCAGACAAGACAAAGACCAGACAAGACAAAGACAAGACAAGGACCAGACAAGACAAAGACAAAGACAAGACAAGGACCAGTCAAGACAAAGACAAAGACAAGGACCAGACAAGACAAAGACAAGGAAGAGACAAGACAAAGACATGGACCAGACAAGACAAGACAAGACAAAGACCAGACATGACAAAGACAAGACGAGGACCAGACAAGACAAGACAAGACAAAGACAAAGACCAGACAAAGACAAGGACCAGACAAGACAAAGACAAGACAAAGACAAGACAAGACAAAGACCAGACAAAGACAAGACAAGGACCAGACAAGACAAAGACAAAGACAAGACAAGGACCAGACAAGACAAGACAAGGCAAGGACCAGACAAGACAAAGACAAAGACATGGACCAGACAAGACAAAGACAAAGGCAAGACAAGACAAAGACCAGACAAGACAAAGACAAGACAAGGACCAGACAAGACAAAGACAAGACAAGGACCAGACAAGACAAGACAAGGACCAGACAAGACAAAGACAAAGACAAGACAAAGACAAGGACCAGACAAGACAAAGACAAAGACAAAGACAAGACAAGGACCAGACAAGACAAAGACAAAGACAAGGACCAGACAAGACAAAGACAAGGACCAGACAAGACAAAGACAAGGAAGAGACAAGACAAAGACATGGACCAGACAAGACAAAGACAAAGATAAGACAAAGACAAAGACCAGACAAAGACAAGGACCAGACAAGACAAAGACAAAGACAAGACAAGGACCAGACAAGACAAGACAAGACAAGGACCAGACAAGACAAAGACAAAGACAAGGACCAGACAAGACAAAGACAAAGACAAGGACCAGACAAGACAAAGACAAGGACCAGACAAGACAAAGACAAGACAAGGACCAGACAAGACCAAGACAAGACAAAGACAAGGACCAGACAAGACAAAGACATGGACCAGACAAGACAAGACAAGAAAAAGACCAGACAAGACAAAGACAAGACAAGGACCAGACAAGACAAAGACAAGGACCAGACAAGACAAAGACATGGACCAGACAAGACAAGACAAGATAAGACAAGACAAAGACAAAGACAAAGACAAAGACAAGACAAGACAAGGATCGGACAAGGACAAGACAAGACAAGGACCGGACATGGACAAGACAAGGACCGGACAAGGACTGGACAAGGACCGGACAAGGACAAGATAAGACAAGGACCGGACAAGGACAAGACAAGGACCGGACATGGACAAGACAAGACAAGGATCGGACAAGGACAAGACAAGACAAGGACCGGACATGGACAAGACAAGGACCGGACAAGGACTGGACAAGGACCAGACAAGGACAAGATAAGACAAGGACCGGACAAGGACAAGACAAGGACCGGACAAGGTCTGGACAAGGACAAGACAAGGACCGGACAAGGACGAGACAAGACAAGGACCGGACAAGGACCAGACAAGGACCGGACAAGGGCAAGACAAGACAAGGACAAGACAAGGACAAGACAAGACCGAGACCAAGACCAGGAGAAGACCAAGACAATGACAAGACAAGGACAAGACCAAGACCAAGATAAGGACAAGACCAAGACCAAGACAAGGACAGGACAAGACCAAGACAAGGACAGGACCAAGACCAAGACAAGGACAGGACAAGACCAAGACAAGGACAAGACAAAGACAAGGACAAGACCAAGACAAGGACAGGACAATACCAAGACAAGGACAGGACCAAGACCAAGACAAGGACAGGACAAGACCAAGACAAGGACAAGACAAAGACAAGGACAAGACCAAGACAAGGACAAGACAAAGACAAGGACAAGACCAAGACAAGGACAGGACAATACCAAGACAAGACCAAGACAAGGACAGGACCAAGAGAAGGACAGGACAAGACCAAGACAAGACCAAGACCAAGACCAAGACCAAGACCAAGACCAAGGACAAGGTCAAGGACCAAGACAAGACAAGACAACTCACAAAGAAAACTCTTATAACTACCCCTGATCAATTCACATATTACCAAGTGCAGATTAATATTGTCTCTCAGCACTTTTTCTAATAATTTCAAAACCAATGAACGAAACTTGTAGACATTTTTAAATATTTACTTTTTTAAATATTTAAATATTATTTGTTATTCAACACAGGCAGTAAGGATAAGCTTATCAGGCATATTCTTACTGCCCATGTTGAATAATAGATAGTACAGTATTTGCTGTCCAGCAGTCATCTGGACCTCAACTGTGACCAGTAAACATTTAAAAATCCCTTGCTTAGTAGAGTAGCCTGGGTATATCTCATTTCTTTCTGGGGATGATCCATTTTTATGCCCTCAAACCTGTCCACCTATCCTTAAAACATGATAAAGGATGGTCCTAATTTCCCTCCTAGATGATTGACAATGGAGGCTCTGGTAACATGTCTTAGCTTTATCCTCTTTTGGGGTGG
This sequence comes from Hemitrygon akajei, assembly GCF_048418815.1. Lineage (NCBI taxonomy): Eukaryota > Metazoa > Chordata > Chondrichthyes > Myliobatiformes > Dasyatidae > Hemitrygon > Hemitrygon akajei. Next base: position 53,369,733 of record NC_133139.1, on the reverse strand, counting down.
CAAAATGGGAACAGTAGCATTTTGATCGTTGTGGATTGATTTTCCAAGGCTGCCCACTTCATTACCCTCCCTGAGCTCCCATCAGCTTGTGGGACTGTCACACTCAAGGTTCAACATGCCTTACAAACAAGAATGTATTTGCATCTCGCCGTGCAGTAGCTTAGGGCAGTGAGAAGGACGTCAATGTCACTAAGGCTCACAATGAGAAATAGCCTCCTCTTACTTCACCTTGGTCTGATGAGTGAGTGAAGCCTCTGTTGGTCAGCGTCGACCATGAACGTTGCATCCTAGCTGACTATATACTCAATCTTGGGCAGTACGATATGGAGAGCAAGCTGTTGCCCATGCAGCAAGCTCCGCCTCTCTACGCATCTGATGAAGACAAAGGAACGGCAAAGGCCGATACAGTTTGGTATCCGCAGCGACGCAGGAGTTGCCAGTCAGCGTTGAAATCAACATAGGGCCTTAGGGACTCCAGCTCCAGATTTTTTCCTCTGAGATTACTCCAGAAGCCATCCCCATGAGTGGGTATAACCATAAGGCAGTGGAGGTTTGAGATCAGAGTTTCTCTTCTCCTAGGTGAACTGCCAACCATGACAGGCGAGCCCCACCTGCCCAAAGCAATTGGTTTTGAAGGTGCCAGTAACCCGCCTTTGCCCCTTCTTCTGCCAGTAGAAACTCAGCCACACATGAAGGCCGGGAACTGGACTTGGCTGTCAGAGGCTATTTGAGGTGCACGCCATTGGGAGCATTTAATAGGTAGTGGGAGCTTATCCTCATTACCCCCTTCGGCTATAATGACCTTCAGGAACCACCTCGTTCTAAGGAAGAGCGAAAGTGTTTTTATTGTCACAGGTGGGATCATTTAATGGCGGACTGCATGATCCTGCTGAGGCTGTGGTGAACTACATATACCTGTTTGGACACGCCCCCACTGCTGACTGCTCCTGTGGCTCCTCCCACAGACCCCGGTATGAAGGCGATTGGAGCCACAGACCCTTCCTCAGTCTCCAGGATGTTGTGTGATCTTCCAGCCAATAAAAGCCTACCTTAACCCACGTCTCAGAGTTATTGATGGTGCATCAGAGGCGTAAACAGCAGCGGCTGCAGTCGGGCCAGTCTGAATGTGTGGGTCTGATTAAAACTGTCTGTGGTGTTCCTAGGGCATCAGCTGTTGCAGGATGCAGGCCTGATCCTACTATACGCCATTCTGATTTCATGGTCTAGTTTCTGGTAGACCCGGTGACCTGCTGCGCGATACTGCTGCAAGTCTTTTAACCTCTCTGATGCACTGCTTTTGCCTGAGGACACATTTTGTGGGTCACATGTCTCAGTGTAGGGAACTCAGACGGAGTGTTTAAAATTTCCCTACACTCGATCCATTTACAGTCAGACTAGTGAGTGGGTTCGTCATGGTCAGGGTAATGCTTTCGCTACCAGCCGGAGGGGTCACCCTCATCCTGGGCAATAACCTACCTGGTGGGAAGATGCCGCCATGGCCAGAGATGGCAGCTACACCCTTGGATCAAACGAAGAATGAGGAGCTTGCTCGTGATTTCCCCTCCATGTTTCCTGCCTGCCTGACGACTCGTGCTCAGTCCCGCAGACTTGAAGATGCAATGAATCCCTCCGCCTCCTTCTTTGCGCCACCTCAACCTGGCTCAGTCGCAGGGGCTCCGGTAGCGCCGAACTCTGCAGTGAAGGGTCCGAAGGAAATTCCGGCGGGTAGTGTGCAATGCTTGAGTTGCCGGCCGCTCGCAAGCAGCTGATCCTTCCCCCGCTTTATGTTGGTCTGCTGCGAGGAAGAGCGATACAGTCAGGATGCTTACCGTGAGGAAAATGGCACGCTAATGTAAGATGTGTCGAAGGACTTGGGCTGGAGTGCTGTCTTTCAGATTGTGATACACAGTATGAGCTACAGTTAGCGCACGACCAAAACATTCGCAGGACCCATGGGTGTTACTAAAACGTGTAACCACATTTTATGCAATTTCTTTTGGCCCGGAATGAAGTCTGCCGAGCCTGACCATTGCCGAACCTGTGCCTCTTCACTCGATTCCCGAGATGCGAGAGCCGTCCGAGCGAGTGCGGGTGGATTGCACAGGTCTCTTGCCTAAAACTAAGTCGGGGAAGCAGTTTTTGCTGACCGTAATGTGCCTGGCCACCGGTTTTCCCAGCGCAAAATTACCGCCACATTACAATTACAGCACAGAAACAGGCCATCTCAGCCCTTCTAGTCCGTGCCGAACGCTTACTCTCACCTAGTCCCACTGATCCGCACTCAGCCCATAACCCTCCATTCCTTTCCTGTCTATCCAATTTTGCTTTAATGACAATACCGAACCTGCCTCTACCACTTCTGCTGGAAGCTCGTTCCACACAGCTACCACTCTCTGAGTAAAGAAATGCCCCCTCCTGTTACCCTTAAACTTTTGCCCCCTAACTCTCAACTCATGTCCTCTTGTTTGAATCTCCCCTACTCTCAATGGAAAAAGCCTATCCACGTCAACTCTATTTATCCCCCTCATAATTTTAAATGCCTCTATCAAGTCCCCCCTCAGGGCTCCAAAGAATAAAGACCTAACTTGTTCAACCTTTCCCTGTAACTTCGGTGCTGAAACCCAGGTAACATTCTAGTAAATCATCTCTGTACTCTCTCTATTTTGTTGATATCTTTCCTATAATTCGGTGACCAGAACTGTACACAATACTCCAAATTTGGCCTCACCAATGCCTTGCACAATTTTAACATTACATCCCAATTCCTACACTCAATGCTCTGATTTATAAAGGCCTACATACCAAAAGCTTTCTCTTCACCACCCTATCCACATGAGATTCCACCTTCAGGGAACTATGCACCATTATTCCTAGATAACTCTGTTCTACTGCATTCTTCAATGCCCTACCATTTACCATGTATGCCCTGGTATAATTAAAGCCTTGCTGCAGTTCTTCTGCACATTTGGTCTGCCAACCGTTTTCCAGACTGATCGGGGTACCAATTTTATGTCCAGAGTGTTTGCACAGATTATGCACACTTTCAGTCCATCTGAAGGCCTCCAGTGCGTATCACCGCGAATCATAGCGATTCAATCAAAAGCTAAAGCCTACGTTGGGTGTCTGTTGTTTGGAACATGGCAGAGACTGAGACACGGGCATTATTTTTGTACTATTTGCAAAACCGTACATGAGTCCCGAGGATTCAACCCTGCGAATCCTAGGGCATTTGGCATACTGTTAGAGGGCTACTTAAACTACTCAAAGAGCAGCCCTCATCCAATGTATTGGATTTCAGAGAATTCAGAGAACGTCTCTTCTACTGGCTTGTGCGCACGCCGATAAAGCTGTCATAAGGTTGTGCTTCGCTGCTTTGGCCATGGGCTTATGCCCATATTTGCGGCAGCTCTCCAAGATCGCTTTACGTGATTGCTCGCAAACTTTCTGAAACTGACTACATAATTCGTACCCCTGGCCTTAGGCGACAGACCCGTGTGTGTCACATCAGCATGCTAAAGCCGTATTACGATCTCGAGCAGAGAATAGGAGTTCCGCCTTCGGAAGTGGGGACCGCTGGCTCCATTGCTGTCGCTATCTCCATGCTAGTTGACAGCACGGATTAAGATGGCCCCCGAAACGCCCTGGAGCAGCGTGCCAGATTGCAGAGTTCTTCAGTGTTACAGGAGCTCCTTGGTCAGTTGTCACACCTTGATCCCCTGCACTGCAAATCAGCTCTGTTACTATTAATTCAGGATTATCCAGCATTGTTTAACGATGTGCCTACTGGAATGAATGTGTTGGAGCGTGACATTGTTGTGAATGGTGCTAAGCCTGTGAACCCCACCAAAAGAGCACTGATGCAGCAGGAGGCAACCTACCTGCTCAATTATGGGCCAGCCCGTCCTAGCTCTAGTCCGTGGATTTCCCCTGCATCGTGGTGCCCAACAGCGATTGAACTATCCGCTTCTGCACAGTTTATTATGAAAGTAAATCTGTTACGACTGCTGTGTATGATTTCATTGACTTCTTTACCAAGAAGTTTGACAAGAACCAAACTACTCCAGCATAGAAAAGGAATGTCTCTCTGCTTGCACTACAAAACTTCGAAGTTTACGTATTTTCCAGCTCTCTTCCAGTTGTAGTATACACAGACCAGTTTCTTTCTCTTTCTCTCTCGTATGCAGAACAAGAACCAACACCTTATGCGCTACTCTTTGATTGCCTAAAATTATAATATTGATATTCGTTATAAGAAAGAAAGCCTTTCTTTCTCAGTCTATGAGTTAGTGTTATTTTTGTTGTAAAGTCGAGACAAGTTTGTTCTTGTGAGTGGGGGTGTTACGAGCGTGCATTCTGCGTGCCCATGTTTTTTCCTCTGCCTCTCCCTGTCCCTCCCTGATTTAGGTGTGCCGGGCCGCTGTCAGTCTCAATTTAGAGCGCGGCTTGGTCGTGCCTGCTTGTCAAGACAGCTCCATTTAGGATTGGAGAGCGCAATTTAAAGAAGCTGGCCTCCGGGAAGCGGGGGGGGGGGGGGGGAGAGACACACACACCGCTGGGGAGAATCAATAGTTAAAGAATGGCGCTAGTTTCCTTTTTAACAAATTTGTGCCTTCGTGCTGTGACCTGTGTTTTCGTTTTGAAGAATCTGGCTTTTGGATTCCTCCCTAGGATTTGGTTGCCCTGGATCACTTTGGTAAATACTGTAACTATACTGCAAATAGGACCGCTGTGTCTGCCTTGTCCTTTCCCGTCACAAACACAACGTTGAGAGTGGACGTGTTCTTATGTTGCTTCCCCGACACCCCTACAATATGCCAACAGGGGAACGTAACAGTGAACTTCGTTGGTCCTCTTCCCTCCTCCCGCGGTTTCACTCATCTCCTTACCATGGTGGACCATACCACCAGGTAGCCAGAGACCGTCAGATGTGGCTCGGGCGTTCACCACACCTGTCTTACTCTGTTTGGCACCCCATCTTATATTTCCTCTTACCGTGGTCCCCAATTCATATCAGACCTCTGGGCTGCGATGGCCCAGAATCTCGGCGTTAGGTTACACCACACCACGCAGTTCCATAACCTATAAAAAAAAACGGTTTCAGCGCTCCTTCAAGGCAGCTCTGAGGGTTTCCCTGACCGATGAGTATTGACATCATCATTTCCCATGGGTCCTGCTGGGGATCAGAACAGCTCCAAAAAAGGACTCGCAGTGGTCCGCGGCTGATGCCACGACTACCTGGCCAGCCTCCCAACTGTGTTCTACCCTCCTCAGTACTGTACATTCAATTGCTTTTCAACTTTTCCTACCTCCCAGCATGGCGTCCAGCACCCTTGGGTTCCTATTGACCTACATTCCGCCTCGTTTGTTTTCGTCTGCCATGATGCACATTAACATCCCCTGAGGCTCCTTTCGATGGTCCGTTCTGTGTTTTGGACCAGGGAGAAAATACTTTCAACATAGATGAGAGGGGTAAATCAGAACATAATTCTATAGGTCACCTTAAAACAGCCCATCAAGATTTGGAGTATCCTGTGACCATGCCCCTGGCGTCACAACATGACCGTGATCGCAGCACCTGCTGTTCCTCCACCCCTGGAACACAGGACCCGAGCTGGGCGGCTCGTCCGAGATCCAGACAGGCTCACAATGCCGGTTTTAGTGAATTCTGGGGAGGGGCTGTGTAGGGTAACGTAATCGGGTGTACAACCACCGACATTATGCTGATGTTTCGCTTTAAGAGGCTGGTCTGACCTGAAGGAGTTTTAGCGCGCTTTTGTGTTTTGGTTTTGAAGTTCAGCAGTGAAATACGTTCCAGGTTTCATTAAACATAAACACCTCACTTGTTTTATTCTATAGTACCGTATCTCTAAGGTTATAACTGATTCAAGATTGGTGGTAAACAAACTTTGAAGATGCAGACGGGCCTCAGAATTATTTAGATTGGTGGAATGATTAGGCAAATTGATGGCGGATGTCAGAGATTATCTTAGTGGTAAAATTGGGAAAAGGGAAAGTGGAATGGGTCTTGCATGTTCGTGCATATCAGTCGATGAAAGTAAACATGCTGCTAAAGCTCGTGGTTAAGAAGGCAAATGGCGTAAGGATTCGTGCAGGAACAGGAATGATGTCTTACTGCAACTGGACAGCTCTCAGTGATATCACACCTTGAACATTAGCTCCGGTTTTTGTTGTTTGTAACTTCAAAACATTTAACTAATTGCAAGAAGAATACTGAGCGGGGAACGGGAGTCTAACTTCGTGTTTTACTTTAAGCGAGGTATGCACATATCACGTGATAGCGTCATGACGTATGCAATTCACGAGTTTTTACATACTGTATAACCATAACAAATTATATAAACGACAGAGAATGTTTCATCAAACAATATATTTACTAGATCACTCAAATATTACTAAAATATTAAATACACAACACTCCTTGTTTAGCTATAATATTGAGCATGATGGATTTAAAGTACGGAAGAAAGCATTGAACTGGAATGGGTCAAGGACAGTGGAAGCACAGATCAATTGTCTTTGTTTCTGCCATGTGCTTGGAAATGGAGGCTACCATTTTGTGGAACCGTTTTACATACTCCATTTTGTGAGATAGAGTCGCTTTGCTTTCTGTCTTTTAAAGTAGATACAGTGATGCTCCAGGTAATCTGCTGGACTGGAGATAATTTCCAAATGAGATGTTATTTGTGATATAACATAACATGCAGGTTTGTGAATGTTGGGGTTGGTGCCTGCCTGGAGTGATTTGTGCTGGTTACTGAAGAGAACAAAGAGCCATAAATTACCAACTGTCACCTGCTGGGAAGGGGGCAATAAATGGATGCTGGCCTGGAGCAGAGCCAACTAAAAAGGTGTTAAAGGTCAATCGGATGACCTATAGCCAATGATGCTGGAATACAATATTTTAATTGGTAAGGAACAAATATAAAAGCAGACACTTCAAGTGTACTATCAGCGATAACTTTCTCAAGAGACCCACCATTGCAAGAAGAACCCCTATGCCAGGGACTGGGTGAAGAAAGGATCGATCATCTGGCCAAAGGAGATCCCCTCCTTTGGTGTTTAAATTGGAAAATTGGTCTGAGTGAATATTGGTACAGTGCGGACAGTAGAATTCATGTTCAAAGGTGTTGGCCCAGGGTCAACATAGTCACATTGTTGTTTGTACACAGACAATAAAGTATGAGCTTCGATTAATTCTGAGTTGCATAGTGAATTTCCTAACCTAGTTCCATTGATGAACGGTCAGCAATAAACTCCAATTCAATAGCAAATGCATCTCAACTATATACACAGTATACAATTACTCTACAGACATCCACAGCACCGTAAATTTTAAATTGTCTCATTCAGGCCTAAAGATTTAATCACAGTGCAGGATTTCTTACTCTTCTGGATAACATCTTTCCTGACAAGGGAGGTCACTCTGTGTGGCAGCTGAGATTGGAGGCAGAATCTCGGGTTCTCGGGCCTCCTCTGTGGTAGTTGCAGGAGTTGACGCTGGGAATGCAGGAAGTAGTTCTGGGAGCTCTGGTCACCTTTCTTCTCTAGCAATTTTCTCTGCTCTTCTCAACTGATCGATGTGTTGTCTCTAGATGACACCAGACACAATTTCCACTGTATAGGAGAGTGGTCCAGTTCTGTCCTTAATATTTCTGAATACCATATTTTGATCATCTCTATAGTCCCTCGCCAGGACTGCTTGTCCAGGAGTGAAACATCAAACCTTTTTATTTGTGGAACCTTCAACTGGTCTCAGCTGTTTGTCCTGCACACACCTTCTGAGATTGGGATTGACAGGATCCAAGAACGGCATAGCTGGTGAGTTGTTGGTTGTGAAGTGTGCTGCATTGTGATACGGAAACTGCAATGTCTGTGCAGTGTGATGTGCTGACATTGCTTGCAGTGCTTTCTTTAGACTCTGGACAAACCTTTCCATCAAGCTGTTTGTAGCTGAATGTTATGGTGCATATGTAAAATGTCTTATTACATTCTTTTTTAGGAATGACTGAAATGGTTCTGCAACAGTAGTCCATTGTCACTGACTAAGTGTTCTGGAACACCAGTCCTTGAGAATAGGCTTGTCAACATATCGACAGTGTGTGAGGCTGTGGTGAAGGCTATTGTGAACACTTCTGGCCACATTGCAGCTGCATCCACAACTACCAAGAAATCTGTGCCCATGAATGGTCTGGTAAAATCTACATGTATTCTCTGCCAGGATTGTGCAGGCCATTCCCAGGGATGGAGGGTTGCTGTTCTTGGCATCTTCTGCATGTGTTGGCATCCCAAACAGACTGCTCCATCTGCTAATCTATCCCAGGCCATCAGATAAAATTTTGAGCCAATGCTTTTGTCTTCATGATGCCTAGATGACTGGCACATGGCTCCTCTAACACATTAGTGCTCAGCTTGAATGGTACAATAATTCTCAATCCCCACATAAGGCAACCTCCGTCAAGGGCAATGGAGGAATTGGAGTTTCTGCTACATATTCCAGCCATTTTGGATTGCCATGTAGACCTGAGACAATGTGAGGTCTTTTCCAGTTTCCCTTTAGATCATCTCTGCCATAATAGGGAGACTTTCGATTTGTATTATGGAGAATATGTCAGCAGAAGTGTCCTTTTTTTGTAAATTCTTCTGGTACTTCCTTTGTCAAGGATAAATGGGACATCAGCATTTCCATGATTAGTTGTCCTCTTAAATTCAGTCTTCGTGTCCTCCTAGAAACAGAGCCTATCTCTGCATTCATGCTGCTGCTGTCAGTGGAACACCCTTCTGTGGATAGAAAATGGATATTAATGGCTGATGATTGGTAAACAAGGGTAAACTCTCAGCCATGCAAGTACTGGCTAGAAGAGTTTACACCCCAAACTAGACTAAAGGTCTTTCTACCAATCTGTGCGTAATTTCTTTGCAGTGGCAAAGGCTGTTGGGCATTCACTTCCATCACTCTTAATATGTGACATGACTGCAATGATGATGTAAGGCAAGGCGTCACAGGAAAGCTTCATGGATGATGTGGATTATAATGTGTGCATACAGTATTTGACGTCGCCATTTCCTTTAACTTTTTGAAAGCTTTCTCACACTGCTTTGTTCATTGGCATTTCTTCCCAATCTGCAGTTTTGAGCATCTCTGAACGTCTTTCAGAAGGATGAACTCCTGCAAGGGAACAGACCCCAATGGTGTACCGGGTAGGGCTTTCAAAACCTGTGCCAACCAACTGATGGGTGTGTGACATTTTCAATCTCTCATTGCTACAGTTGGAAGTTTGCATCTGTTTCAAAAGGGCAACAAACATGCCAGTGCCCAAGAAGAGCAGTGTGAGCTGCCTTAACGACTGTTGTTCACATCTATGGTGATGATGTGCTTTGAGAGGTTGGTTATGGTCAGAATTAACTCCTGTCTAATCAAGGACCTGGACCACTGCAGTTTGCCTATCGACCCAATAGGTCTTTATGTGGCCTTGGATCTCTCGGACAATATTAATACTAATGTCAAGCTGCTGTTTATTGACTGCAGCTCAGGGTTTAAAGCAATCATTCCTGCAGATCTGATTAAAATCATTAAAAAGCTGTATATCCCTTTGCAATTGAATCTTTGACTTCCTCACTGGAAGACCATAGTCTATACAGTTAAGAAATAACATCTTCATCTTACTGATATTCAACACTGGCACAACTCAAGGATGTGTGTGCTTCACCCACTGCTCTACACCCATGACTGTGTGACTAGGGTCAGCTCAAATACCATCTATAAATTTGATCATGACAGTTATTGTTGACAATTTCAGATGGTGATGAGAGGGCATACAAGACATCAACAACCCTGCACTCAACATCAGTAATACCAAAGAATTGATTGTGGACTTCAGAAAGGGTAAGATGAGAGCATACACACCAATCATCATCAAAGGATTAGAAGTAGAGAGGGTGAGCTATTTCAAGTTACCAGGTATCAACATGGCCCGAACTTATTGATTCTGAAAACTGAAATGATTGACTATCTGGAAGATGCTGCTGAGGAATTGTTGTTTGCTGGTACCACCTTGATCCTTACCTGTATCAATTATGTCATCCAGGTAACACTGAGTGCCTGGGCAGCCTTGCAGAAACTAGTCCATAGCTTTCTGCCAGATTGCAGGCGCAGATGCTACTCTAAAAATAAGCTTATTATAGTGATAAAGCCCTTTGTGAGTGTTTATGGTGAGAAGTACTTTGGACTCTTCTTCCATCTCCATCTGTAGGTAGGCCTCGGCTAAGTCCACTTTGCTGGTGTTTCCCTCCAGAATAGGTCTGTGGAGATATATTTTATCCTGGGCAGAGGGTATTGATGTACTTTCAGTACCATGTTGATGGTGACCTTAAGATCATCACAGATCCATTCTTCTTGGCTACAGGGGCCACTGGCATTGCCCGTGGACTCCACTCTACCTTGGAAAGTATTCTTTCAGCCTCCATGCGATCTAGCTCACTGTCTGCTTTATCACAGATAGTCTAAGGAATCAGATGTGATTTGAAAAACTTGATTATGGCATTTTCATTTAACACTATCTTACCCTTGATATGTTTGAGTTTTCCAATGCCATTCTTGAACACATCCAGTAACTTTCATAATTTGCTTTCATTTGGCTTCACTGCAGGGGATGCGGCATACAAATGGTGGAGTTTTTGCACGAATCATTCACCCACAATGCTGGCCCTAATGTGGCTAGTTGGTGTTGTATTTCATTGTTACAAATGTCATTCCCACAGTTGTCTTTTCTCCAGTCTCAGTTCTTATTTGCATGTCAGCAGGCTTCAGTCAGCATTTTTGAAATACCATTCAAACTTATTTTGTGGAATGACTGAAACAACAGAGCTGGTGTCCAAATCCATTTTAATTAATTTTACATTCATTTCTGGGGTAAGCCGTATTGCTGGTCTATTATTACTTCCACACTGCAGGTCTTAAGGCTACTCAGTCCTGCGTCACTCACGTCATTATCAGATTTTTTCATCAACAGCATGCAGATTTGTGAACTTTTCAGAACTGCAACTTGACTTTTTAGCCTTTTCTCTTCCCTGTGCAGTCCACTTATTTTTGTCACCCTGACATGCTCTTTGTAAGTGTCCTACTTCGTTGCATTTTCTGCAAGTTTCACCTTTAACCGTGGATTGGTCTAATAGCTCCTGCCACAATAGTAACACCATCTGTTTGGCCAGGCAGGTTTATGTTTAAACATTGCAGTTTTGTTCATGCTCATTTTCATTCCTGACTGCAACTCAATTGCTTCTCTGTCTGCTGTTTCCATTGATACAGCAATTTCAACTGCTCCTTTAAATGTCAGTTGTACTTCAGTTAAGAGCCATTTTTGAATGCTTTGTGGTAAGTTTCCACAAATTAAACAATCTCTGAGTGCATCATTAAGCCCATTACCAAACTGATGATGCTCAAACTCTTCAATTCAGCCATATACACTGAAATGGATACCCGTTCTTTTTGATTCTGCTTATTAAACCTAAAGTGCTCTGCAATCAAAGGTGGTTATGTTTTTAAATGTTCCTGCATTACTTTCACAATATTAGCAAAGTCAATTTCTGCTGGCTGGTTTGGTTGGAGTAGTCAAACTCCTAAGCAACCTGTATGCCTTTAGATCCAATTTACTCAGCAAAACTGGTATACCCTATCCTCATTATATGTGTCTTCAGACAATGTGGATTCACAGTTATGCGAGGAGCACTGCTTTCCCGCCAATACAAGTCAGGTGCGTGCGCCTCACAATCTCACTCCCGTCAGTCTCGTATTGGTTTTGGCAAGGTGTGGATGTGCCATCTTGCACTCTTAAACTTTTGTTGATTTTACCTATGGTGCAGTGATTTTGTGCTTGAAATATTTAACTATGCCTCCTAAGCGTCTGATGTCATGTCCTGGGCCATCAGCCAAACAGCAGAGAACCGCTTTAACACTTGAAAAACAAAGTTGGAAATTATAAACAGTGCGGCATCAGGTGAAGGTAACACAGCTCTGGGACGCTACTGCCAGGAATGGAATCTTGCCTTTAAAGTTCTTTTGTTGCTTGACAATGCGCCAGCCCATCCTAAACATTTGGACAGCATTCATCTTAACATCGCTGATTCAACCACTCGGCCAAGGTGTGATCCACATTCAAGGTGTTCTTTTTTTATGGCGAACTATCTCTCAGATGCTGCAAGCAACAGACAATTTTGAAAATCCCAGGAATTTACCAATGGTGAGGGAATTGTAGAAGTCAGAACACTTCGACTGCAAGGAATGCATATAATGAGGATAGGGTGTACTCGCTTCTCATCGGCTATTCCATTTGCTGTAAAATTCTGCTCAATTTGCTCTGTAAACAATTCCCAGTCATCTGTTGCAATGGAACACATCAATCTTTCTAATGCGTCCAGCCATTTTTGCTCTCCTTTTTGTAATGATGTCACTTTTTATGAACCTGTGAATTCTTCTGTTATTGCCTTTTTAAAAATTAACTATTTTGGATGTGCTGCAATGTTTTTTTAACTTGATGGTTCTTGCTGCACTTTAAAAAAATCTTGATTGTCTTGCTGCAATTCAGCAGGTCAGTAGCCATCTCGGGTTGCTTTAAAATGGCTTGCCGCCACTGTTATTAAACTAGTTCAGACACAAAGTACGACTCACATCTCTCAGCTCTCGTTTTCCTTTGAATTTGTTTAATGTTTTGGAATTACAGAACATAACAATTATAGTTTTCATATCGAAGGAGATTTTCTCAACATAGAGAGTGCAGCAAAAGTTCATCAGACTGATTCCTGGGACAGCAGGTTTGATATTGAGGTGCGATTGGGATTATATTCATCAAGAGTTCAGAATAATGAGAGGAGTACTCAATGAAAGTCAGAAATCTTGACAGGAGTGGATAGATTTAGTTATAGGGAAGATTTTCCCAGAACCAGGGGCCAAATACTACATAATGATGCCATTTAAGACTGAAACAAGGAGATTCTTTTTTCACTGTGAAGCAGTTGCGCCAAATAATAAAAGTATTCAATGAACTTGGTGCAGTATTAAAGGCTAAGTGATCAAGATACAGAAAATAGGCGCAGGATACTGAACTTGGATCATATTGGAATGGGTGCAACTGGTTCAAAGGACCAACTAACTTTTGGTAGTCTCTATGTTGGGGAATCATGATGGGGAATCATATATTTATAACTCAGAGTAAATTTTTATGTCTTGCACAGTACTGCTGCGACAAAACAAGAAATGTCACAATACACAAAAGACTCTGCAGATGCTGAAAATCTGGAGGAAGGAACTCAGTTTAAGTCGGCCAAAAACGTCGACTATTTATTCTCATCCATGGATGCTACCTGTCTTATAAATTTCAAGACTTATATCAGTGATGTTAAACCTGAATCTGATTTTTCTTTCAAATTTCTCAAAAATAAAATGTTGCAATCAACAGGCCGGATTGACTCTCAGGCACAGGTCGCGAGAAATAACCGTTCAGACACTGATCAGCAGAGAGTTTTACCCTTAACAGAATTAGGGTAGATCTTTCAAATACAAAAAAAATCACATGCGTAAGGTTGGGGACGCACCTGACAGCTAGTTTTTCAAAGGATTACTAACTGACTCAACCACATCTCAGCCGCCCTCCGCCCACGACATCTTCACACCGGCGCAAGCGCACTGGCTATCACTTTACAGCGCATGCGCGGCGACGGGGAGCGCCATCTTGTTGCAATCGCGCAATATCTGAGTGACCGGCAATGGCGGAGGAGAGCGGGGTAGCTGGTGAGGGTGGCGTGCGTGGGATCAACGAGCTCAGGGTGGTAGATCTGAAAGCTGAGCTCAGGAGGAGGAGCCTGGACACCAGTGGAAACAAAAGTGTTCTGATTGAAAGGCTCCGACAGGTGAAAAGAGCGAGGGCTGTTGTGAGAGTGGGGGAGGGGTGGTTCTGTTGTGTTGGAAGGGGTCCGTAGTCGGTGGGGGATGTAGTCAGTAGGGCTGGAAGGGAACTCGGATGTACAGGGAGGGGGCGTGAATTGGAAAGATTGTTATGGAAGTAGGGGTTTAGAGCCGGGGTGTTGTTGGTGTTGAGTGATTTGGGGGTCAGTGGGTTCGCTTTGGAGGGAAGGGTGAAATATGTGGTATTGGAAGGGGTGTGGGGTCAGTACGATAGGGCACTACCACAGGGCACTAGTGGGGGTTGTAGTCATTGGGCCTGCGGTTGTGGGGGCTGTGGTTGGTAACGGTAGGAGAGAACTGAGATGGGGGTGTACAAGGAGGGAGTGAAGGAAAATGAGGAAAACATTGGGAGAGTAAAGGGGAAGGGTTTTGCAACCTGTGGGAAGGAGATTGCTTCTGAAGTCTGGTGTTTGAAGGTGGGGGACAGGCCAAGGATGGTGAATGAAGAAGGGGGTGGATTTCTGGTTGTTTGGCATTTGGGAATTTGAATTGGTTGGGAAAATCATGGAGAGCAACTTTGTTAACTCTTTGGAAACTGGCAAATTCACTACTAGCTGTCACAGAATCATAAGACATGGAAACAGATCTTTCAGCCTGACTTATCAGTGGAGACCAAGGTGTCATCCTAAACTATTTCCATTTGCCTGTATTTTGCCCATTTCCTCTCTAACCCTTTCCTAACTATTTATCTGTCTACATATCTTTTAAATATTATTGTACCCTTTTGTCTCTTGAAATAATGTAATCCTATGTTGTTTTATTTTGACACTGGTAATGAATTACTAGTTGACTCATTCCTTAAAGGAGTGTCTAGTCTCTTCTGTGTAGCAGCTGTTATCAATTTGCACTATTATTTGAATTGGACAGCAGAAAGGTTAATTGAACATTGGTTCCACAGCAACACACACAAAATACTGGTGGAATGCAGCAGACCAGGCAGCATCTATAGGAAGAAGTACAGTCCATGTTTTTGGCCGAGACCCTTTGTGAGAACTAACTGAAAGAAGAGGTAGTAAGAGATTTGAAAGGGGGAAGATCCAAAATGATAGAAGACAGGAGGGGGAGGGATGAAGCTAAGAGCTAGAAAGTTGATTGGCAAAAGGGATACAGAACTGGAGAAGGGAGAGGATCATGAGACGGGAGGCCTAGGGAGAAAGGAAGGGGGAGGGGAGCACCAGAGGAAATTGGAGAGTAGGCAAGGAGTGATTGTGAGAGGAACAGAGAGAGAGAAGGGGAGAAAGGGAGAAAATAATAAATAAATAAATACATATGGGATGGGGTAAGAAGCGGAGGAGGGACATTAAAGGAAATTAGAGAAATCAATGTTCATGCCATCATTTTTTTTTCTCTCTCTCCTCACAATCACTCCTTGCCTGCTCTCCATCTTCCTCTGGTGCTCCCCTCCCCCTTTTTTTCTCCCTAGGCCTCCTGCCCCACGATCCTTTCCCTTCTCCAGCTCTCTATCACTTTTGCCAATCAACTTTCTAGCTCTTAGCTTCATCCCACCCCCTCCTATCATTTTGGATCTCCCCGCCCCCTCCACTTTCAAATCTTACTATCTCTTCTTTCAGTTAGTCCTGACGAAGGGTCTTGGCCCAAAATGACAACTGTACTTCCTATAGATGCTGCCTGGCCTGCTGCATTCCACCAGCATTTTGTGTGTGTTGCTTGAATTTGCAGCATCTGCAGATTTCCTCGTGATTGATTCCACAGGATTGTCATAGTTGAGGGAGGTAGTGGGGATAAGCTCCCACTACCTGTCAAATGTTCTCAATGGTGTGCATCTTAAATGGCCTCTTGTCAACCAAGTCTAATTCCTGACCTTCTCGTATGGCTTAGCTCTAAGCATTTCTACTGACAGGAGAAGGGGCAAAGGCCAGTTACCGGCACCTTAAAACCAGTTGCTTTGGGCAGATGGGGCTTGTTAGCTGTGGTTGGCAGCTCACTAGAACATAAGAAATAGGAGCAGGAGTAGGCCATCTGGCCCGTTAAGCCTGCTCTGCCATTCAATAAGATCATGGCTGATCCGGCCATGATCTCCACCTTTTCCCCATAACCCTTAATTCCCCTACTATTATTTTTTATTATTTCTCTTCTAATGTACTGTCGACTCTTCCCATTTCTTCGCCAATGCTGTCGACATCACTCACAAGGTGATTTCTTGGCGCACATTTCACTGGACAGAGCTCTAGTCCTAGGTACCTGAGAAGTGCCTTAGTTCCACTCCAGTTTGCCTACCGGAGCATTAGGTCCACAGTAGATGCCATCTCTTTGGTTCTTTGCTCAACCCTGGAACATCTTCATATTTCCACTAGGAGAAGGAAAACTCTGATCTCAAACCTCCGTTGCCTTGCAGCTAAACCCACTCATGGGAAGGCTTTGGGAGTAAACCCTCAGGGAAAAATCTGGATAAGCAGTCTGTAATCCAGTCTTGGGTTGAGTTCAGTGCTGACTAGCAACTCCTGTGATGTCGCTGGTATCAAACTGTAGTGGTATCTGTTCCTTTGGATTCATCAGCTATGTGGAGAGGGGAATGCAATAGCTTAATCTCCTTATCATACTGACTTGACGTATGTGCTACATAGACAGCAACAACGCAGTATCCATAGTTGATGCTGACCAACAAAGGGCCTCACAATTGACCATTATATGGAAACCAAAAGTAGGTTAAACTTGAGATCACTCATCTTGATAAGTATCGCTATAATAGACTGAGTGCCTACTGTGTTATATTTTTGATATTATACATTTCAGAGTGAAGCATATTGCCTTAAATAAAAGACCAAGTCTACAATTCTCCAAAGCTCAATTTGTTTTATCCTGGATTGTCTCCAAACATTTTTCACCACACATTACTCATTTTGTTTTTTTTTAAATGTCCATATTAACTCAATGTTTTCTTCAATTGTCTTGTCCTCTTTTTCTGTTTAAGTGTTGTTTTATCTTCCTTCCCATGGCAAACTAAAATTTGTTGCATAGAGTTGGAGCAGAATTAGGCCATTTGGCTGATTGAGTCTGCTCAGCCATTGCATCGCTGATCTATTAACCCATCTCAGCTCCATTCTCCTGCCTTCTCCCTGTAACCATTGATGCTCTAACTAATCAAGAACCTATCAACCTCTTTAAGTATACCAAATAACTTGGCCTCCACAGCCATCTGTAGCATTGAATTCACACATTCACCACCCTCTGGTGAAATAAATCCCTCCTCATTTCTGTTTTAAAGGGATGTCCTATTCTGAGGCTGTTCCTTCAGGTCCCAGTCTCCCCCACTACAGGAAACATCCTCTGAAGTTCAAGTTTATTGTCATCTGACTACAGTACACCCACAAAACGTACATCACATCACATAAAGCAAAATATATTCATAAATAAGTTAATAAACTATAATAGAAAATGCATGTGATGCACAGAAAACAACAGTCCTGGTGGCAGAGTATTAGTTTCACAGCCTTGGGGAAGAAACTTAGCCATGCCTGTCCCACATCCACTCTATAGAGACCTTTCAATGTTCGGTAAGTTTTAATAAGATTTCTCCCTGTGTGCTTCCCCCCACTCTTATGAGTACAGGCCTCATACATTACTCTTTCATTCCTGGAATTGTTCTGTATTCCCTCTGTATTCTCACCAGTGCCAGCACAACCTTTCTTAAAGGGTCCAAAGCTGCTTCAAGTGTGGTCTAGCCAATGCTTTATAAAGCCTCAGCATTGTATCCTTTTATATTCTAGTCTTCTCAAAATGAATGCTAATGTTGCAGTTGCTGTCTATACACCAACACAGCCTGCAAGTTAACCTTTAGGGAATGCTGCGCAAGGATTCCCAAGTTGGTATGCACCTCTGATTTCTGAATTTTCTCCCCGTTTAGAACATGGTCTTCATGTCTATTCCAACTACCAGTATGACCATGCACTTTATTTATCAGCTTCCCAAGCACCACCTCTTTAGTAATAGCTACTGTACTCCTTTCTACCTCCAGACGCTTGAATTGCTGGCATACTGCTAGTGTCTTCCTCTGTGAAGAATGATGCAAAACTCTTATTAGGTTCATCCACCATTTCTTTGATCCCATTATTACCTCTAGCATCATTTTCCAGTGATCAAACATCCACTCTTGTCTCTCTTTTACTCTTTACATATCTGAAAAGTCATCTTATATTATTGGCTAGCTTACCTCCATATCTCATCTTTTTTTTTGCTTTTTAAAAGCTTCCCACTGTATTTACTATATACTCATTCTTTTACATTTATTCTATAGTTTTGGGATGTATCTGCTGTGTCTTTTCAATTGTTCTCAGAAACTCCAGCCATTGCTGTTTTGCCATCATCCCTGCTCGTGTTCCCTTCCAATCAACTGAGACTAGCTCCAAATTGAATATTGAAAGGCTTTGAGAGAGTTGATGTGGAGAGGAAGTTTCTTATGGTGGGTCAGCCTCACAATAGACGGATTTGGAACAGATGGGAAGGAATTTCTTTAGCCAGAGGGTGGTCAGTCTTTGGAATTGAATGCCAAGGAAGACATGAAGGTCAAGTCATTGAATATTTTAAGCAGAGCTTGATAGGTTCTTGGTTAGTCAGGGAGTTGAAGATTATGGGAGAAGGCAATAGAATGGGGTTGAGAGTGATAATATATCAGCCAGGATGGAATGGCGAAGTAGAGTCAATGGGCCAATTCAGAGTTCTGCTCCTCTGTGTTGTGGACTTCTCTCATGATACTAATTACCTTTACTCCATTGTAATGCTGATACATCTGATTTTAGCTCTCCCTCTCAAACTGCAAGATGAATTTTGTATTATGATTAATGTTTACTCATGGTTCCTTTACAAAACACCCAATCCAGTATTGACTTTCCCCTAGTGGGCTCAACCACAAGCTGCTCTAAAAAGCCATCTTGTAGGCATTCTATGAATTTTCTCTCTTGGGAACCAGTACTAACCTAATTTTACAAATCTGCCTGCATTTTGAAATCCCCCATCACTATTATAACATTGCCTTTTTTACATGTGTTTTCAATCTCATTGTAATTTGTAGCCCACATCCTGGAGGCCTGTGTGTAATTTCCATCGGATTCTTTTTACCCTTGCAGTTTCTTAACTTTACCCACAAGGATTTAATGTCTTACATCCTATGTCACCTCTTTCTAAAGAATTGATTTCACTTTTTACCAACAGAACCACCCCACTCACTCTGCCTACCTGCCTGTCCTTTCAATACAATGTTTATGCTTGGAGCTCCCAAATATGATCTTCTTTCAGTCATGACTAACTAATACCCATAATGTCATAATTGTCGATCTTTAACTGGGCTATAAGTCATTATTAACACAAGAAATTCTGCAGCTGCTGGAGATCCAAAGCAACATACACAAAATGCTCGAGGAATTCAGCAGGTCAGGCCGCATCCATGGAAATGAATGGTTGATGTTTTGGGCCAAGACCTTTTCTCAGGATGGGAAAGGAAGAGGAAAGATGCCAGAATAAAAAGGTGGGGGCAGGGAAGGATAGCTGGAATGTAATAGGTGAAACCAGGTGGGTGGGAAAGGTAAATGACTGGAGATGAAGAAGTATGATAGGAAAGGAGAGTGGACCATAGGAGGTGGGGCATCAGGGGGAGAAGATAGACAGGTGAAAAGAGGTGAGTCATTATTAATTGCAGCTAACTTGCGCAACAATTTTGACTTCACCCCGGGTTAATGATTTCTTTCTTTAGGTAATACAAGAGGAAGGAGGAAACCCTGATGAACTTTCAGTCACACCAGACACCCTAAACAGCAGAACATCAAAGAGGACTGGGAAAGGTATCAATAGTTATTTACAAGGTACAAGTGGTAAATTTGAACTCCTTGTTTGATATTGTGGACATGGGTATTTGAGCCAACCCATCTGGAAGCAGTTGCCAAGTAGCATACTACCCAATTTGCAAAAAATACTACCGTAGATTCCGGATTTTAAGCCGCTACTTTTTTCCCACATTTTGAACAGCTTTGAACTCTGCGGCCTTTAAACGGAGCGGCTAATGCATGATTTTTTTTCATGCCGCCAAAAACATTTTGCCTCGTAACAGTAGACCAATAAAATTGATGAGTAGTTCACAGAGGTCCAATGAAATTGTACGATAAATCAAGCGCACTTTCACAATTAAATTATTGTAAATCAGTCATTTGTACTCACCCTCATCAACATGGAAAACACTTGAAGAAAAGCATTGTGCTGCCTTTATGGCAGTTATTTAGTTTATAATATTTTCGCTTAGTAATTCATTTGTTAGTTAAAGTTAGAACTGTTTTAACTATATTTGTTTTCTGTACTACATCGCGGGATGCTATGACGTCACACCCGGTTTCGCCGCGTCTTGTGGGAAAATGCCGGTTTGCGATAAACGGGAAGGAGGGGGGCGAGCGGCGGAGCGAAAACGCTGCTTTTAAGTTAAAGGCGATCAATAACTTTTCCTGGTAGGCTGCAGTATATATATTTTTTACCAGTCGTTAGGAGATATTGGAATGTTGTTCAGTAAAAAAGTATACGCAACGTATATTTAAAAGTAGCCGCGTTACAGGCACGGTTCGAAAAAAAGCATTTGCAATATGTATTTGTTTATGTTACCATATGGATTTAATTAAAAGTTAAAAAATCCTCACGTGTAATATCTTTCTGTGTAAATATCTCATATTACAATGTGGGACACCTGCGGCCGAAAATCCGGTGCGGCCTAAAATCCGGTGCGGCCTGTACAAGTACAAAATTGATTTTCTTTCTAAAATTAGAGCCAGCGGCTTTTAATCAGGTGCGCTCTGTAGTCCGGAATCTACGGTAATTTCTGTTGGAAAGTAAAAATTTCTGTTTGACTTTGTCTATTAGGACACAGAGCTGAGGATGGTGAGACTGAAGACTCTGCAGAAGAGGACTTTGCTGGAAAGCAGGTGAGCTATTTTATATAGGCAAAGGCATAGGAGGCAAATGAGTCAGTGTGGACAGGGAGAGCCGAAGGACCAATTTCTGTGCTGTACAACTCTTGATTGCTCAAGTAATTGTTGCATAGTAACATTTAATTATACTTTTTCACAGATGTTTTTAATTACATTTTTATAAATATTTTTTGATACATTCCCTGATGTACTTCCTAGCAGAATTGAGTAAAATATGTCATCTTGAAATATTGGTACAAAGTGAGTTGTTTTTGCAGCAAGCAATGCCTCAAATTGTCAGTGACTTTTGAGATGAGTAGACCTCAGATATATTTCTTCCCAACTGTAGATTGACAGTGGTTATTAGGTACTTTTATACTGGGCATTTATTACAAATAAATTGAAATGTTTTATCGTACTTATTGATTCTTTAGGGAACAAGGTACAACACAATGTACAATATATGGCCAGACAATCCCCCATCTCTCCTCTGACTGTGGTAGATATGTTTCTTTTCCTCATTCCTACACTTTGACTCTGATCACAAATTCACTCAACCTCGTCTTTCCTTTGCCTTCAGATTTTAAATTTCTCGTTTCCCCCCACCTCAGTGATGCCTCTATTTGTCAACTCTAAATCTGTTCTTTCTAGCCCTTATAACAGTGCCAGAAACAAACATCAACTGAGCTTCTTCAGCATTCTCAGAAGCTAAATTTGAAAGATGTACAATTATTCCCATCATGGACCTACAGTTGCAAAGTTTGTAAACCCTTTGCAATTACCTGGTTTTGTGCATTAAATACTCATAAAATTTGGTCTGATCTTCATCTAAGTCACAATAATAGACACACACAATCTGCCTAGATTTCTAGTTAATACTGACTACACCATTTAAGCAATCATAGTCTAGGTTCCAAAAAAATGATGTAAACCTCTAGTGTAATACCTTCTATAAAAGCTATTTGGAGTCAGGTGATCCATTCTATGAGATGAGATTGGAGTTGTAGAGATGCCCTCACATGTAAAAATGGCACACGAATTCGGTACTGACAGTGCCTGCTCTGCTCAAGAAAGATCTGTTAGTGTGCACCAAGCCTTGATCAAAATAACTTTCAGAGGACCTTAGAAGAATTGTAGAGATTCATGAAACTGGAAAAGGCCACAAAAGTATTGAAGACCTGAGTGTTCATTAGTTCACAGCAAGAGAAATAGAGAAAATTCAGTACTGTTGCTACTCTCCCGAGTAGTGAGTATCCTGCAAAGAGCACAATGTGCAATACTGAAGGAGATGAGAAAGAACCTAGTGGTATCTGCAAAGCCCTGCAGAAATCTCTAGAACTTACTAATGTCTCTGTTCATGTGTCCACTATAAGAAAAACATCAAAAAAAGAATGGTAACACATACACACAATTATGGTGGAACGCAGCAGGCCAGGCAGCATCTATAGGAAGAAGTACAGTCGATGTTTCGGTCCGAGACCCTTCATCAGGGCTAACTGAAAGAAAAGATATAAGAGATTTGAAAGTAGGAGGGGGAGGGGGAAATCCGAAATGATAGGAGAAGACGGGGGGGGGGGGGGGAGGGAGGGATGAAGCTAAGAGCTGGAAAGGTGATTGGCAAAAGGGTTACACAGCTGGAGAAGGCAAAGGATTATGGGGTGGGAGGCCTAGGGAGAAAGAAAGGGGGAGGGGAGCACCTGAGGGAGATGGAGAACAGGCAAAGAGTGATTGTGAGAGGGGCAGAGGGAAAAAAAAGGGTATAATAAATAAGGGATGGGGTAAGAAGGGGAGGAGGGGCATTAACGGAAGTTAGAGAAATCAGTGTTCATGCCATCAGGTTGGAGGCTATCCAGATGGAATATAAGGTGGTGTTCCTCCAACCTGAATGTGACAGTAGAGGAGGCCATAGATAGACATATCAGAATAGGAATGGGACGTGGAATTAAAATGTGTGGCCACTGTGACATCCTGCTTTCTCTGGCAGACCGAGCGTAGGTGTTCAGCGAAACGGTCTCCCAGTCTGCGTCGGGTCTCACCAATATATAAAGGGCCACACCAGGAGCACCAGACGCAGTATACCACACTAGCCAACTCACAGGTGAAGTGTTGCCTCACCTGGAAGGACTGTCTGGGGCCCTGAATGGTGGTGAGGGAGGAAGTGTAAGGGCAGGTGTAGCACTTGTTCCGCTTACAAGAATAAGTGCCAGGAGGGAGATTGGTGGGAAGGGATGGGGGAGATGAATGGACAAGGGAGTCGTGTAAGGAGCAATCCCTGCGGAAAGCAGAAGGGGGGGAGGGAAAGATGTGCTTGGTAGTGGGATCCCGTTGGAGGTGGCGGAAGTTACGAAGAATTATACATTGGACCTGGAGGCTGGTGGGGTGGTAGGTGAGGACAAGGGGAACCCTATCACTAGTGGGGTGGCAGGTGGATGGGGTGAGCGCAGATGTGTGTGAAATGGGAGAGATGCGTTTGAGAGCAGAGTTGATGGTGGAGGAAGGGAAGCCCCTTTGTTTAAAAAAGGAAGACATCACCTTCGTCCTGGAATGAAAAGCCTTATCCTGAGAGCAGATGCGAAGGAGACGGAGGAATTGCGAGAAGGGGATGGCATTTTTGCAAGAGACAGGGTGGGAAGAGGAATAGTCCAGGTAGCTGTGAGAGTCAGTAGGCTTATAGTAGATAATCAGTAGATAAGCCATCTCCCGAGATGTAGACAGAAAGATCAAGAAAGGGGAGGGAGTTGTTGGAAATGGAGCAGGTAAATTTGAGGGCAGGGTGAAAGCTGGAGGCAAAGTTAAGTCAACAAGCTCAGCATGCATGCAGGAGGCAGCGCCAATGCAGTCGTCGATGTAGCGAGGGAAAAGAGGGGGACGGATACCCGTATAGGCTTGGAACATGGACTGTTTTCCTTGGAACAAGAATGGTGTTCATGGATGGAGACCTCGGAGGAAACCACTGCTCTCAAAAATAAAACATTGCTGTATGCCTCAAGCTTGCAAAAGACCACCTGGATGTTCCACAACACTTCTGGGACAATGTTCTCTGGATAGATGAGATGAAAGTTGAACTTTTTGGCAAAAATGCACACTGTGATGTTTGGAGGAAAAAAGGGCACTTCACACCAACACCAAAACCTCATCCCAACTGTGAAGCATGGTGGAAGGAGCTGCTTTGCTGCCTCAGGTCCTGCATAGCTTGCAATTGTTGAGGGAACAATGAATTCAAAATTGAATCAATATGTTTTACAGGAGAATGTCAGGCTAACAAACTGTTACCTGATGCTTAATAGAAGTTGGATGATTACAACAAGACAATGATCCAAAACACAATGGTTGGGGAAAAAAAAAATTGTGTTTTCAAATGTCCAAATCAGAGTCCAGATCTTAACCCAATTGAGATGCTGTGGTGTGACCAGAAGAGGGCTGTTCATGCAAGGTTTCCTAGCAATATTGATGAACTGAAAAAGTTTTGTATGGAGGAATGGTTTAAAATTCCTCCTCACCATTGTGCAAGTCTGATCAGCAGCTACAAGAAATGTTTAGAGATTATTGCTGCTAAAAGAAGTTCTACCAGTTATTAGATATAAGGGTTTACATACTTTTTCCAGCCTGGACTGTCAATAAAGATTTAACAATGTTTTCAGTGAAGACATGAAAAATAGAATTGTGTATTATTAGTTTAGGTAGATTGTGTTTGTATATTATTGTGACTTGGATGAAGATCAGACCACTTTTCATGAGTAATTAATGCAGAAAGTCTGGTAATTCAAACGGTTCACAAAGTTTTTCTTGCAACTGTAAGTAACAATTTTGAAATAGTGACTATCTTTGTTCTCCAGTTACAGGAATATTAAATTCAATCCCTTTTAAAAAGGTTCATACTTTTAAAGATACCACTTCATTCTAATTTCTACAAAGATGTGCATTTTTTAATCCAAACAAGACCAGCCTCACAGTAGGCTGGTCATAATGAACCTTTATGCATGCATCTTTCCTAGACGTCTATAAAGTGTACACACTCTGATTAGTTGTGGTTTGCAGCCTGTAGAGTCTTTTCAGCCTGCAGCAAGATTTCTTTTCTCATTTATTCAAAGCATCTTGCAATAAAGATGTTACTATCAGAATTACTTGCATCCTTACTTTGATTCACAAACAAGACCCTTCACATTCTCTTTGAATCTGATTTCATTCATTTTCGCATCTGGCTTTCCATTGTCAGAAAACTTGAAAGCATTACGCTCAGTCCCTTCATTTTTGCCTTTGGAGATTGTAAAGAGCTGAGTCAAAGCACTGATTGTTCTTGTATTCTCTCAATAGGCCTACCAACCCATAAGTTCCAATAATTTTCTTTCTGTTTAACCAATCTATTCTCTTTAACTTTTTTGTGGCACATGTTTGAAATACAAATCCAAACATATTAGATCTGCTTTCTCCTTTGCTACTTTGAAGAACAGTTTTTAATTGATAAAGCATTTAAATTTTTTTCTAATCACACTTTTATTTTCCAAGACCCCTATTATGGATTCTAGCGTTTTACTTCTAATATACATCTGACCAGTCTTGTGTTCCTGTTATCTCTGTGCTCCCTTTTTGGGACAGTTATTATGTGAGTAGCCTTCTGGTCTACGTAGATTACACCAGAATTGAGGAAATGCTAGAAGTTCAATGTTCATGAATTGTAAAGTTCTACAGTAGTGGTCGCCAACCTGTCAATCGCAATCGACTAGTTGATCTTGGAGACTTTCCCAGTAGATCCGGGAAAAAAAAGAAAAATAAATACACAAATACTGTTCAGAGATTGTTTCTGGGTTGCGGGGTTTTAGTTCCGTTCTTTCTGCATGCGTGTAGCTCCCCCCCACTACACAGTGTACTTCAGTGGTCCCCAACCACCGGGCTGCAGGAAACAATACACATGAGGTCATTACCCACGCACATCAGAGATCACTGGTTGGCCTCAGGTAGCCGGCTGGCGGGAAGTACCGATGCTACCGGCCTGGAGTGCGGACAGACAGACGCTTCCTCTAAACCTGTTCAGCACACCGAATGTTCATGGGAACCCGGTGCTAAAATATTCACAGACCTCATTCGGGCTCAGGGTTTCATAAGCAGCAGAGCAGCTATCTCGCTGAGATCTACTGAAATAAACTTTTGTCGGCCGATAGATCCTACAAGGGGGGTGGGCGTGCGTCCTAACGCACTCCTCAGTCGGTCGGTTGCTCTCTCCGGACTGCGGCCGCGACCCCAGTACGGGAGCAGCCGCATCTGGCCAAGGCGGGTGGGCGGGAGACTGGAGTTCGGGCCCGGAGGCTGTCTAATGAGGTAATGAAGCCCTCAAAACTGCTTCGGTACCTTGAGTCCAAGCACCCTGCGCTTAAAGACAAACCCGTTGAGTTTTTTTCCAGCGGAAAAAACGTGAGCAAGCGGGACAGCAGCTGAGAGCCACGTAAACTAAATTGCAGAATAGACTGGACATAAGGAACCTGCTTCGAGTATTGCTGTATTCCCGTCACGGTTAACCCCCCCCCCGCCAGGTTGGCTGGTCCGCAAGAATATTGTCAATATTAAACTGGTCCGCGGTGCAAAAAAAAGGGTGGTGACCCCTGGTGTTTATATATTATTTCTACTTCCGTGTTGCGGGGTTTTACTTCTGGTCTTTTCTGCCCCGGTGCACATGCGTGTAAGTAATAGATTTGGAGTCGATCTTGCCTTTCACTAAGGCTGAGGTAGGGGATCATGGGCTTAAAAAGGTTGGTGACCACTATTCTACAGCATCTTTAGTTCTTACTAAGCAGGCATCAAGTCCAGAGATTTGTTGGCCTTTATTCTTAATTTACAATTCCTTCTGTCAATTTAGTTTCATGTAATTTGTAGTATAATTTTTTATAGAAAGCTTTTCCAGCCACTTGAATCTCTTGATTCATCAGATTGCAGTTTTTCAGCAGCATTGTAAGCTTCATTTAATTACATAATCATCCTTAACTACTTCAGTTACCTGTGACCATGCCACCTTACCAGCTTTATTACATAATCATCTTTACCTACTTCAGTCAGCTTTACTGGCTTTATTTCTTATTTACCAAGGGAATCAATAAAAGCAAATTATTCCATTATTTAGCTGTTGTCATATCTGATGGCATCTCAGTCAATTTATTCCTTATTCTGCTACAGTTATCTGTTAGTTATGCTCAGTCTTAAAAAAGGTGAGAATATAGATTGCAAACAGCTTTGTAACAGTGAAATTGAGGTGAATTTTATGGATGTGGGGAGAGCCAAAATATGTTTGGTGTGGTATGTTAGAGACATTTTATAAAACTAAAGTTTGGTCAGTCAGGACACTAGGCAAAGATTGAGAAGAACATCGGTCACATGCAGTTACAAAATTTCAATTATGTCTGGAAATTTTCTTGTTTAATGTTGAGGAAGGAGTACATGATGTGCTTTGAGGAATTGGCTTATTGTGCTGAGCACAGTGGCAGATGTAGTGCCTGTAGCTTTGTTTCTACTTTCGCTTCACACAGTGTCATTTGGGCAAATAGATTGAAAGGTTGGTAATTTTATATCCTACCACCATTAGTCAACAGTGTAGTAGGTCATAGCTTGTCTCTTTTTCTTTATCACAGGAGGATATTGAAGCTTTTGTTGACCAGGATCAGGACACCGAAGTAATGAACGTGTCAGAAATTGGGTACACTAAGTGTGCCGAGGCAGATGCTGTTGTGGACAAAGCCATGGAGTGTATTTTGGACTCCACTTCAGTTGAGAAAGTAAGGAGATTATAAGTGGCTCCAAAGATCTCTGCTGGGTAAAGAGAAGTGATAATGGGGAGGTGAAGAGAAAGGAGTGGGAGAGAATTTACTTCTGCTGAACAACAGCTGAAGCTTCTTCTGAACCACAAGTGCTATCAATACAAGGGCTTCAATAGCATTTAATAATAGTACTGGCTCTTCACATCTCATCAGCTGCTAAGTTCCTGAGGCATTTGAAAATTAATTTAAGCTCCTTTGTTCCTTATAATTTAAGCTGCCTGGTGCCCTTAAAAGCAGAACTGTGTAGAATGAGATCTAGTTAACTGTGTCATTTTTGACCAATCTTGTTAGAACTGCCTTTAGGAGGTTTCAATTCTCTGCAGTCTATCTAGACATGACATAAAGCACTGATTCTACTTTTTGATTAAGGAAAGAAATAAAGCTAGGATTTGAACTTGTAAGTTGTTTACATATTCATTGTTCTTCTATTAATTTTAATATTTTCTGATTGAGGAACGAAAAGAGGCAACTGGAGACCCAGCAGAGGGGGAACAAATGCAAGTTAATGAAGTAAGATCAAATTTCATTCCATAATTTTGTTGATGCTGGAGAAATTAGACAATTTCCTTGATATCTTCTGAATTGATTGTCCAGTAAGCTGACACTCTTAGATTGTTTGGGCCATCAGGTCCTGCTCCAGTTAATACCCAAACACATTTGTATGTGTTAAATAGTAAAATAAATTTTCCCGTAAACCTGGTGAATTTGAAAGTAGTGAGGAAAAAATCCTGGAGGTGTGGTAATCCTCTCCTGAAAATAAAATAGCAGTGATGCCTATAACCAGAGGACAAAGATTTAAGTAGTTAGAGAGGATATAAGGAAGAGTTTCTTTCTTGCTGAGGGTTGCTTGGAACACACTGTCTGAGTGGGAGGCCAGGTCAAGAGCTTGAATCGTCAGGGCATAGGAGAAGCATACTAAGTGCTGTTAAGTGGAGTAGTATGTATATGTGCCTGATGGTCAGCATGAAAAGTATGGGGTGAAGGCCTACTTCTGTACTTTAGCTTTAAAGTTTTGGACCTCTTATCTGGCTGCTGACCTACTAATGTTCCAGATCTTTGCTGTTTCAGACCCCAACCTGGCTTCAGCTTCTCCTTAGACCCACAGTCCAAGTCCCCTTGCTCATATTCTGGACTAATGAATAACACATACTGGGCCAGCATATTTTCCAAGTAACTAGATGCTCTATTGTCCTTGTTTTACTGTTATGTTTTCTTGTGTATTGATTCCCCAATATTTATTTGATTCACCATCACCTGCATGTTGTTTAAAATGTAATTATCGGAAGCTGGCCATTCAGCTCCAAAAACTGGCATGGCCCTTCAGTTGGTGGATCAAACATCTCAGCTTCATTTACCTATCTTTGCATAGTTTGTCCTAATCTGAGGAGTATATTAATTTGCGTTGTAAGCTCTGATTTTCCCTAGCATATACAGAATTTGACAAAGAATTCAGGTCACTGCTGGTTTTGTGAAAATTGTTCCCTCATTTTATTAAATGATTAAGTTTTAAATTTAGGTGCAGCAAAACACATTTTCATTTTCTCCATTCTACTATGAATGCCTGCAAGTAAATGAATCTCAAGGTAGTATATGGTGACATATTTGTACTTGGGACAATAAGTATACTTTGAACTTCGAAAATTGCAAGCAATCCCAAGTGTAGCACAACACCATTACAGCTCGGGTGTTTGGAGTTCAATTGTGTAAGCAGGTTTGTACGGTCCTTCCCATGTGCAAGTGGGATTCCTCTGGGTGCTCCGGTTTTCTCCCACATCCAGAGACATGCTGGTTAGTAAGTTAATCAGTCATTGTAAATTGCTCCATGATTGGGCTAAGGTTAAATCAGTGGCTTGCTGGGCAGCACAGCTTGAAGGGCTGAAAGGGCTTGTTCCATGCTGTATTTCTAAATAATAAAATAAAAATGGTGACATATACAGTAGAAATTCTGAATTCTTTATCAAATTCCATGAACTACTCTTATTTACATTTTTTTAATGGTTAAGTTCTAAATTTAAAATATGTTAAAACTCCAGTAATCTTGTATGCTTGGAATGTTGGTGTTATAATGGCTGATTTTCTGTACTATATGCATTTTTACTTTATCAGGTGTTGCAGAATATTTTTTATATTGAGTCTGGTAATTTAAAATATTCATATTAAAGGAAACAGGGAGTTGAGTTTAGAGGGAAGACCAGAAAACTTTATCCAATGAACCAGACGCTGAACATTGGACTTTCTGATTAGTCAGCAAATTATCAAAGTTTTTCTATGTAGTCATCATGTTTTCTCTCTCACATTGGAGGAAGTAGTTTCTCTATCAATTCAATTACTTGTGTCAGTTCATCTCCATTTCGGTATTCTGAATACAAGCCAAGCTTGTGCAATCTATGCTCTCGACCCTTGAGACATAGGCTCAGTGCCATTGATTGCTCTGTCTATCTCCAAAGGCCAGTATATTCTTCCCAAGATTCAGAATCAGCTTTAATATTACTGGCATAAATTGTGAAATTTGTTGTTTTTCAGCAGCAGTATATTGCAACATATAATAAAAATTCTAAGTTATAAAAGTTTATAAAACAAAGAAAATTAACTAAGTAGTGCAAAAAGAGAGTGGAAGAAAGTACTGAGGAGGTGTTCATTGGTTCTTGTCCATTCAGAAACCTGATGGTGCAGAGGAGGAAACTGTTTCTGAAACACAGAGTGTGTGTCTTCAAGCTCTTGAACCACCACTTTGATAATAATTAGAAGAGGGTATGTCCTGGGTGATTAGGGTCCTTAATGATGGATACTGCTCTTGAGGCATTGGGTTATTGAAGGTGACCTGGATGCTGAGAAAGCTAGTGCCCATGATCAAGCTGGCTGAGTTTACAACTTTCTGCAGCCTTTTTCAATCCTGTGCAGTGTAGAAAGTTGACAGCGTCTTTGGTGACATACCATTTCTCCTTTAAATTCTAATGAAATATAGCCTCTGTCATGCCTCACCATTACGTTGAACCCAGGATAGATCCTCAGAGATGTTGACACCCAGGTACTTGAAGCTGCTTATCCTTTTCACTTATGATCCCTCAATGAGGACTGGGGTGTGTTCCCCTTCCAGAAGGCTACAATCAAACCTTGGTCTCACTGATGTTAAATGTTAGGTTATTGTTGTAACTCCACCCAACCAGCTAATCAATCTTGCTCCTATTCGCCTCATAGAAACCATCCTAAATTCTGCCAACATTGGTTGTCATTGCAGATTTTTAGATGGCCTATGCTTAGCCATGTAGTCTAGGGTGTAGACAGAGTTGAGCAGTGTGCTAAGCACTCATCCTTGCGTTGTGCTTTTGTTGTTGTCCGTGAGGAGATGTCGTTTCTGATCCATCTAAATCCAGTTGCAGAGGGAGGTACAGAGGCCCAGGTTTTTTGGAGCTTGTTGATTAGAACTGAGGGTATGATTATATTGAATGACAAGCTATAATCAATAAACAGCAGCCTGACATGGGTATTACTATTTCCCGGTGAACCAAGGCAGAGTGGAGAGGCAGTGAAATGGCATCTGTTGTAGACCAATTGTGGCGATAGGCAGCTTGCAATGGGTCCAAGTCCTTGTTTAGGCAGGAGTTGATACTTGCCATGATCAACTTAAAGCACTTAATCACAGTAGGTGTGAGTGCCACTGGATGTGAGCAGCTCACCCTGCTCTTCTGGGGCACTGGCTTGATCGTCAGACTTTTGAAGCAGGTTGGAACCTCTGACTGCAGTAGTGAGAAATTGAAGATCTCCTTGAACACTCCCGCCAATAAGTTGGTGCAGACTTTCAGAGTCCTACCAGGGTCTGATGCCTTGCCTCTTCAATGGCCACGGCTGATAGAATCCAACCAAAACTGTAAATAACTGACAAATTTTTTACCTTTTGTAATCCAACAGCTAATTATTGTTGAGATATTGACTTGGAGTTAAGCATGTCTTCCATACTGGTGTGATTTGTATGTTTGGTCAACATGTAAAACCCATGCTATTGAGAAACTGGGAGATGTAGTAGGTTTACCTTTGTGGCTCTTCCTGAAACTGCAGAAGATTGTTGGAATGAAAGTAAGATCATAGATTCTAAGGGTCTTGAAATTAGGAACAATGAACTTGTGAATACTCACAGAGATGTATAGTTTGAATATCTGCCTTCTGATTTTTTTCATGACCTTGTTTATAAAACTGAATTTTAAAGGAAAATGGATTCATATCTACAACTATGTTCTTGCTAAAGATTTGGAAATCTACCTTTAACACGGTTATACTTTGAGCCAGCAGCTCTGTTATTGCATTGTTCTATTTGTGATAGCTAATTTAAATTGGGACAAATAGTTTTGAGTGTCGCTATATAAATGGAAAGTGCTGCAATTTTTAATGTGCTTGCATTTTTTTTCTTCCTTTTAGGAAATTGAAACAACTCTAGAAGAACCAGGTATTGTTGAAGATCATTGCCTAGTCTGAACGCTCCAACTCTCCTATTTCTCCCTCCCTTTCACCAACCCTCCCCCATTTTTCTTACAAAATGCATAAATATAGAAGCATTTTGTGGTAGTGAACATCGGAGAACAGTACAGCTACTGGAAGAGTGGAAAACTGAGGTGAAAGCTATCAATGTATATTCTTAATGCTAGTAGGCTTTTTTTCTGACTTGCAATGCCTTCAGGCAATTTAATACTGAAACATAACACCACCTTAGGCAACAAATGCAAAAGGATTGTTTTGCCTTTATTTAATTAAATATTCACCTCTTGAAGTTTTAATTTTGAATCTGAAATGTAATCTACCCTTAGCTCTTGAGCCAAGTTGTCATGAGAAGGAATGGACACTTCAGTCCTGCCATGCAAAGTACTTTTTGTATCTATTCTGTCAGGGCAGAATTTAGTTGACTGTTCCATTCTTTACCCAGTCCAGTTGATGTCTAAATTCTATGATTGACTGGTTATCGATTGGTTATGTCGCCAGTTGGTAGATTACATAGAATTATAGTAATTTTGTAGTACAGATAAATATTATTTAACCTATCATATTTAAAGTAAATGGGTGTAAATACCTTTTTTTTGTATTCATTTATTTTTATCCTGATGGTAAATCTGATATAATCTGGCTGTCTGGTGGGTTAATCTTCATATTTTCTTGTGTTTGTTATAATTATAAGCTGTTGCTTATTTTTAACTGAAACTAGTGTCATGAAATTATGTTAGAGAACTGCCAAAGTTGTAGTTAACAAGTATATGAACAGCATCTATTTCATTAGTTAGACTAGCATGACAATACAGTATGACAATGTTGCGTCTGTAAACCGGTGAGATCCAATGGTGAACACACTTAGTGCAGCTGCAACTGGACAAACTTTAGGGAGTGGTTGTTATCGTGCATAATCTATAGAAGGCTAATATGTAGAGGTAACAAATAATTAAAAAGCTGCTATTAATAGAATAATTGGATACAGAAGTAGGATAAAGGTAATTAAATTATTGTATATAATTTAAAGAAGGTAATACTGGAAATTGGTGGGCAATTATAGTCAGAAAGATGTAGCGTGAAAGCAGACTCTTCAGCCAACTAAGGCTGTGCTATCAAGCACTCCTTTCTTTGCAGTCCTAGCATAACACATTTTGTTCTTCCTGCTTTTGGATCAGCCAACTCGTCCCAAGTCTTATTTCTCATTTATAAACTAAGAACAATTTGCAATAACCAATTAACCTACTATTCTGCATTTTTTTGGAATGTGAGAGGAAACATATGTATATCCAGAGGACATTCATGGGGAGGAAGTGTGAAATCCGTACAGTACCCAGGATCAGGATTGAACTCTTGCTTGTTGTTTGGTGTGAAGTGGCTGCCCTGCTAGATCCTGAAGAGTTTGATGATGTGGATATAGAAACGGTCTTTCTCTCTTGTAAGAGAATCTAGAAGTAGGCAGTATTTGCCTGGAAAAGCTTAAATGATGCCATGTGATGCTGCTGAAAGCAAGTTTTTCATTGCGCTTGTGCATATGACAATAAACTAGACTTTGAATTAAGAAGGTGGTAAGATTTTTTTTTGGATATTTTACTACAACTATTTCCCCAAAGAGAGTTGATAAGTATTTCTAAGGCTCTCTATAGGTCATTGATGTGTAAAAGAGTGAAAGATCACCACAGCAATGCAGAACTGAGGTTACAATTATATCAGCCTTGTAGGGCTAAGTCCTATAATTCAGACATTGGTTAATTTTAGAGTTAGAAGACAGTGGGGAGTCCCAGGTTGGTACCAGTGACCAGCTGTTCACAATCTGTCAATGGTTTAGATCAATGTTTCCCATTCTTTTTAGCCCAACACCCCCGTAAATCACTTTCATACTTGCCAATGCCACACTTGGGCACAATTAACTTTCCAGTGCTCCCATAGTGTAAAAACATGTCTACCATATGCTAAGATGAGAAAAATAATTCTGCTTTAAATTTTTTATTTGTTTTTAAACCTAGCTTACATGGTACCCGCGGTCTGTAAAACACCTTGAGCTTGGTGGTTTTTTAGCAAGCGTTGAAATATCTGATCCAAGTTGCGACAGCGAAAGCCTTAAGTCCCCACACATAACAGTGTCCAAGCGGTTTCTGTTTTTTGTGAGTATGTGGTTCACTACACTGTAGCCTCTTTCAACAAGGTAGGAGGATGGAAATGCAATGAAGAGCAGTTTGGCTCTTCTCCAAAGACCACAATACTTCTTAAGACTGTATAGTCACATACCACAAAAGCTGACATTTTTGAAAAGTAGTTTTGCTTCTTCATCATTCTGAATTTCAATAATTTCTTCTTGCAAGCTGTCTTCCTGTTCTTCCATCGTGCAAAAAAAGGGGGTTAATTACCTAGTCTGGAATTTCCAGATTGTTCAAACCCTTGAATCAATCTGAAAATCCTTCTTCAGTGACTGCAGGCGTAAGCAGTACTCTTGCAAATCACCGTCTGTAAAAGAGAATGCCATACTTTCCATACAGGAAAGCTGTGAGACCATCCAATGTTTTCCAGTATTTCCAATTTTATGATAAAGTGGACACTGCACTTATTGCCTGGATCAAATTGAAATTCTCACCCTGCATTTTCATATTTAGAATGTTTGTTCTATAATATGCCACATTTCCATGTAGAAGTTCTGTCTTGTTTCCCAAGCTTTTGTCAACTTTGAGCAAAAATTCAACCATAGCATCAAAAAGATCAAAGAAATGTTTTAAACATCTTTTGACAGCCAATGCACTTCAGTGTGAAGAAACAGGTGTTCAAACTCTTCATTGTTATCTTGGCAAAAGTAGGCAAAATATTCCGCTATTTAATGGATGAGCTTTTATTTTGTTGATAACAGATATTGTAAGAGTTATACTTGAAAAACGTTACTGGCTGAGTTGTTTGGTTGCGAGATGTTGACAATGAATACACAATAAGTTGCAAACAGGCTTAGAATTTCTTTTTTTCATAAATGCCACTAAACCAGCATGGTGACCTGTCATATGGTGCTTCATCTGTTGCACAATAAATCATGTTCCTAATCAGAATACTTTTATCCTCAATATATATTTTGAGCTTGTCATTGATTGATTCTCCGTTGATGTTTGTTTTTTTAACTTTTTACAAAAGAACATCTCTTCGTAAACTTCCATTTTTGATAAACTCTAAAACTGTACATTGCCATTAGCAATGTTTTGTTGTCTCACACTGTTGATACATGCAATTGTATCCCAAATTGTTATTTGTAGTTCTGCATAGTTGATGCTCAGTGTCTTCACTCAATCTGTCAATATGATGAGCTATAGAGTTATTGCTCAGAGGAATTTAAAATACTTTTAAATAATTAAAATTTTTTGAGAACAGTGGTGGGCACTTCTGATACAGCAGGCATTCTTAATCTTTCACCAATTGCATGAGATTTTCCACACTTTGCTATCATTTTGGAAATTTTGGAAGATCACTACCATGGTCATTTTTAGTTTTCTTGGCAAATGACTGTGCAATTCTTTTCAAAGGCTTCTTTCATCTTCTGGAATTGAATACTGTAATACCATGAGTAGACTTTACAGTGTGTCTTTTACGAAGTGTCCCTGCAATCTTAATGGTTTCATGGCTTCATTAGACAGTACATGTTGGGGTGTTGCTGATCTGATGGGAACAGAATAAATCCATACTCCAGGTATGTAATATTGAATTGACGCACTTTCTATTTCTTAGCAGAATTAGGATTCAAAGCTTCACTGCCTTCAGACTCAGAGATTGTGCAATACGTATTTATCCATCATTAATGGGGCTAAGTTAAAATAAAAACTGGGAATGCTTGCCAGATGTTGACGATGGCAGGATGTTGACACGAATGGAACGATGGTAGCGCAAAGGAGCAGTGAGGTGAAGATGAAGATGATCACAACAGTGAAACTTATGTTGACAAGGATTCAGATTGGAATCTGAATGCTAGTTGGGATAGAGCTGGTGTTCGGCAAGCTACCGTTATACTATTCCAGTTAGTGCGATTGATCAATCACGTAAGGTCTCATAATCCCCAAAGATGTTTCTTGACCACACATATGAAGCCAAGATCGCTTTGAACACCTCAAGAGGAATCCTCGGGCTCACTGGCTCTATTTCACCATTTGGTTCCAGCCAGCACTGTATCGTTGCACGATTTGTAGAGAATAGTTGAGAAGGTGTACTCGTCTTGCCGACTGTAAAATTGCATGAACTCATTCTGTGCCCTGAGTCAAAGGGAACTGTTGGGCTAATTTATGCATCCTTTATAACGTCTGTTGGTAAGGTCGGATGAGATTGCTAACTTTCAGACGCTTTGTGACGACGGGTGCTTATTGTCTCCAGAGCTATAGTTCTTCCTGTGTTCCAGGGCCTCATCCTTTTTTTTTGGAAGTGCCTGCTCAACTAATGGTCAAGTCTTGTTACTCAAGTTAGCATGTTGCTTCCCCTCTTCCACCCACCCCCCAAACGACTTCTCCTTCCCCTTAGGATATGTAACCGACCCCATTGGGATTTACTGGTCCCCATTGGGAACCAGATGCAATGTTTCCAAGTTTGATGATGATACAAAACTTGGTTTGCAATGAGTTGTGACCAGATGCAGAGTTTTTAAATGATAACTAAATGAATAGTTGAGGTCTTAACAGTTGATATAATGTCAAAAAATGTGACATCAGCTCCTTTGGTTGAATAAAGCAGAAAAGCAAGTAGTTTATAAATGCTGGGAAGTTGAAAAGTGGGGCTTGGAAGGATCTGGATGTCATTGTTCATAGTTCCTGCAAGTAATTAGCCTATGGAGTAAAAGGATTGTGTGCAAGAATAAAGCTGTCTTAATGCAATTATACAATCACCTGTTGAGATTGCACTCCCAATATCATGTTTCCCAATTTAAGAATATAATTGCAGTATAATGAGTGCAGTGAGATTTGATTTGAAGAATTCCTTCATCCTGAATTATGTAAAACCACATTGAAAACACTACCACCAACCCTTTTACTTAAATCACAGGATGAGCCAGCGCGAGTGAGACCAGATCTGTACATAATAATCCGGGTGTAATCTTTTCAGGGCCAACATAATTTCAGTAAGCCAACTGTATTCTTGAACTCACATACTCTTGCAGTGTAAGTCCATAAGCTCTTTGCCTTTCTAACCATTTGCTCTAACAAAGGATTTCTGTCTACCATGGTACTTCTGAGCAGTGTTTTTCAGTCTTTTTTGATGCTTTTCCATTTGTTTTTTTATGTACTTGCATGATTCTACATTGTATTGAATTTGTTATGGATTACTTTTTCATTCACCCTATCATATAGCTTGCTGTTGTGAAGGGGAGGACAGATCAAACAATTGCCTTTTAGTAATATGGTTGAAGAGGATGTTTTAAAAAGTATTTTGTCTAAGTGGCTAAGAGGAAACTAAAGGAGAAACATTGCAGTTTTTGGTGCTGAGTTGACTTCTTGCATCTTCTGTTTCTGCTTTGCTGTATAGTAAGCTAATCGCAAGCATCTTCTGTTCTAGGAAAGGTTCTCTTAGATGCCAGTGTAGGTGTTGAAAGATTAGAGTTATTTGCTTTCGCCATTAATTCAGTTATATAGACATAGAAACAATTTGTTATTTACTTTTTTTTTGGTATGCCAAAATACTTCACTAGTCAATACTTAAGTAGTCAATATTGTATTTTTGAAGGGCAAGCTCTGTTGGAGGATACACAGTAGCCAATTTGTGAATAATACTGTCTCACAAACTGAAGTGTGGTAAATTGCCACATTTAGTTATTTTAATTAAGTTGATTAAGGGATGATGATCAGCAAGAAGTTGAGAGAATGAATCGTCTTCAGATTGTACCTATCTAAGAGAGCAAATGGAATCTCGGATTAGTGTCCCATTTGAAAGAATACCCCTCTAACAATACAGTGCCTCTCAACTATATTAGTATGCTCTCAAATTTGTAATGGTCATTTTAATCACAATTTAACTTCTTTTGTTCAGGAATTTGGTCTAAGGAAGAGTTCTTGTACTGAGAAATCTTTCATCATTGCAGCTCTCAAGTTTTCCAGGGTCTGATTTTCTTTTTTTTAATCATTGCAAGAGCTAGTAAAAACAAAACCAAAAAAAATGATTCCCATTTCAGGCTTTCTATTTGAGTTCCAGGAAATTTCTCCTTTTGACATTCAGAGCTACATTCCTGCTACTTTGATTATGATAACCTAATAAGAAAATCATTATACTGACAGTACTTTTTATGCTCCCTCAGTTTTCCAATCTCCCAGTGGGTAGGGGAGTATACTAGCTCCTCATGTATTCTTGCTCTATATGCTATAATTAAACCTTGTGCTATTTATTCCATTAATCCCATAGAAAAGGAGAATGTAGCTGAGAATTCGGGGGAGGCTTATAGTTCAGTTCCTACAGAGGCGAAGCCCCCTGAAGATCCTCGGGTATTGATGCAATATATGATTGATATGGATGCCACCTATATTGAAGAGGAAAATAGAAACGTGGTTCAAATGGAGGACAAAATTACGTTGGACGAAGCTGGTGAAATGCAACCGGAAGGACCCAAGATGGAGACTGACTATATGCAAGAAAAGGTTGATGCTGAGAAGATGGACACGATTGAAAGTAATGATAAGATGGAAAGTCACCAGCAGAAGCATGAAGTAGACGAGGGAGAGACTAAGGGAGCAGAAACAGAAACGCTGCCACGATTTGAGGAATGTAAAACAAGTGCAAGGAATCCAGAAGATGAAGGTTCTAACAAAGCAGAAAAGAAAGAACCTTCGATTGTTGAGGGCAGTGATCAGAAGAGGTTTGTTGTTTCTTAGTTCAAGATCAGATTTTCAATCGTGCTAAGATGATTCCAGTAAACTTATCTTGTGAATTGGCCAGCCCAGTGTTGGTAATTTTTGAACAGATTTTATTTTAATTTTAAAATCTCTTGATAATCTCATCCCTCTATCATTGGAGGCTGTATTTGTTTATCTTTTACACTTTCCTCCATTCTGCAGAGTTTGCAAGTAGGAATTTGCTCTCTGTGCGCTACTCGCTGATGGTATCAAAGTATAATTGCGGCAGTTCTTGTACAGTTCTATTTGTAGCTGGGTTCAAAACATCTTTGGTGTTCACCTCTGCAAACATATTTCTAAGTGTTTTGTTCACAATGACTTGCAGCTGATAGCTGTAATACTTGGGTAGGTATTGGAGAATTTATCTAGCTGGAAGTGATGCTTTCGGTTGAGAACATCTGAGTTCCTGAATGTCTCATGAAATATACCTTTGTGTCTTTAGCTCTGAGGATGGAAAAGATATTAAGAATGAGGCAAGTGAAAAAGGTAAGTCAGACTACAAATATAATCCTTTATTCTGCATGATATTTTACTAGTATGTAGATTTTGCATGAAATTGAAGGAAAAGATGAACATTTTGCATCTTTTAGACATTACAACTATGCATCCCTTTAATCAGTTACTAATGCAAATCAAGTGTCAGTTTAACAGATAGAAATAATATAAATTCATAGAGATTCAGCTCTAATAGATGTTTGACAAGCTAGGGAGACTAAAGGTAGGAGTCTGTCTCAATGCAAGGATAGGTTCTTTCATAATTAATCAGACTGTTTTGCAATGCAGAGGAACCAGGTTCCTGCAGAACTTCAGATGCTACAGGCAAGAACCTTTGGGTGAGCGGACTGTCCTCCACTACCAGGGCAACTGACTTGAAGAATCTCTTCAGTAAACATGGCAAGGTAAGAGATGAGGGTTACTTAGTTGTATTCTGTTATATTGACAAAATGAATGGTGAAAGAAGCTTTCTTGGGATGTCCCAAAGTGACTTACAGTAATGGATTAATGTTGTTGTGTGCAATTTTTTTAAAATTTAGAACATAGAATAGTACAGCACATTACAGGCCCTTCGGCCCACAGTGTTGTACCGACCTTCAAACCCTGCCTCCCATATATAACCCCCCACCTTAAATTCCTCCATGTACCTGTCTAGTAGTCTCTTAAACTTCACTAGTGTATCTGCCTCCACCACTGACTCAGGCAGTACATTCCACGCACCAACCACTCTCTGAGTGAAAAACCTTCCTCTAATATCCCCCTTGAACTTCCCTCCCCTTACCTTAAAGCCATGTCCTCTTGTACTGAGCAGTGGTGCCCTGGGGAAGAGGCGCTGGCTGTCCACTCTGTCTATTCCTCTTAATATCTTGTACACCTCTATCATGTCTCCTCTCATCCTCCTTCTCTCCAAAGAGTAAAGCCTTAGCTCCCTTAATCTCTGATCATAATCCATACTCTCTAAACCAGGCAGCATCCTGGTAAATCTCCTCTGTACCCTTTCCAATGCTTCCACATCCTTCCTATAGTGAGGCGACCAGAACTGGACACAGTACTCTTAAGCGTGGCCTAACTAGAGTTTTATACAGCTGCATCATTACATTGTGACTCTTAAACTCTGTCCCTCGACTTATGAAAGCTAACACCCCATAAGCTTTCTTAACTACCCTATCTACCTGTGAGGCAACTTTCAGGGATCTGTGGACATGTACCCCCAGATCCCTCTGCTCCTCCACACTACCAAGTATCCTGCCATTTACTTTGTACTCTGCCTTGGAGTTTGCCCTTCCAAAGTGTACCACCTCACACTTCTCCGGGTTGAACTCCATCTGCCACTTCTCAGCCCACTTCTGCATCCTATCAATGTCTCTCTGCAATCTTTGACAATCCTCTACACTATCTACAACACCACCAACCTTTGTGTCACCTGCAAGCTTGCCAACCCACCCTTCTACCCCCACATCCAGGTCATTGATAAAAATCACAAAAAGTAGAGGTCCCAGAACAGATCCTTGTGGGACACCACTAGTCACAACCTTCCAATCTGAATGTACTCCCTCCACCACGATCCTCTACCTTCTGCAGGCAAGCCAATTCTGAATCCACCTGGCCAAACTTCCCTGGATCCCATGCCTTCTGATTTTCTGAATAAGCCTACCATGTGGAACCTTGTCAAATGTTTTACCTAAATCCATGTAGATCACATCCACTACACTACCCTCATCTATATGCCTGGTCACCTCCTCAAAGAACTCTATCAGGCTTGTTAGGCACGATCTGCCCTTCACAAAGCCATGCTGACTGTCCCTGATCAGACCATGATTCTCTAAATGCCCATAGATCCTATCTCTAAGAATCTTTTCCAACAGCTTTCCCACCACAGACGTAAGGCTCACTGGTCTATAATTACCTGGACTATCCCTACTACCTTCTTTGAACAAGGGGACAACATTCGCCTCCCTCCAGTCCTCTGGTACCATACCTGTGGACAACAAGGACATAAAGATCCTAGCCAGAGGAGCCGCTGTATTTATGGAGATACAGTACAGATTAGGCTCTTCCAGTCCTTTGAGACGTGCCATCCAGCATTTAACCCTAGTCTAATTATGGGATAATTTACAAAGACCAATTAACTTGTGAACGGGTATGGATTTGGATTGTTAGAGGTAACTGAAGCTGAAACCTATGCAGTCGCGGGAAGATCACACAGACTACTTAAAGTGGCAGGAATTGAACTGGTCTGTAAAATATTGTGCTAACCATTACACCACCATGCTGCCCTAATTTCTACATAAGTCTGGTTTCTAGAAACCTAGGTACAGCACAGTAACAGGTAATAGAGTCACTGACTCTCAATTCCAGTGATCTGGAAAATTTCTTGTGGTTTCCATGACATTTAGATACCAGAGGTTGAAAGACAGTGATTTCTACATCTTTGCTCCTTAATGAAATTAAAGAAGAGCAGAAGGTGGATCATGCTCCACCTTTATGGTTGCAGATTGTTGGGAGATGATCTGAGATGTTCAGTGGAAATGAAATGGTCTTTATTTTATTACATTGAAGATGTAAAGTGCAGCAAAGAAAATCTTAATATTGGAAAGAACAAAAGCAAGCAGTTCTTAGAAGCTGTGCTTAATCTAACATAGACAAAATAGAAATAAACATAATGTAAACTCAACAACAGCAGTTGAGTTCACACATATCTACTGTCTGGGAAAGAGGGAAGTGCTATATACTCCAGATAAGGGAACTTGTATCAAGCTTTATATAACATTGTATTTAATGAAGATCTTTGAATTTTTGCTTGGAGAAACAAAATGTTGCTTATGCTTATCTTCTTGTGGATTGCTGTGGAAGTTGTCCATTTAGTCTCCCAAATTTGAAAATGTCATTGATAAGTACTTCATTAATTTTGATTTTTTTGTCAGTTTTCAAACCCTAATTGAAGATAAAATTGTGCATGTCTGCAGTGACTGTCTATTAACGTTTTCAATATTATATGAAAACAAGTACCATTTAACAAGCTAATAATTAACATTTCCTATACTAACCCCACTTGTTTCCTGTACTGATTATTTTTACACAGGTGATTTGTGCCAAAGTTGTAACAGATGCTCGTAATCCTGGTGCCCGCTGCTATGGATTCATTACCATGTTGACACCTGAGGAGGCAACAGAGTGCATCTCCTCCTTGAATCAATCTGAACTAAATGGGCAAACCATCACTGTAGAACTGGTAAGTACTTAGAATTTGCCAGTGGGAATTATTGAGCATGCATGTTGCATGAGAGAGTTGTGGAAATGCATGCTTTGTAAATGTAATTGTATAACTTTTTTTCCTTTATCAACCTACCTGCATCAGTTTACTTTGGTCCCAAAGAAATTGGGTACCTGACCTCGTATTCCCCTTGATTAATTCCCTTTCCCTGTCAGTACTTATGAGTGCATTATGGCATTTTTATCACTTATTTTCATTTCAATTTATATGATTTTAAGGGTTTTTTAAAATAAACTTGGAATTCATCAATAGTGATAAATATTTTAAGACCCTCATGAAATGCATAAGGGGGCAATGAGGTTCAATAAGATATTAATTTCTTTGTTGAAAACAGATTCTAAAATTGGCCATTTTAGAAGTCTTAAGAAAGGGTCATTGTGGGAGCCATTTCATTTAGGCTTTGTGACAGGAGTGGAGTGAACGTCAGAGCATTTCAGGAGTATCGACAGATAGTAGTAGAAGGAAGCTGGAGAAAGCAAGTGAGAGTAATGTATGGAATTTTGAGTTGTTATGGGATAATTGGATAGTTCCAGAATTAGGTAATGAATGAAATGAACATGAACTATCCACTGCAATATTGCTTCATTGAAGTAAAATTATCTGCAAATTTGTAAATAGAGATAGAGCAGATTCTGGCATATGGTTCAGTGTATTGGGAGTAAAGTTAGTGGCTGAGGGCATAGACTTGGGAGGCAATTGGGCAAAGGTGTTGCTGCTGCTTTTATTGCAGTCTGATTGTCATGAATGATTGCCAGCTATGGGTAAATAGCTCCACTGCCTTGTGGGCAGCCTCGGGAGAGATGAAGGCTATGGGAGTAAACCCAGTCAGAAAATCCAGAGTGGAGCCCCTAAGGCAGCTGGACATCACTGACATGCTTCTGGCACCTCCTGCAGCCAAGCTGATGCCAAATGTATTGCTTTGCTTTCATGATTGCCAGGAATTTAGAATCCAGTTGCAAAGGGAGATGCTGAGTACTAGGCCTAAGAGTTTTGTGATGAGTTTGTTTGGAATTATGATGTTGAACATGCAGATATAGTTAATGTATAGAAATCTGTGTGTGTCCTCAGGCTAAAAGTGATCCTAGCTGTAAGAAACTTGCAGAGCAGAAAGCAGAGAATACGAACAAGGCCTCCAAACCAAGTTCCAGCCGAAGAAGTGGACATGATAGGGATCATTCCAGAGATGGGTAAGTAGCTTTAATTTTAGCTGAGCACCTTGTGTGGCAGATATTTCATTGTTGTTATTTGACCATATTTAATCATACTGTTGTCAACCCAAGGTTGAATAGAGACTATTTTTCTTTAAAAATCTTTGCTCCGCCTGATCATAGAAGAGGGTCACATGTCTTCCT
Source organism: Hemitrygon akajei (assembly GCF_048418815.1). Classification (NCBI taxonomy): domain Eukaryota; kingdom Metazoa; phylum Chordata; class Chondrichthyes; order Myliobatiformes; family Dasyatidae; genus Hemitrygon; species Hemitrygon akajei. Next base: position 53,325,584 of record NC_133139.1, on the reverse strand, counting down.
CTGCCCATTTTGTTGAAGATGCAACCCTGCATGTTCTTGTATCTTTATCTTTTCATCCATTGTCCAAATCTGGTTGTTTCTGCAAACTATTATTAAAGTCTTCATTTTGATTATTAATTCCTGTAGTACCTGTTCTGAAATTCCTTCGGCCACTGTGTCTATGCCAACCAGCATGCCCGCCTCAGCTGATCCCACTTGTCTGCATTATATTTCCTGCAATGCCCTAATAATTTGAGTACCTGTCCAGATACCTCTTAAGTGTTGTTACTGTTCCTGCCTCCACCACCACCTCATTTCAGATATCAACTCCTCTGTGGAAAATGTTATCCCTCAGATCCCCTTTAAACCACCTCCTTACCTGAAACTTATGCCCTCATGTTCTAGACACCCTTATCATGGAAAACACACTAGCTATCTATCCTTTGTATGTCACTTTTACATACCTTATCGTGAAACCTGTTAGCTGCCTTTGCTCTATGGAAAACAAACCCATGCTATCTGATCTCTCCTTGTAACTGAAGCCTCCAATCCAGGCAACATCCTTGTGAATCTTTTCTGCACTTTTTTAGCTTAATCACATCCTTCCTGTCATATTGTGAACAGGGTTGTACAGTTCTTTGAATGTGAACTAACTTTTTTTTTTGTACAACTGCAATGTGACTTTCCAACTCTTGTACGCAATGCTTTGGCCAGTGAAGGCCAGTATGCCTTACAGTATGCTTTCCATTCCTCAAGGCCCTGCCATTCATGTGCATGCATCACGCAACTTGCCTGAGTTAAATGACATTGTCATTCTTTTGCTTACTTTTCCAGTTGTTCAATATACTGTTCTGACCTTCGACAATCTTTTCATTGTGCACTATACCGTGAATTTTAGTGGCACTTTCATTCTCATCTAGATTATTAATGCATATGTCAAACAATCCATGAGCCAGCACCAATTACTGCTGCACTGATCACAGATCTAGGGGAAAAGATACACTTCACTACCTCTTTCTAACTTCTATCACTTGAGCCTATTTTGTGTGCAGTTGGGTCACTCATCTGCTCTATCTTCCCTAACAGCCTGTGTGTGAGGCCTTGCCAGAAATCTTGTTAAAGTTCATGTCTATTGTGTCTACCACCCTGCCCTTCTCAATCCTCTTGGTCAATTTTTCAAAAAACTCAAATCAAATTTGTAAGATATGATTTTCCATGCACAATGCCATTCTCTCTTGTCCTTGCCTTTCCAACCATTGGTAGATCCTGCCCTTCAGAATCTCCTAAGTAACTTTCCAACCATTGCTCATGACTTAATGCCTTGCAGTTCCCCAGCTTATCCTTGCTACTCTTGTTAAATAAAAGTACATTAACAATCCTCCAGTCATCAGATACCTTACTAAAGACTAATGTAGCCGCATATATGTTTTATTACTTTGTTTCATTAGAGGCCTGAGTTGCATTTCTTCAGTTGAAGGAGTTTGTGCATTAACTTGCAGCTTAGAGTAATTGTATGTACGCTGACCAAATTATGCAGTGTTAGTAATGTGGGGTGCACTGTTAGCCACTGTACCCTTAATTGAACTATAAAGGCAAGCTTGTTTGTGGTGTTGTCAATGACCTGATTTGAAGTAATTTGAAAGTAGGCACTTCTTAACTCTGAAGCTGGCTATCGTGTAGGCAATTGAAAGGAGCTCTCAAATCATGACTTGATTGTCATGATTTGAGTTGTCAGCACATGTGAGGAAGTAGACTTACTTCAGAGATGTCAAGAAAAAGTGTCAAGCTCTGACTAATTTAGTGAATAATTTTGATGGGTAACCTAAATATATTGAATAGGGCTGTTAATCTGCTTGACATGGAGTTCAGTAAAAATTTAATAAAGTCCCATGTGCAAGGCTTTTTAGAACATTAGAGCCCAAGGGACTGAGGAAAATTGAATCCAAAATTGGCTTGGCAATAGGAGGCATAGTGATGGTGGAGGGTTGTTTTTGATTGGGAGCCTGTGACCTGCAGCGTTCCTCAGGGATTGGTCCCATGCTCTAGTGAATGTCAGAGTGACTTGTAAGCTTGTAAGTGACTCAAAAATTGGTTGTGTTGGTATTGATGGTGAAGCAGGCAGCATGATAATGATCAGCTGATAAGTTGAATGGAAAAATGGCAATGGAATTGAATCCTGGTAAATGTGTGGTGTTGAATCTTGAGAGGTTAAATGAAGGTAAGACATGAACGTTAGGGTTTCAGGGATATTAAGGATGTTTGCGTCCAAAGGCCCCTAAATATGGGAGCATATAGATAGGGTGATAAAGAAGGAATATGGAATGCGTGCTTTAAGTAGCCAAATCTTAGGGTACAAGACCAGGAATGTCTTGATAAATGTTGGTTAGCCCACAGCTAGGGTACTGTGTACAGTTCTGCTTGCTACACTGTAGGAGGGACATGATTACACTGGAGAGGGTGCAGAGAGGATTAGCCAGGATTTTGCCTGAGGTAATGTGTTTAGTTCTGAAGAGAGACTAGAGAAGCTTAGTTTGCTTTCCTTGCAGCTGTGGAGACTGGTGAGGAGATTTTGATAAGGGTATTTAAAATTATGAATGATATGAGTAGAGTAGATAATAAGAAACTTTTTTCATAGCTTTAGTGAGTGTTTGTATTACCAGAACTGATGTTTCTGAAGGACTAAATCAGTGGTTGTATTTTAGCCCCTTACTTTATGCTTAGGATTGTGTGTACAATTCCAATGTTATATTCAAGTTTGCTGTCAACACCTTTGTTGTTGGCCGAATCAAAATTGGTGGTGAATTAGTATATAGGAGGGAGCTGAAAATCTTGAGTGGTGCCACAGCAACAACCTCTCACTTAATGTCATCAAAACTAGAGCTGAATCCAAGAGTTAGTAGTTCTCATTAGGGGAACGGAGGTGGAAAGGGTCAGTACCTTTAAATCCTTTGGTGTCAACATATCATAGGATCTGTCCTGGGACACAAATGTCATCACAGAGGTATGACAGTGCATCTACTTGGTTAAAAGTTTGCATAGATTTGGCGTGTCACCAAAGATATTGACAAATTTTTATAGATGGAGAGTATCCTAACTGAATTCATTACAGCCTAGTATGGAACCACCAAAGCCCCAGAATGGAAAAGGATACAGAAGTGCTGTATATAGATAGCCCAGTCCATCATAGGTGAAGTCTTCCCACCATTGAATATATTTACATGGAGTGCTGCACAAGAAAGCATCATTCATCATCACCACCCAGGCTGTGTCTTCTCATGCCTACTCTGAACTGATTCTACAGCCTGTAGAATCACTCTCAAGGACTCTTTTCAGCCTTTATTTGTAATTTGATTTCTATTGCTATTTGTCTTTGTCAATCTTCATTTTTTTTCTGTAGAATTCTATTGTATTTTTTTCTGAAATTGCCTGCAAGAAAATGAATGTCAAGGTAGTATATGGAAAATGCATACTTTGATAATAAATTTACTTTGAACACTGACAGGATGCTTAAAAGGTTGCTACAGCCAACTGCAAGGTTTGACTACTATCTTCTCAGGTGCTTCTTTTTACATTGAGAAAAAACTTGCTGCTCCTGGACTTGGTAGTTAAATGAAAGTCACTCCTATCTCAGAACGGCATTGTTAAGTAGCAAGTATTGTGCATGAAATCGTTCCCCTTAGTCAGCTCTTCATAATATAATGATGAAGAGAAGATGTATGTGAAATTAGTGAGACTTGCTCAAATAAATTGAAAATACTTTAGGTCATCTGTCAATGGAAAAAGGGATGATCAGAAGGACAGCGGAGACGATGGAAAACTGGAAGATATGAGAAGAAACAGACGGAGGGAAAGAGATGACGGATCCAGATCATACTCAAGTAAGAAACATGAAAGAGGTGTGCATGCGAAGTGACGGCTGGGCAATCTGTTGGGTTGGTACATTATCCTGGGATTCTCATTATTGATTTGTTTGCTTCCTGTAAAAGACATAACTTGGCATTCCTATCCTCAAACTGGTTTTGACACAGTTACATCGTAAATTAAGTGCATTTCAATGTGATTTCCCTGCATTGACTTCACCTACCCAATACCTTTTAATGCAGTAAAAATTGGTGAAAAACCTCTTTCATTACTCAGTGAAATTGCTTGCTTCTGCTTAAATGTTTGCATTTGTATTCAACAGTTCATCATAAGGGGAAATTGTTTATGTATTAAATCTATCCAATAGTTTTAAATTCTTTGATTGGATCATGCCTCCAGCATCAAAATTCAAGCTCCAATCCACTTTATGGAATACAGTTCCACCTCAAGTTATGATTGTTATATTCCAGATTCTGTGGAAAGCCCACAATTTATCCATATCGCTCTTGAAAATATATTGCTGAGCTGCTTACTGAATGATGGCAGTCACTGAGAAGAAGGGCTGCTTGATAGAGAATTCCATTCCCAGTGAAGGAACACTGATAGAAAGTAATGGTGGTTCATTTTGGTAGGTCAATTATGATGGCAGAATATAGTATTAATGGTAAGACTCTTGGCAGTGTGGAGGATCAGAAGATCTTGGGGTCCAAGTACATAGGACACTCAAAGCTGCTGCGCAGGTTGACTGGTTAAAAAGGCGTACGGTGCATTGGCCTTCATCAACCGTGGGATTAAGTTTAAGAGCCAAGGAGTAATGTTACAGCTTTATAGGACCCTGGTCAGATCCCACTTAGAGTACTGTGCTCAGTTCTGGTCACCTCACTACAGGAAGGATGTGGAAGTTATAGAAAGTACAGAGGAGATTTACAAGGATGTTGCCTGGATTGGGGAGCATGCCCTATGAGAACAGGTTGAGTGAACTCTGTTTTTTCTCCTTGGAGCGATGGAGGATGAGAGGTGACCTGATGGAGATGTGTAAGATGATGAGAGGCATTGATCGTGTGGATAGTCAGAGGATTTTTCCCAGAGCTGAAATGGCTAACATGAGAGGGCACAATTTTAAGGTGCTTGGAAGTAGGTACAGAAAAGATGTTGGGGCAAGTTTTTTACACAGAGGGTATTAAGTGCGTGGAATGAGCTGCTGGCGACAGTGGTGGAGGCGGATACGATAGGGACTTTTAAGAGACTCCTGGATAGGTACATGGAACTTAGAAAAATAGAGGACTATGGATAAAGCCTAGGTAACTTCTAAAATAAGTATATGTTCGGCACAGCATCGTGGGCTGAAGGCTCTGTATTGTGCTGTAGGTTTTTTTTTGTGTTTCTATATTTATAATAGTTCCCAGAGTTAAAGACAATATTCTGGCTGAGGTTGAATAATGTAAATTCAATGTAATTTACATTTAATCTGCATTTCTGTGTAAACAGGGTTCTTTTGTCATTTTAACAGCTATTTCATACCTTTCAAACGCTCCAAGGTCCTCCCTTATTCTGCATCCTCCTGTATTTATTTCATGCCTTCCACCTTGTATGTGTTGTGAATGCTCCTTTATTTCCTTGGATAACTTACAGAAATTTGTAACATTTGGTCTGTACCAACTTTTGGTAAAAGTGCATCCATCCTAAAGTATATTCTTTGATACATCCTCCAAAGCTCAGCATTAATAATAATTGTTTTCTTGTGAAATATTGTTATTAATTTGCCATTCCTCACTCTTGGTTGTATTCCCTGAAGGTAAAATGAATTTTATATAACGTGCATAACAATAACCGTCCTGTTTCATGAGAAATAGGAACAACAATAGCTGAGGTTTTGTTAGATATATAACATTTTTGTTTCTTTCTAGGATATCGAGATTTAGAAAGAAGTCGCGAGAGGAGGAGGGTAGGTTCTTGATGAACATAAGAATTCCATGTCTGCAATTGCGCTAAACTCAAATAATTGCAGTTTGAGGGGAGTGAAAAGTACATTAGCTTTCCAGTCATTGCAGTTCCTTCTCATTGGAAAATGAGCATTACATTGAGCAATTCTTTGGAATTGAAATGTGAAGTGTAGGGTGGGATGCTTCTAATTGACTTTCTCATTAAGAAATCAACATACTTTGTAACCAACAAACACAGCACTTTTAATTTCAAATGGCCAGGTTGAGTGAACTCTGCCTTTTCCTGTGGTATTTGCCTCTGCCTAATTTAACCAGCCACATGCCTGCACATTATCTCTGTGACTGGGTTTCCTCTGGGGCCCCTGGACAGTTGGTGTTGGAAGGTAGGAAATGTGGCAGCAAATCTGCAAGCTTCATAACCACAAATAGCATTCAAATATGAGCTGGGAAAGATTGGGATAGTAATATGGGTTCTTTCAAATTCACCTCAGAAGAAATGTGGAATGCTTGGTTTAAAATTTCCTCAAAGACAGTACCTCTGACCAAACATTACTTCATATGCAATATGATGCGAGACAGTGGCTCTACTAGTTGTGCCACCAATACAGCTCCAGTGATCCAAATATGGTCTTGACCTCTGGTGCTATTTATGGGAAGTTTGCATATCCTAGGACATGCAGATTAGAAAATTAATTTACCATTGAAAATTATGTGCTAGAATTTGGAATTTACACCTCATAGGCAGCAGTTCATGCTTATTTTATGGAGGGCGAAACTGGAAACTCATGTCTCACCATTTTAATTCATCTTTGTCTATGCTTATACCAAGGCTATAATGACACTTGGAGCCAGGTTGTTTTTACTGAACCCACCTTGAGCAGGTTATTCAGTCAATTTTTCTAGAGGGCCTTTCTCGTCACTTGTCTCCATTGCCTCCACCAAGTCCACTAGTACAGTGTCAAAGTCTGAGGCCACTGCCTTATCTTTGTAGTGTTCTTGCTATCTCAGCTAAAGGTGACTTTAGAGAAAACTGTCAGTCATTGTACCTGCCTTTTAAGAGGTGCTGATAGTACTGAACACACATGTTGACCCCTGAAAAACAATGCATATAGCTTTGTCTGCACTCAGTAATCATTGCAATTGAGCAGACCTTGGTATGTCATTGGAAGCAGAGGACACAGGTTATCACTATTGCTAATTTTGTCTTAGTTTTCAGAGATTGAATTTTTGTTTTGTGAAATATAGTGGTTTAGGGAGGGTAACAGAAAGGAATTAATTAGAACAGGGATAGCTGGCATCATGTCTACCAATGGTCATACAGTTATGGAGAGGAACTGTATGACCTTTCGGCCTATTGAGTCAGTGCGACCATCAGGCGTCCATTTTTACACTAATCTTACCCAAGCTGATTTTATTTTTCCCATATTCCTTTAATTGGTGGTGAGGAGAAGTGACTGGAAAGTGATTGTTTCCTTTGGATCTTCTAAAATGCTTCTCCTTGGCTTTATTGATTTGTGCATGAGTTTGGCATGAGCTTTCTTCATCACTATATTTCAGGTGATTAGATTATTGTTTCTTTGGTTTTCATGTGCGATTTCATTATTCCCCTCATAAGTATTATAGTACTGTGAATAGCTTGAAGTACACAGTCCAAAATTTCATTGAATTGCAAACGTGGTGTCTTGTTATATATGACATGTTGTTCGCTTACCATGAACTGGATCATAGGCTCCAAGTTAGAGAAATGCATTTTCCTAACCACATTAATCAAAGCCAATTGTGTGATAATACTAGTTTTGTGCATCTTGATGCCCTAGATCAGTGTTCTAATGTCTTTTTTCTTGGGGTGGGTGTATAAACAGTCTAGGTCCAGAAGTCGTCAGAGGAGACTTCAGAACAGAGATAGAGGAAGAGATTTTATGTCCTTTGATAAACTTATAGCAATGAGAGAACGTGAGCGAGGACGTGAACGAGAACGACATTGGGACCACAGGAGAGACTTTTGGGAAATGGAGAGATTCAGGTCAGTACAATTGCTGTATTCAGATAAATTTTTAAAAGCCTTCCATAAAATATGGAACTGACTCTTCATGCTTGTATAAGTGCATTCTTTTGGTAATAGCTGTGAAATAAGCTGTTTATGATTTTTATATCTATCTATATATGATATAGGTCATCTTTACATAGTCGGACAGGGAGCATCTCTGAAGTGAACTGATCAGGTGACACTTCAAGCCAAAACCTTTAATTAGTTCTTCATGTATCCTGATGAAGGGCCTCGACCCAAAGCATTAGCTATTCATTTACCTCCATAGATATGTGCCTGACCTACTGAATTCCCAGCATCTTGTCTGTGCAGCTGAAAGAAGTGCTGCTATTTGTCATACATGTAACCCATTCAGCCCCATAAGTTTTCTTTGCTAATATAGTTGTAATCCAACTCATGATCCCCTTCTTTTTACCTCCCTTGCATCTCAGCTACCCATCTACCCCTTCCTATTCAAAGCTGATCTTTCTCCATGGGTAGTGAAAGCAAATGTTTCAAAGACTTCTGACCCTCAGAGAAAATTATTATTTCATCTTGTCTTAAATGGATAGCTCTGTATTTTTAAACTAAGTTCCTTACTCTGGATTTTCTCACAGTACATGAGCACATCAAAATAAGATTGAACAGGACTTTGAGCTTGACCTAACATTTAACATGATCATGTACCATTTCTCCATACTTTATTCCTTAATCTGTCGAACATGTATCCACTGTAGGAAGCACTTTCATCACCAGATGGGAGTGGGATGGCAGGAGGCACCCTCTCCAGCTGATGGGTAGTGTACCTCCTTCTACATGAGTACAAGAGTGCAGAGACACTTTTTCCACTTGAGAGGTGTGGGTGGGTGCAAGAGGACACCCTCTCCACATGAGTCGAGTGCAGTGGGAAGACGTTCTCAGCACGTTCACTAGGGGATTGGTTTCACTCATGTTATCTCTTGCTCTTCAACAAGCCTAGCTTGTGCAGTAAATCCACATGCTTTTTCTAGGTATTAGAATCAGGTTTTATTATTATTGACATATGCTGTGAAGTTTGTTGGTTTGTGGCAACAGTATCGTGCATAACAAAAAAAGACTGAATTACAGTAAGTATATATAAAAATGTGGTGGAGGGGAAGAAGGTGTTTCTGAAATATTGACTACATCCTCAGGCTCCTCTACCCCCTTGTTGATTGTAGTAATGAGAAGAGGTCATATCTTGATAAGGGTGTTTCATAATGGATGGTGCCTTCTGGAGGCATTGCCTTTTGAAGAAGACCTTGATGGGGGACTTTAGTAACATACCAAATCTCCTGAAACTCCTAATGAAATATAGCCACTAGTGTGCCTTGTTTGTAAATGCAAAATGTTACAATAATGTTTGTTGCAGTACCTTATCAATTGCCCCCCGAAAAGTTTCATAATCCCGATTCACCTTCAATCCACAGCAAGTCACAGCTGCAAAAGGCTGTCATCATTCAAACATTTCCTTTTTATAAAAATATTTTGGTTTTGTGTGATCTTGAGTGTTTCTTTCTGCCTTATATATCCTTCAGCATTTTGGTGATGAAGATGTGGAGCAAACTGGCTTGTGGTTTCCTGTCTCCTTTTTTTGGATAAATGTTTAAATTTGTTCTTTTTAAGTCGATTGTAACCTTCCCAGATTTTGAAAATTAAAACACACTGTAGCCATTGCATCAATATTTCACGAGCTGTTTTGGGGAATCTGGGATGGACCTGGAGACATCAGCTCACAGCTCCAGCAATTTCCTCAGTACCTCTCTCCTTGTGCCTACAATTTTCCAGAATTTCTCCTATTCCCTATTATTACTACTTGTATTCCTATTGGTCTGCTCTTCTGTTTCTTGTGTTCTCTCAACCTTTGTTTTATATCCTGTCTCTTAACCATTCATTCTCAGCAGTCTGAATTCTGCAAAAACATAATGCATTGTACTGGAACAAAGCACCCTCTGTTGCATACTGAAGTTGACGTAGAATGTGCAGACAATCGTGATGTTAATGTTAAGATCATGAAACATTACTATTTGCAAGGATTGCAAGAATATAGAATTTGAACTAAAATTTCTTGATAGTCTTCTGGTCAGCTATCCCTGGTTTTCAAATGGAAGCCAAGTGAAGTAGGCTATTAAGGGGTTGTAGTAAAGTTACTAAAATATTATAACAAAAGGATAGTTTTAATCTATTAAAGTTACAGTAAATTTTAAAAAAAATGGAATTGTAGGGGTCCAGGCAAAATAATTTAATTCTGGTCTACCATTACAAAGGACATATAGAAATTCAGAAGACAATGTGTGGACCTTTCCACGAGAAATGACTGGATCTCAAATTCTCATGGGGATTTAGCCATAACTAATTAAAACATTGATGCTTTTACTAGGAGTTGTTGGCTGTCACCCATAGATCTGTATGCAAGTTGGGGATTCGTGAGTAAAGATGAAAGTTGTGAACTTAGGCTCAGTTGATTGCTCTTTTTATGGCAGCTGAACTTTGGGCAGTGCAGACTTCCAGAGATTTTCCAGCACTACTTCTGAAAAGTAACTTACTGGAAGTCCATTGCTACCATTCATTTCAAGGTGGGGGGGGAGGGATGCTGCAGGAAAGTTAACTATGGTTAAAGTTTCATATTGTGTTTTAGGCTTTTGAATTGTTTTAATCCTTTTGGGTTGTAAACTGTCTTTGAAATCTTTTAGTATGGTTGTGAATGCCACAGACATTCAATCTACATGGCATACAGTCGGCCTTCCTTATCCACGGATTCCGCATGCGTGGATTCAACCAACCGTGGATCAGGAAAACCCGGAAGTTCTTTCTTCAGCACTCATTGTTTGAGCATGTACAGACTAATTTTTCTTGTCATTATTCCCTAAACAATACAGTATAACAACTATTTACATAGCATTTACATTGTATTAGGTATTATAAGTAATCTAGAAATGACTTAAAAGTACAGGCAGTCCCCGGGTTATGAATGAGTTGCATTCCTGAGTCCATCTTTTAAGTCGGATTTGAAGTCAGAACGGGTACATCCGGTATTATTTAGCGTCAGTTAGTCAAACGTTTTTCTTAGTATATAGTACATATTTTACCTTTCTATGCATATAAAACACTTAAGAAACATATGTATTTCAATAATTCAACCACTGCGTTGCTTAGTAATAATTGTAGCTTTCATCGGGGCAGGACCTTTCACATGCTCCATTAAAATTATTCCGATCATTGACCGACTGTAGCCTAACACTTTTCCAATGACTAATGGCGTTTCACCTCTTTCCGATTGCTTTATTACTTCCACTTTATTTTCATTCAGGATTGTGATTATTTTCGTGAACAGAAACACTGCGGATTCAGAGCTGTGCCGGGTCCTAATGTCCGCCGCTCTGAACATGTTAAATAAAGTCCGTGGTCCCACTGGGTCCTAAAGACAACCACACTGATTCAGGTTAAATAAGGGACTTGAGCATCCGCAATTTTTGGTATCTGCGGGTGTCTCGGAACCAATCCACCGCGGATAAGGAGGGCTGACTGTATTTGTGCTTGCATGGCTCAAACAATTCTTAGGATGGAATTTGATTGAAAGGCAGCTGGTTTCTTGAGTGGTGTTTAAGCTTGGGCCCACTCTAGCAAAGAACGGGCTTCAGGGGAAGGCAAGTGGCAACGTCAGCTAGCTTAAAGTGCAAGACTTGTATATGTCAACCAAAATTAGGCAATCACTGCTATTTGAAATGCTTTATTTCAGCATTGAGGGTCATGGGGTTAGTTCTGAGGTAAGATGGCAGCCATGTGTTGAAGAACGCAGCAGTACAAGGAGCCAAATGGCCACCTTCACAATTTCAAATAGGAGGCATATTTCCATCTCAAGTTGCAATAAATGTGATAAATATGTGTGTAAGTAACCTTGCTTTAACATAAAACTATCTTTGTATACTTAAACCCTTCTAATCTATACATAATGTAAGTTTACTGCTTCTGCAATATAAACCTGTTTGGATTGCAAAGGAGCTTGTTTGTTTTACTGTCTGCGCAAGAGCATTGTCTTTGTTATACTCTAGGATACTTGGCACAATTGAGCCTAATGTAAACAGAAAGAATGAGGGAACTGTGAATAGTGCAAGATGGATGTAGCCAAATGAATAAAATTTATTTGTATAGCAATGCATAAAACAAACTTCATTTGTGCCCTACTCTATTGAATTAGTCAGCACGCTCTATTTTCAAGTATCACTCCAAGTGAGAGGCATTATGTTGAATGGGTAGTGGCAACTTTTACACTGCAGATCCAAGTTTAGTACTCCGGTGCTCTTAAAAGCTTGTTCTAAACTAGGATTTCAATATCTTCTAAATAAAATCCAAAGAGTTGACTTTCAATTGGGACTCCTACATATTATAACTGGTCATTGAGGAGACTCAGATTTTGCTCTAGGAAATCGAGAGAGAAACTCCTTCATTCTCCTGAATGATGCCAAATATCATCACCCATAGCTGAAAGCTATTGTTATAATTTCCCTTTAAAAATGTTAGTTCAGCCACAGAAGATCAAACTTTATGTGCATCTGCAATAAGATTGCTGGGTAATTTTTCAGATTCTGAAGTGTCCTTGTGAGGCCAGCCTGGGAAATATGGACATGAGATCCTGCAGATGCTGGAAATCCAGAGCAACACATACAAAATGCTGGAGAAACTGAGTAGATCAGGCAGCATCTATGGAAATTAATCAGCAGTCAGCATTTTGAGTTGAAACTGTTCATCAAGACATTTGATGAATGGACTCGGCCCAAAACATTGTCTGTTGATGCGTTTCTGTAGATGCTGGAACTATGGGATTGGTTTCCTGTGAGTGAAAGATAGGGGAGAAATGTTCATTAAAGATTTTGGTAGGGCAAGCAAACTTGTTTCTTGTAACTAATAAATCATTGGAGAATATAGGTTTCAATTAATTGACTAGAAAGCAAAAGATATGACGACACTGTCAGTAGGTTCCTGGAGATGTGTTGATGGCCCTTAACTAAAATTGGGAGGAGCTAGAGGTAGTCAAGTATTGTCATGCAGAAAGTAGGTGATGGAAGGGACAACTCTGTAATAAGATTGAAAGCAAAAGAGATAATGCAAGTTTAAAAAAAAGATGGATGAGCAAAAGGAGGACTTGCAGCAACTGCTAGAGAAAGGTGGAGTGAGCACTGGAAATGCTAATTGTCAAGAATTGTTGAGCAGTGTTTCAAACTGCAAAGAGAAGCTTTTCCTTCAAAGTTTAAGAACTTTGCAATCATGTGGGAAGAAGAGAAAAGAGGTCCATGCAGGGATAAGATGGAGAATTAGTGGCAGGATGAAAGCTGGTCCACAAGTACATCACTCAGACTGTTTTACACAGTATAGAGAAGACCACAGTGAGCAATGAATACTGTTGATTAGGTTGGAGGAACTGGTGGCTTTACCTGAAAAGAGTTTGAGACATTGTTCTTTCATGTTTCTCAATTTATTTGGCTAATTGTATTTCTGCACACATGGAAAGGTATTGCAAGAAATTGAAAAATAACAGGGTTGTTCACGCGGGTCTTCTTTCCTGATATTGATTGTCACCTCCTTAGTGCAAAATGTTTAGATGGGGCGGAATTTTTTGGTAGGTCCAGAAAGGATTCCAGGCTCAGTATGTACACTAGAGTAGAGGCTATTTTGGATTTGGTGCAAGGCAGTAGGTGTGCTGAGCTGGTGTCATCTCTGTGGGAGGGCATTTGGGAAATTGTGACCACAATTTAGGGAGAGAAGAGGAAACATGCCTGGAGGTAGGGGACGTCCTTAATGAATACTTTTGCTTAAGTGTTCAGCAGCAAGAGGGGCCTTGGTGATTATGAGGACAGTGTATTGATGTTAAGAAAGAGGATATGCTGGAACCTTTGGAAAAGATTAGGATGGATAAGTCCCTGGGGCCAGGTGGGATATACCCGAGGTTACAGTGGAAAGCGAGGGAGGAGATTGCTGCCCCCTTGGTAATGATCTTTGCATCCTCTCTGTCCACAGGAGTGTACCAGATGATTAGAGGGTATCGTAGATTATTCTTCTGTTCAAAAAGGGAAGAGGGATAATCCTGCAAATTATAGATCAGTGAATCTTACTTCAGTGGTGGTGAAATTATTGGAGAGGATTCTTAGAGACTTTATCTCTACTGGGAAAGGTATACCCTGTACAAAAAGGATGGGTTACACCTCAGCTCGGACACCAATATTTTGCTGGGAGGTTTGCTAGATTTGTTGGGGAGGTTTAAACTAATTAGGCAAGGGTATGGGAACCAGAGTGACAGGGCAGAGGATGGAGTATTGATGTATATAAGTAGAAGCAGATTGTGCACAAGGACAGGCAGATACTAGGGCAAAATCACAGACAGTGGGATAAGTTGGTGTAGTATGGGGGCAAAATCAAAAAGGCTGATGAATACAGGACTGTAAATGTTATATTGAATTCACTCAATATATGGATTACGGTAAATGATCTTGTAATGCTGTTAGAAATTGGCAGGTATGCCATTGTGGGCATCACTGAGTTGTGGCTAAAAGGAAGTAATAATAGCTGGGAGCTTAAAATCCAAGGATATGCATTGTATGAAAACATCAAGCAGATAGACAGAGGAGTGGTGTGGCTCTGTTGCTAAAAGAAGAAATCAAATCATGAGAACAAGCCTTTAAGAGCCCTGGAGTATGAAACTTCGATCTGCAGTGTAAAAGATTACACTACCCATTCAACATAATGCCTCCCACTTGGAGTGATACTTGAAAATGCAGCACACTAGCAAATCCAATAGACTAGGACATAAATGAAGTTTGTTTTATGCATTGGGATACAAATACATTTTATTCATTTGGCTACAAGATGATAAGAGACAAAGATGAGTGACCTTCTCCCCAGGACAGAAATTGCTAATTTTAAGGTGTTTGGAAGAAAGTATGGGAGATGTCAGAGCCAAGTTCTTTAGAGTCCAGAGGGTGCATGGAATTCTCTGCTAAGGGTTGTTGTAGAGGCATATACATTAGCGGCATCTAAGAAACTCAGTGGTGGCACATGGATGATAGAAAACTGGATTACTATTTAGGAAGGGTGGATTAGATTGATCTTAGAGTAGGTTAAAAGGTTGGTACAACATCATGGGCAGAAAGTCTAATGTTCTAATATGAAGTTGACGGTGGAACTGGAAGGGTAGATACAGAAAGAAGAAAGGAAGTTGGATTTGAGCAAAATGCTGGAGGAACTCAGCAGGCTAGGCAGCATCTAATGGAAAAGTACAGTTGACATTTAGGCTTGAAATGTCAACTGTACTTTTTTCTATAGATGCTGCCTGGCCTGCTGAGCTCCCCCAGCATTTTGTGTGTGTTACTTGGATTTCCAGCATCTGCAGATTTTCTCTTGTTTGTAAGGAAGTTGAATTCATCACTTTGGAGGCATTAAAAATGTGGTTAATGTTCAAAGCTTGTGTCTGGAAACTAAGGACAAAGGTAATTTGTTCCTGGTTTTAAAGTACAAATCAACTGTTGATGCACCATCAATAACTCTCGGAGATGGGAGTCGAACAATAGGCTTTTATTAGCTGCAAGAGACCACGATTAGCAGCAAGAGACCACCACACAACATCCTGGAGACTGAGGGAGGAGCAGTGCCTCCAACCGCTTTTATACAGGGGTCTGTGGGAGGAGCCACAGGAGCAGTCAGCAGAGGGGCATGTCCAGACAGGTATATGTAGTTCACCACAACTTTAAAAAAATTAAGTAGTCATAGGTCCTGCAATGACAAAGAAAAAGCAAAGGTGTATTGGAAGCACTGTAGGAATTTGGTATTACTAGAATTAATATTACTGAAAATAGAATAATAAGAAGTGACTTGGGGAAGAGGGGAGGCTTAGTCAAGCTGTCTTTGTGAGTCACCAGCTGTGCAGAGAACACTGGACCCTTCCCTAAACTGTAAAAGGAAATTTGAAGATGGTGATAATTTTCTAACTCACTGTAAAAGCCAAAGATGGCACAGATACTAGAATAAAAAGGTACATTATGGAGCCTAAGTAGAACTGAAATACAGTGTTCCATGTCTCCTACAGAGTTAAACCCATATGAGTTGCTGCAGTTACAGCTTTCATTTTGAGAAGGTGAATAGAATCAAAGGAGAAATCAGTCAATGTGAGAGCCGTTTCAGCCAAAAGGAGAATAGTGGTGATGTAAGAGACCAGTGGATGCTGTGATCTGGAGCAATAAAAGACAACTAGAGGAAGTCATGGGGCAAGCAACATCTGTGGTGGGAGGAGGAAGATATTTCAGTAAGATCAATTTCTCCCTTCCCCATTCTCTCTTTCCTCACCCGCACCCACCAACACACTGATGTTCATTGCAGCTTTTTTTCCACTAAAGAGAAGTGGAAGTGGACTAGATTGCTCTGGAGTGTAGATTGGATATCCATGCTGAGAATGAGATGGAGAAAAGGCCAGGAAACAAAAAAGTTAGATAGTATTAGAATGATCTGAATGTAAGGGATGAAACTTTGGCGGGGGGGGGGGGGGGGGGGGAGGGGGAAGAACATTAAACATTACTGTATGTACGGAAAGAATAGGCTAAAACAATTGGTCTCCTGGAGTTATTTTGATTATGGAGTGCATTTTGAGTGATGAAGACTCATGGCAAAAGAAATGGACATGGATATAAAGAGGGCAGAATAGGAGTGCAGCTTCAACAGCTCAACTCTTCAACGTGGGGAGGTAAAGGCTTCTGAGAATTAATTGTGGTCAAGATGGGAAGATCAGAAGCAAATGGTGAGATTGGTTGAGGAGTGAATTAAAGGAAAATGGAAAGAGGATCTGGAAGAATGTTTGAATACAAGTTGATCCTTTATTTGAAAGCATGAAATACAGTAAATGTTTAGGAGTGTTGAATAATAATGAAATGGAACTGAAGGCTAGAGCAGGTCAAAGAATGTGAATTGGTTCTGCTGAAGAGAAGGTTCAAAAACATATTGCATAGTGATGAGAATTATATGATCAAGAATGTATTGCCCAACTTTTACGAACTGGATATCTGCTGTTAAAGAAGAAATTTGGATACCTAAAGGGGAATGCAGTAAAGTGGGTCAAAATACTATATCTGACACAGAATTGATGGAACAAGTGACCTTGTTTTGTGAGATTCCATGAAAATCCAGTGCTTTTCTCTCCTGCAGAGAGCGAGATATATGGGAGCGAGAAAGCCGACGGGAACGTGAAGGTAGAGAAATGCTGGAGAGGGAACGAAGCCGCTTGCAAATTGAGAGGATGCGACTCGAACGAGAGAGACTGGAGCGAGAAGCACTGGAAAGAGAGAGGTTGCTTATAGAAGAAGTAAGTTAAAAATCTAGGCAGTTGGTCAAAGTCTTACAGCACGGAAAGAGGCTATAGCTGCTAACAATCTTGATTCCAGCCAATCCCCTGGATGAAAAACCCATTACTGTGTAACCTGCCTCTGTTCCTCATGATTCTGTACACTTTGGTCAGGTCCCCCTGCTCTAAGGAAAACAAACTGAAATAATCTACCCTAATCAAATCCTGGTGAACTTCTTCTGCATTTTAGGTTAAGGCTAGAGTATCATATGCAGATCTGAACAATTTTTTACAAAGTTGTCCCATACCTTCTCTGTTCTTAGGTTCTATGCCCCAAATGCTACCTTCATTATAGTATATTACTGTTCTTCAATATTTTGAAGAATTACACAATTACTCAATTACACAAGGACTGAAATAGCCAAGGAAGGAAGATGCCGCATTTTTGATTTGCAGAGCATCATACCTGCAGATCTCTGGTTGACAGAAATAAATTGAGAAATATATAAGATACAAAATTGCACCCAAGAGACTAGAGTAGTGCCTACATTGGAAGGCTATCTAGAAATTACACATTTATGTTAAACGTAATGACAGTTGTATGGTAACTTGCGGGCTACTCACAAGGTTCAGTTCTTAGCTCTCAAAATTTACTATTTATATTAATGACCTGGAAAAGTGGGCAGTATTCATATTTATTGGCAATACTAAAAAAATTAACTGAAATGCACATTGTAATGAAGATGTTGTAATTCAATTGATAATTGATTTAGTGGGTATGTGAAAATTTAGCAAATTAAGTTTAATTTGGGAAAGTGTTAGGTCATTAACTTGGTGAGAAATCAGATTATTATCAAATAGAGACTGGAAATGAGTGAAGTACGGGGGATCTAGGTGTTCTATGAATCACAATGTTCAAGTGCAACAAGTTAAAGCAAATAGAACATTGGTCTTTATTGCAAATGACTTAAGAGTTTAGAAATGGAAAAGTTTTATTAAAGTTGTACAAAGTGTTAGTGATGCTACACTGAGAGTAGTGACGCAGTTTCGATTCCCTTATTAAGAAAGGATTTAGTAACATCTTAGGCAGTCCTGAATAGTTAACTAGACTAATTCCTGAAATGAGAAGATCATCTTGTCAGGAGAAACTGATCAGTTTGTGCTTGTATTCTTTGAGCTCAGAAGAATGAGTGCTGAGGTGTTAGAGACTTAAGTGCTAATGAAGACAAAGGAGCACATTTTCAAGATAAAGGGTTGATCTTTTATAACTAAGATGTATAGACATTTATAATGAAAGTCAAGAATTCCCTACCCCAGAGAGTGCTGGAGACTAGATCATTAAATTTATTTAGAGGAGGTTTTTTTTTGTGAGATCAGGGAATGGAGGTCCATGAGGATGTGGCACATAGGAAGAGTTGAATGAGTAGATCAGCCATGGTCACATTAATTGGTTGGGAAAGGGTCAGAGGAGGCTTTCCTACTCTTTTTCCCTTGTATTATATTGGACAAATAAACCTTGTGGAAGAAAGAGTTGGACTTAATGAGCTCATTGTTTATATTGAGTTATTAAGGAATCCATGTAACCAATAAGATCCTAGTTTGATTCTAGCTTAGACTATTTGCTGAGTCGGGGGAAAAATAGGTAATTGTGATTGGTTTCCAAAATAAATAATAATAACCATCCAAGGTGACTTCAGTTGAGAGGTTTCTCACACTCTTTGCATGGTCAATTTGAGGAAACTTCAGAATTATTATGGATGCCCCCAGCATGTACTTCAGCTATAGTCATGACTTAAAAAAAAATCATGGTTTACTTCAGTATTAAAGATATGAGACCCTTCAGTATCCTTTTAATAAAAATGTTAAAGTATTTGGTAAAATATTCATTTTAAGAACTGCACTGTAGTTGAATCATGCAGATCTGCTGAGCTAACTGATGTCAGCTCTTTAGGACAATAGACAGTAGATGCAGGAGTAGGCCATTCGGCCCTTCTAGCCAGCACCGCCATTCACTGTGATCATGGCTGATCATCCACAATCAGTACCCCATTCCTGCCCTCTCCCCATGTCCCTTGACCCCACTATCTATAAGAGCTCTATCTAACTCTCTCTTGAATGCATCCAGAGACTTGGCCTGCACTGCCTTCTGGGGCAGAGCATTCCACATATCCACCACTCTCTGGGTGAAAAAGTTTTTCCGCATCTCTGTTCTAAATGGCCTATCCCTTGTTCTTAAACTGTGGCCTCTAGTTCTGGACTCGCCCATCAGCGGGAACATGCTTCCTGCCTCCAGTGTGTCCAATCCCTTAATAATCTTACATGTTTCAATCAGATCCCCTCTCATCCTTCTGAATTCCAGTGTATACAAGCCCAGTCGCTCCAATCTTTCAACATATGACAGTCCTGCCATTCCGTGAATTAACCTTGTGAACCTATGCTGCACTCCCTCAATAGCAAGAATGTCCTTCCTCAAATTTGGAGACCAAAACTTGCAGGTGGGTTCTCACCAGGGCCCTGTACAGCTGTAGAAGGACCTCTTTACTCCTATACTCAATTCCTCTTGTTATAAAAGCCAGCATGCCATTAGCTTTCTTCACTGCCTGCTGTACCTGCATGCTTGCTTTCATTGACTGATGTACAAGAACACCTAGATCTCATTGTACTTCCCCTTTTCCTAACTTGACTCCATTTAGATAGTAATCTGCCTTCCTGTTCTTGCCACCAAAGTGGATAACCTCACATTTATCCACATTAAACTGCATCTGCCATACATTTGCCCACTCACCCAACCTGTCCAAGTCCCCCTGCATTCTCATAACATCCTCCTGACATTTCACACTGCCACCCAGCTTTGTGTCATCGGCAAATTTGCTAATGTTACTTTTAATCCCTTCATCTAAATCATTAATGTATATTGTAAACAGCTGCAGTCCCAGCACCGAACCTTGCGGTACCCCACTGGTCACAGCCTGCCATTCCAAAAGGGACCCGTTAATCACTACTCTTTGTTTCCTGTCAGCCAGCCAATTTTCAATCCATGTCAGTACTCTGCCCCCAATACCATGTGTGCCCTAATTTTGCCCACTGATCTCCTATGTGGGACTTTATCAAAAGCTTTCTGGAAGTCCAGATACACTACATCCACTGGCTCTCCCTTGTCCATTTTCATAGTTACATCCTCAAAAAACTCCAGAAGATTAGTCAAGCATGATTTTCCCTTCATAAATCCATGCTGACTCGGGCTGATCCTTCTACTGCTATCCAAATGTGTCGCAATTACCTCTTTTATAATTGACTCCAGCATCTTTCCCACCACTGACGTCAGGCTAACCGGTCTATAATTCCCTGTTTTCTCTCTCCCTCCTTTCTTGAAAAGTGGGACAACATTAGCCACCCTCCAATCAGCAGGAACTGTTCCTGAATCTATAGAACATTGGAAAATTATTACCAATGCATCCACGATTTCTAGAGCCACCTCTTTAAGTACCCTGGGATGCAGGCCATCAGGTCCCGGGGACTTAACAGCCTTCAGACTCAACAGTCTATCCAGCACCGTTTCTTGCCTAATATAAATGGACAGAATCAATGGGTTTGATTCTTGCACGTTCCCTGTTTTTATGGCCATTGTTACTCACTATAATTCCATTAATGTGAATAACTGGTGTAGGCAGTATAACAGTTTGCTTGTCATACTCCTGCCTCAGTTGAATGTAATTGCTTGTGTGAAGAATCTGGTGGTATCAGTTGCCCTTGGGAACTCTTAAATATGAGCACTTTCAAGGAAAAGCTATTGGTAAAGGGGTTTCAATAATGTGAATAAGCTTTTGAAAAGTACTCATCTACTCATATTTCTAAAACTTCGGAGACTCCATACAAGACGTGATTTGATCACGTACAACAATTGAGTGAGAAACAAAAGTCAGCTGCCAACAATGAGATTGACATGCTGGTTGGCTTAATAAGCTACTTGCAAGTTAAGTATTTGTTTTTTCACAATGATGTATGTTATTCCATACAGGAGAGGAGACGAGAACAGGAGCGAATACATCGAGAGAAGGAACAATTGTTCCGTGAGATGCACTATGAACAATCTATGAGGAGGCCTTACGATAGACCATACGAAAGGCCGTATGAAAGGTTTTATGATAGGCCTTATGAAAGACCATATGATAAGCCTTATGATAGGTAAAATGTCATTTTTCTTCCAGAGTTTTGCATGATGGTCTAATCACTATATAATGCCTTTGTCCTCCATTAAATGTTGTGATGTTATACTGTACAAACCAATTATCCTTGATAATGTCAGCTGATTTTGTCTGGAATATTAGAATCAGATTTATTATTCATGACTTGTGTGATGTGAAATTCGTTGTTTTGCAGCAGCAGTACAGTGTAAAGATAAAATTGCTATAAATTACGAAAATAAAATAGTTTAAAAAAAGAATAGTGAAGGTACTAAAATTAGTTCAATGTACTGGGTTAGCTTGAAGATGGCCTTTGATTTGGAGTCGTACTCTTCAAGATCAAACTTGTTTGGATCACAGCAGAATTGCCTGAACTGCCAGCAATAAATGTCTTGACTCCATCTATGAGCTAAGGGACACGGGAAGTAAATCATGCAACCTGAGTGTTGTAAATGGTGCAATTTCAAAAGGATAAACCTGAAATGTTCTTCCTAAATCTAGTTACAAAACAGAAATGATGCCGGAGTTTGTTTCCTCATTCCAAAAATCAAACTTATTCAACTTTTTTTTACAAACCAAAAATAAAGATGTACATTGAGTAAACATGAGATTCTACAGATGCTGGAAATCAGTACAACACACACAAAACGCCAAAGGAGCTCAACAGGTTAGGCAGCATCTATGAAGAGGAATAAACAGATGACATTTTGGGTGGAGACCCTTCATCGGGACTGGAAAGGAAGGGAAGGGACAAGAAGTCAGAATAAGAAGGTGGTGGTGGGGGGGGGGGGTGTTGGTGCACAGGCTACCAGGTGATGGGTGAAAGCACGTGAGGAGGAAGCTGCCTGAGGGAGGGATAATGAAGTGGGAAGCTGGGAAGGGATAGGTGGAAGAGGTAAAGGGCTGAAAAGGAAGGAATCTGATAGAGTAGTGGACCAGAGAAGAAAGGGAAGGAAGAGTGCTATTAGAGGGTGGTGATGGGCAGGTGAGCAGAAGAGAAGGTGTAAGAGGGGAGCCGGAACAGGGAATGGTAAAAGAAAGAAAGAAGGTGCAGTTGGAGAAATTATTGAAAGTTAGAGAAGTCAATGTTAATGCCTCGGGCTCGAGGCTACCCAGATGGTATTTCTCCACCTACCTGAGAGAGTCCTCATCGTGGCAGTAGAGGAGGTCATGGACTGACATGTCAGTATGGAAGTGGAATGAGTAATTAAAATGCATGGCTACTGGGAAAACTTGCCTTTTGTGATGGGTGGAGTGAGGGTGCTTGACGAAGTGATTCCCAATCTGTGTCAGGTCCCACCAGGACCACAGTAGATAATACTGATAGACTCGTAGCTGAAGTGTCATTTTGCCTGGAAGGACTGTTTGGGGCCCTGAATGGTTGTGAGAGAGGAGGTGTAGCACTCACCCCTTTCCACTGATCTCCCTCCTGGCACTTACCCAGTGGTAAGACAAGGGAGTCATGTAGAGAGCACTCCCTGCTGAAAGCAGGGAGAAAGCTGGTGATGGGGGAGGGGAAGAGGAACAATGTGCTTAGTGGTAGAATCCATTGAAGATGGCAGAAGTTATGCAGGATGATGTAATGGATACAGAGGCTTGTGGGGTGCTAGGTAGAAACATAGAAAATAGGTGCAGGAGTAGGCCATTCGGCCCTTCGAGCTTGCACCGCCATTCAATATGATCATGGCTGATCATCCAACTCAGAACCCTGTACCTGCTTTCTCTCCATACTCCCTGATCCCTTTAGCCACAAGGGCCATATCTAACTTCCTCTTAAATATAGCCAATGAACCAGCCTCAACTGTTTCCTGTGGCAGAGAATTCCACAGATTCACCACTCTCTGTGTGAAAAAGTTTTTCCTCATCTCAGTCCTAAAAGGCTTCCCCTTTATCCTTAAACTGTGTACCTTCTGGACTTCCCCAACATCAGAAACAATCTTCCTGCATCTAGCCTGTCCAATCCCTTTAGAATTTTATACGTTTCAATAAGATCCCCCCTCAATCTTCTAAATTCTAGTGAGTACAAGCCTAGTCGATCCAGTCTTTCTTCATATGAAAGTCCTGCCATCCCAGGAATCAATCTGGTGAACCTTCTTTGTACTCCCTCTATGGCAAGAATGTCTTTCCTCAGATTAGGGGACCAAAACTGCACACAATACTCTAGGTGCGGTCTCAACAAGGCCTTGTACAACTGCAGTAGAACCTCCCTGCTCCTGTACTCAAATCCTTTTGCTATGAATGCCAACATACCATTTGCCTTTTTTTACCGCCTGCTGTACCTGCATGCCCACCTTCAATGACTGGTGTACAATGACACCCAGGTCTCGTTGCTCCTCCCCTTTTCCTAATCGGCCACCATTCAGATAATCTGTTTTCCTGTTCTTGCAACCAAAGTGGATAACCTCACATTTATCCACATTAAATTGCATCTGCCATGAATTTGCCCACTCACCTAACCTATCCAAGTCACCCTGCATCCTCTTAGCATCCTCCTCACAGCTAACACTGTCGCCCAGCTTCGTGTCATCCGCAAACTTGGAGATGCTGCATTTAATTCCCTCGTCTAAATCATTAATATATATTGTAAACAACTGGGGTCCCAGCACTGAGCCTTGCGGTACCCCACTAGTCACTGCCTGCCATTCTCAAAAGGTCCCGTTTACTCCCACTCTTTGCTTCTTGTCTGTCAACCAATTCTCTATCCACATCAATACCATACCCCCAATACCGTGTGCTTTAAGTTTGCACACTAATCTCCTGTGTGGGACCTTGTCAAAAACCTTTTGAAAATCTAAATATACCACATCCACTGGCTCTCCCCTATCCACTCTACTAGTTACATCTTCAAAAAATTCTATAAGATTCGTCAGACATGATTTTCCTTTCACAAATCCATGCTGACTTTGATGATTTCACCTCTTTCCAAATGTGCTGTTATCACATCTTTGATAACCGACTCTAGCATTTTCCCCACCACTGATGTCAGACTCACCAGTCTATAATTCCCTGGTTTTTCTCTTTTTTAAAAAGTGGGGTTACATTAGCCACCCTCCAATCCTCAGGAACTAATCCAGAATCTAAAGAGTTTTGAAAAATTATCATTAATGCATCCACTATTTCTTGGGCTACTTCCTTAAGCACTCTGGGATGCAGACCATCTGGCCCTGGGGATTTATCTGCCTTTAATCCCTTCAATTTACCTTCAAGGTAAGGAGAAGGGGAGCTTTATCCCTTTATGGCGATGGGAAGATCTGGTGCGAGTGGATGTCTGGGAAATGGAAGAGGTGGGTGAGGGTAGCATCAATGGGAGAGGAAGGGAAACCCATTATTTGAAGAAGTAGGACATCTCATATATTCTAAAATGGAAATCCTCATCCTAAGAACAGATGCGGTGGAGACGAACTGAGAAAAGGGAATGGCTTCTTTTTAAGTTATAGGTTTCACCAACACATCTAGCTTAGCAAAAACCTCTCCTATGTTCCAAGGTACCATTGCCTCTGGTGATACAGGGGTGAAGGCAAGAAAGAAAAACCTGTTGTATTAACCAGAGAGAAAGAACATCACAGCAGTATTTAGAAAGATATCTAGGAGAGCATCCAGTGAGGCCCTATGGGTAGAACCTGACAATAAAAAGGGGTGATCATCCCATAGTCAGCAGGAATTTGAGGAGCAAATGTGGGTAATCGTGGATAATGGAATGATAGGATTGTAATAGTTGGTAATTTCAGCTTCCTGAATATTGACATTTCAGCTTCCTTATTATTGACTAGGGCCTCTAAAGTGCTGAGGAATTAGATGGGGCAGAATTTAAGTATGTGCAAGAAAGTTTTCTGAAATGAAAAGTGGATGGTCCAACTAGAGAATGGGCCTTCTCTTAGGAAATGAGACTGAGCAAGTGGTTTATATTTCATTGGGAGAACACTTTAGGGTCAGTAGCTGAAATTTTATTACTAGCAAGACAGTTATGAGATAAGATGGGACTGATCCTGACTTCGAAGTCCTAAATTGGGACAAGGATAATTTTGATGGTGCCTTAAAGGAACTCTGCCAAGTTGAGTTCCGCTAGATCATGTACATGTAAAAGCGAAGAAAAAGGTGGTCAAGATTAGGGAACTTTATTTGAAGAAGGTTGTTAAGAATTTAGTAACAAGAATGGAATTGTGTGTAGCTAGGACTAATCAAATCACTTGAAGTATAAAGCATGTAATAGTACACTTGAAATTGGAAAGCCAAAAAGGGCCATTTCATATCTTTGGCAAGCAATGGAGGATCCTAAAATATTTTATAAAGGGCAAAAGAATAATTAGGAAGAGAGGAGATTCTTTTGAACATCAGAACATACTACATTTCAGGCCCTTCAATCCACAATATTGTGCTGACCTTTTAACCTACTCTTAAGATCAATCCTACCCTTTCCTCCTACATAGTCCTCTATTTTTCAGTTATCCATGTGCTTTTCTAAACGTTTATTTAAATATCCTTAATGTATCTGCCTCTATCACCTCCTGTGACAGGGCATTCCACACACTCAGCACCATCTCTAAAATAAAATCTTGCCTCTGACTTCCCAAAAATCATTTTAAAATTGTGCCCCCTAATCCTAGTCATTTCTGTCTTGGAAAAAAAGTCACTGGAGGATCTAACCAGGGTTTTATAGAGCTGTAACATTACCTTGCAGCTCTTGAGCACAATTCCCTGACCAATGAATGCTAATATACCATATGCCTTCTTAACTACCCTGTCATGCGTGGCAACTATGGGCGTGGACCTCAAGATCCCTTTGTTCCTCCACACTGCCAAGAATCCTGCCAATAACCCTGTATTCTGCCTTCAAATTCAATCTTCCAAAATGAATTACTTCACACTTTTTCAGATTGAATTCCATCTGCCACATCTCAGCCTAGTTCTGCATCTTGTTAACGTCCAGTCGCAACCTACGACAATCTTCTACACTATCCACAAGCTTACTGTCCTTCATGTCACCTGCAGACTTGCCAACCCACCTTCTACTTCCTCATCCAAGTCATTTATAAAAGAACAGATCCCTGTAGAAACACATTGGCCAGTGATCTCCAGGCAAAATATGGTTCATCTGCAGCCACACTCTCCCTTCTTTGGGCAAGCCAATTCTGAATCCACACATCTAAGTTTCCCTGGATCCCATGCCTCTGGACTTTCTGAATGAACCTACCACAGGGAACCTCGTTAGATACTGTACTAAAATGCATATCCACCACATCCACTGCACTACCTTCATCACATTCTCAAAGATTTCAGTCAGGTTCATGAAGTATGACTTGCTCCTCACAAAGCCATGCTGACTATCCCTCATCAGACTACTTACTGAAATGTTTGGAAGTCCTGCTTCTAAGAATCTTCTTCAATAATTTGCTCACCACTGAGGTCTGTAATTCTCAGGAGTTATCCCGACTTCCTTTTAACTCTCTACCTCCCACCCTCCAATTATATGGAGGGTTAATTATCTGAGACTACTGTGACCAATGAAGGTGCAAAGATAATCTCCGAAGGTGCAAAGATAATCTCCAAAGGGCTCAGCAATATCATCCCTTGCTTTCTGTAGTAATTTGGGGTAACTCTGTAACTCTGTCTGGTCCCAGAGGCTTGTCTATCATAATGTATTTCAAAATGTTCTTTGACTATCTTGTAATTTTCTAGACCCCTTTCTTCAGCCTTGCTTTCAATTCCTTAATAAGCTTCCTCCTCCTTGACAAGATGATCCACCTTAAATGAATGCACATTAGCTATCCTCACTAGGACAAACCTATCCAGAACCTATGCAAGTGTATCCTAAACAACATCCACATTTCATTGTGCATTTTCCTGAGTACATCCGTTCCTAATTTATGCTCCCAAATCCCTACATTAAAGCATCATAATTCCCTTTCCCTGAATTAAGTGCTTGCCCATACCACCACCTATCCCTGTCAAGGCTATGGAAAGGTTCGGGAATTGTGGATACTGTCTCAAATGCTCATCCACCAAGAAATCTGACATCTGGCCTGGTTCATTGCCTAACGCCAGATCCTCTCCTCTTGTCACCCTGCCTACATATTGAGTCAGGAATCTTTCCTAGATACCTAATAAATTTTGCCTCTTCTAAACCTTTTAATATTAGGCACAAGTCATACATGGCAATAACCCTGTTATTTTTGCACCTTTCCAAAATCTGGCTTCTGATCTGTTCTTCAGTGTCTTGCAAGGGGTGGGGGTGTCTATAAAATACTCCCAATAGAGTGATGAATCTCTTTTTATTTCTAACTTCACACACACTTAGTAGACAATCCCTCCACGGTGTCCTCCCTTTCAGTGGCTATGATACTACCCCTGATTAGCAATGCCACCTCCTCAGCTCTTTTATCTACCTCCCTGATCCCTTTTGAGGCATTATCTCTGGAACATCCAGCAGCCATTCCTGCCCTTATAACAGCCAAGTCTTGGTAATTGCCACAACATCATAGTTCCATGTGCCAATGAATGCTCTTAAGTTCATCACCCTTGTTCTTCATACTTTTTGCATTAAAATGGATAAATTTCAACCCATCCCACTGACAGCAATTTTGCCCTATCAACTGTTTATCCTTTCTCACAGTCTCTCTATGCCTGTACACCAACTGCTCATCCTCTGACCTATCACTCCAGTTCCCATCCCCCTGCCAAACTAGTTAAAGCCCACTCTGAAGTTCAGGTGTAACCCATTGTTTTTGTACAGGTCATGTCTTATCGAGAAGAGATCCCAATGATCCACAAATCAGAAACCCTGCCCTCTGCACTTATTTCTCAGCCACTATATATTCCTCTGCTAAATCATCATATTCTTGCCCTCACTGGCACATGACATATGCAGCAATCCAGAGGTTAGTACTCTTGAGGTCCTGCTTTTGAACTTCCTACCTAGCTTCCTATATTCTTTAGGATCTGATCCTATTTCCTGCGTATGTTATTGGTATGAATACATAGCACAACTGCTGGCTGAGTACTCTCCCTATTTAGAATGCTGTGGTCCCGATATGAGAGATCCCTGACTCTGGCAGCATACCATCCGGATGGCTCTTTTACATTCACTGAATCTCCCTTCTGCTCCCCTAAGTATTGAATCCCCTACCACCATTGCACTCTTCTCTCCCCTTTCCCCTTCCCCTCCCCCTCCCTTCTGAGCCACAGACTCAGTGCCAGAGACCTGGTATCTGCAGCTTTCTCCTGTTAGGTCACCCTCCACATCAATATCCAAAGTGGTACAGCCGTTACTGGGGAAATGGCCACAGGTTACTCTGCACTGTCTATTCTCTTTTCCTCTCCTGAAAGACACCCCATTACCTGCCTTCTGCAACTTTGGGGTGACTACCTCTTATCTAGTAACTCTTATCTATCACCACCTCAGTCTCCTGTATGAGACGAAGGATATCTAGCTTTAGCTCCAGTTCCCTAACACAGTTTATAAGAAACTGCAACTGGATGGACTTCATGCAAGACTAGAGGTCGTCCCAAACTCCCACGTCTGACATGAAGAACACGGCATTAATCACTACATTAGTTGGGCACTAATAAAGTGGAAACTTACTAGAAACCTACATTAGCCTCTGCCTCTCCTCACTGAAGCCTCTTGGGTGAAAGCTCATCTACTTTAGCAATGTCCCACTCCAACAATGGCGCTCTACCTAAACCTAAAATTTTTATTGGCCCTGACAAGTGTATAATTACCCAATAATTTCAAGCCCACTAAATAGCCTGACTGCTCTGCTCACTTTATCAAAACTCATCCTCAAAATCCACAGGCCAACGGCTCTGCTGATCTCAAGAGGCCCAAATGACCTGACTAGCCCCACTTACTTTTTCAAGGCAACGAAAACTAAGTGTGGTCCAACCAGGGTTTTATAGAGTTGCAGTATTACCTTACAACTTTTGAATTCATTTTTCCAACAGTGAAGGCCAACAGACTATACACCTCCTTAATTACCCCATCAACTTCTGTGGCAACTTCATGGCTCCCAAGATCCTTCTGGTCTAACACTCTAAGAATTCTGCATTAACCTTGTATTCTGCCTTCAAATTCGACCTTGTAAAGTGATTCACTTCACAGAGTTGAACTGCATCTGATACTTCCCAGCCCAGCTCTGCATCATGTCAATGTCCCGTTATAACCTAGAACAACCTATATTATTCACAACTCCACCGACTTTCGTGTCATCTGAAAACTTACAACTCATCCTTTCACTTCCTCTTGCAATTCAATTATAAAAATCACAAAGAACAGATCCCTGCTGAATACAGCTAGTCACTAGCCTACAGGTCGCATACACTCCATCTATAATCACCTTGTCTTCTCTGTGCAAGCCAATTCTATATCTGCACAACCCAGGTCCCATGCCTCTTGGCTTTCTGAATGAGCCTACCAAGGAGAACCTTATCAAACGTCTTAATGAAATCCATATTCTGCCTTCATCATTAAGCTTTGTCAAATCCTCAATTCAATCAGGCTTGTGAGGTCATGTAGACTATCCCTATCAGACTATGCTTCTTTAAGTTCTCTAAGAATCTTCTCTAATAATTATCCTACTACTGAAGTAAGACCTACAGGTCTGTCATTCCCAGTGTTATCTTTATTCCTCTTCTTGAACAAAAGAATAACATTTGCCACCCTCCAAGTGTGGTGATTTATACGTGAAACCATAGGAAATTGCTGAAGTTTTAAATGAATACTTCAAGTCTGAATTTACTTCCACGAAAGATCTGCAACCTAGTGAGTTCAGAGGAAGGAACTGTGATATTCTGGAGCAGATCATCATAGCAAGGAGTGAGGTATTGGAGGTCTTGAAATACGTGAAGGTGAATAAATCTCTGGGATTTGACCAGATACATCATAGGTCGTTATTGGAAGCTGTGGCCATGGTAGAGAATTTTGTATTTTCATCAGCCATAAATGAGATAATGAAAGTGAGGATAGCTAATGTGCATTCATTTAAGAAACACCATGGGGACAAGTCAAGAAACTACAGGCCAGTGATCCTTGCATCAATGATGGGAAAGTTACTGGAAGGGATTTTGTGAGATTAGATCTGTTTATTAACATGTACTGTACATCAGAATATACAGTGAATTGCATTGTTTGCATTAGCAGCCCACAAGTGTCGCCACACATTCTGGTGCTAACATATCTTGCCCACAATGTTCATCAGAACAACATGCTGCCAACATACAATAAGCAGAAGCAACAGCAAATCAAAATAATAACAAAGCAAAACAAGCCAGTCCCTACTACCGACACACAAAGCCAGGCCTCCAACCCCAGGACAGGCTGCTTCCAGGTCTCTGACTTCCAGTCCTTGGCCTAGACCCTGGACTTGCAAACTAGTAAATATCAGGCCTCTGTCCTCTGAACTTGCTAAGCTAGGGGGTTCCCTGGACTGGCCAACTCATGGCTCCACCTTCAGATTTTGACTTCTGGTCTCCACAGTCTCGGGACCTCAACCTCCAGAATATCTGATCTGTGGGTTTTGACACCGGATCTCGCCGATCACAGCTCTTGATTTCAGGACCTGTGGACCTCAGGACTTTGACCTTTGGACTCGCTGATCATGGGCTTCCAACCAAAGGATTTGCCAGCCTCTGGGTTTCATTGCTGTGTCCACAGAATGGGCTTCATTGCTGTGGATTAAGCAGTTGCTTGCTTGTGGTGAGTAAGCGCGAGATAGGAGCAACCTACATTTGTGAAGAAATGGACTGACTAGGGATAGTCAATGGGGCTTTGTGCATGGGAAATCATGCCTCAGGAATTTGATTGAATTCTTTGAAGAGGTGACCAAGAGGATTGATGAGAGCATCAATAGTTGTATAAATGTACTTTAGCGGGGTCTTTGATGAGATCCCTCATGGTAGATTGATCACATGGAAGCCTGCCGCAGGGATTGGAGCTGGGTTCTCTTGTCATATATATTAGTGATTTGGATGAGAATGTAATTGGCCTGATTGGTACAGAAAATACCAAATTTCATGGTGTAATGTTACAAGATCAGCCAGCTGGGAAAATGGGCTGAAAAATGACAGATGAAATTTAATGTGGACAAGTATGAGGTGCTGCATTGTGGAAGGACAAAGAATGGTAAGACTCTGAGGTGTGTATTAGAGCTAAGGGACCTGGAAGTACAGATCCATAATTCCTTGAACGTGGTATCACAGGTAGATAAGGGTTGTAAAGAGAGCTTTTAACATGTTGGCCATCTGCGGAACATCTCTAGTCACAGGCAGCCAATCAGAAAAGGCTCATTTTATTTCCACTCTTTGCCTCCTGCCGGTCAGCCAGTTTTCTAACCTTGCTAGTGTTTTTCTTGTGATACCATGGGCGCTTACCTTGCATAAGTCAGGGCGTTGAGTACAGGAGTTGAGACGTTATGTTGAAGTTGTGTAAGATGTTAGTGAGGCTGAATTTGGAGCATTGTGTGCATTTCTAGTCACCTATCTACAGGAAAGATAACAATGCTTGAAAGAGTGCAGAGAAAATTTAAGACTATAAGACATAGAAGCAGAATTAGTCCATTTGACCCATCAATTCTACATTATTTGATCATGGCAGATCCATTTCCCTCTTAACTCATTCTCCTGCCTTCTCCATGTAACCTTTCATGCCCTGACTTATCAAAAATCTATCAACCTTTGCCTTAAATACACCCAATGACCTGGTCTCCACTGCCACCTGTGGCAGATTCACCACCCTCCGGCTAAATAAATTCCTCCTCATCTCCATTCTAAATGGACATTCCTCTGTTCCGTGGTTGTGCCCTCTGGTCCTAAACTCTCCCACGATAGGACACATCTTTTCCACATCCACTCTATCTAGGCCTTTCAACATTCAATAGGTTATGAGATCCCTCCTCATTCTTTTCAATTCCAGTGAGTAAAGGCCTAGAGATATCAAACATTCCTCATATTATAAGGCTATCATTCCCGGAGCCACTTTTGTGAACTCTCTCCAATGTCAGCACATTCATTCTTCAATAAAGGGCCCAAAACTTCTCATAACACTCCATGTGAGATCTCACCAGTACCTTATAAAGGCTCAGTATTACATCCTTATTTTTATATTCTAATCTTCACAAAAAATGAATGCTTCCTTATCACCAACTCAACTGGCAAGTTAGCCTTTAGGGAGTCCAGCACAAGGACTGCCAAGTCCCTTTGCACCTTGAATTTTCTCCCCTTTTAAAAAATAGCCTGTGCTTTTATTTCTTCCTCCAAAGTGCATGACCATTCCGACAAGGTTTTCCAATTGCCACTTCTTTGCCCATTGTCCTAATCTGCCTAAACCCTGTGCAGCCTCCCTGCTTCCTCAACACTGTCTGCCCTTCCACTCACCTTTGTATTATCCACAAACGTGGCCGCAAAGCCATTAATTCCGTCATCCAAATCATTGACACAATGTAAAAAGAAGTAGTCTCAACACCGACCCCTGCGGAACATCTCTAGTCACAGGCAGCCAATCAGAAAAGGCTCCTTTTATTTCCACTCTTTGCCTCCTGCCGGTCAGCCAGTTTTCTAACCTTGCTAGTGTCTGTCTTGTGATACCATGGGCTCTTACCTTGCAAAACAACCTCATACTTTGTCAAAGGCCTTCTGAAAATCCAAGTGGACAATATCAACTAATTCCCTTCTGTTTATCCTGCTTGTTATTTCCTCAAAGAATTCCAATAGATTTGTCAGGCACGATTTTCCCTCAAAATATCCACGCCGAATATGACTTACTTTATCATGTGCCTCCAGGTAAATTCTATCACATTATGATCACTGCCTCCTACCTTAACCCTAATCAAATCTGATTTATTACACAACACTCAATACAGAATAGCTGATCCCCTAGTGGGCTCAACCACAAGATGTTCTAAAAAGCCATCTCATAGGCATCCTACAATTGTCTCTCTTGGAATCCAAAATCAGCACCAACCTGATAGTCCTAATCTACCTGCATATTGAAATCCACTATGACTATCATAATATTGCCCTTTTGACGTGCATTTTCTATTTCACTTTGTAAGTTGTAGCCCACTGTTCGGAGGCCTTTATATTACTCCCATCAGGGTTTTTTTTTACCATTGCAGTTCCTTAACTCTACCCACAATGATTTTACAGCTAATCCTACGTCACCTCTTTCTAAGGATTTGATTGCATTTTTTGCCAACAGAGCCACAGCAACCCCCTGCCTACCTGCCTGTCCTTTAAATACAATGTGTATCCTTGAACGTTAAGCTCCCAACTATAATTTTCTTTCAGCCATGACTCAGTGATGCTCACAATGTCATGCCTGCCAATCTCTATTATTCCATATACTGCAAGCATTCAAATATAACATCTTCAGTCCTGTATTTGTCACCCTTTTCAATTTTGTGCCCCTGTTATCCCATCAACTGCAATTTTGCCCTAACATCTGTCTGTCCTTCCTGACAGTCTCACTACACCCTGCCTCTACTTACATACCAACTGCCTCATCCTTAGCTCTATTATTCAGTTACCCATCTCCCTGCCAAATTAGTTTAAATCCTCTCCAACAGCTCTAGCACCTGTCTGCTAGGGTATTGGTCCCTGTCGGGTTCAAATGTAACCTGTCCCTTTTGTACAGGTTATACCTTCCCCAGAAGACATCCCAATGATCCAGAAATCTGAAACCTGCTCCTGCACTAATTCCTCAGCCACACATTCATCTGCCAAATCATCCTAATCTTATCCTCACTGGTGCATGGTACAAGCAGCAATCCAAAGATTACTACGCTGGAGGTTGTGTTTTTCAGCTTTCTATTTAGCTCCCTCAGTTCTCTCTTCAGGACCTCCTCCAATTTCTGACCTATATCATTGGTGCCAATATGTACCAAGACTTCTGGCTACTCACCAAGCAAGAATGTTGCTCGGACTTGAGGCTCTGAGTTATAGGGAATGGGGGAATAGTTTAGGATCTTATTCGCTGGAGTCCAGTAAAGTAGGGGGGTAGAGCTTAGAGTGGTATACAAAATTGTGAGGGGTATAGATCAGGTGAATGTATGCAGGCTTTATCCCCTGAGGTTGGGTGAAATGTGAATTTGAGGTCATAGGTTTAAGGGAAATATGAGGGGGAACTTCTCACTCAGAGGGTGGTTTGAGTGTGGAACGAGCTGCTAGCAGTAGTAGTAGATTCAAGTTCCATTAAAGAGAAGTTTGGATAAGTACAAGGATAAGAGGAGTATGGATGGCTCTAGTCCAATGCATGCAGATGGGATTAGATAAAAGATCAGGCTGGCATGGACTGGGTGGCCAAAGGGCTGTTTCTGTGCTATAGTGGCACTCCATGATTCCATGGCAATAACTACAGAAGTTGGCAAAAGTTATGGTAGATGGAATTTAAGTGTGAAGTGTTGCAATTCAGGAGTTAAACCTGAGTAGAACATGTACTGTGAATGACAGTCCCCTGAGAAGTATTATTGAGTAGAGAGACCTTCGGGGTTCATGTTTATGGCATGCCTGTTCCATTGGCTGAGGCATGGAATACAAGAGTTGGTACAATTGTACAAAACACTGGTTCGGCTGCACTTGGTGTGTTATGTGCAGTTCTGGTCACCACACTGCAGGAAGTATGTGATTAAGCTAGAGAGGATACAGAAAAATTCACAAGAACAATGCCTGGATTAAGGTCTTGAGTTATTTAGGAGAGATAGGACAGGCTTGGCCTGTTGTGCCTGGAACAAAGGGATCTGAAAATTTACATAATAAAGGTATGTAAACATTATCAAAGACATTGGCTGGGTAGATAACCATATAACCATATAACAATCACAGCACGGAAACAGGCCATTCCGGCCCTCCTAGTGCATGCCGAACTCTTAATCTCACCTAGTCCCACCTACCCGCACTCAGCCCATAACCCTCCACTCCTTTCCTGTCCATATACCTATCCAATTTTACCTTAAATGGTCAGTATCTATTTCCTATGAGAGGGAAATAGAGGTTTTCAGTTTATGGTGAGAGGAGGAGGTTTAAAGGGAATCTGAGGGGTAATTTTTCATATAGAGTAGTTCATATCTGAAAGGAGATGTCAGAGGATGTGGAGGAGTCAGGGAAAGGAACAGTATTTAAGAAGTATCTTGAAAAGTATTTGAGCAAGGCATAAAAGGGACATGGATTTCTTGTATCAAGTGGGATTAGTTTAGATGGACATAATGGTTAGCATTGTCACAAGAGGGCTGAAGAGCGCAGAAGTGCTGCACAACTCAATTATCTGAGTCTATCAAATGCTTTCTGGGAATCCTATTACATCCTCTTGTTTTTATTTCCATTCTGTTATTAATAAGTTTAACTTCCCTTTTATAGTTGACTTTGCTTGATTGCCTTGAATATTTTTAAATACTTTTAATAACTTACAACAGTTTTCCTATAGCAGATGTTAAACTAATGTCCTGTAATTTCCTGCTTTCTGCCTTTCTTGAATAAAAAGTATTTGCTGTTTTCCAAAATAATGGAACTATTCCCTAAGAAGCTTTAGAAAACAAAAACTCTTTTAATATCCTAAAGTTAAGTGCACATGGACCTGGAGACTTGTCAGCCAGCCAACAGTGGCTTTATTCTCAACATCTGGAGAAACAGCATGTATCCTATCACCCTGTCGCAGAATCTTGTTTATTTCTTGAGCTGCTGCGTTTGTGGCAGTAATGCACTATTAAGCTGGGTGCCAACTGCTGTAGAAGAAGAAGAAGAGCTGCTGCAATTTTCTGAAGTCCAGTATGACCTAATCATATTTAGTTGTTGGGCAACATCTCATCCTAGGAAATGGTCAAAGTATCTAGTTGCTCTGATTCCAAGTCCAATGTATCCTTTAACTATGTCCCAAATAAGGTTTTCCCTAACCTTAATACAAACTCAGCAAGGCTTTCTAGTTTTACTCCAACAACCTTGGTATTAAGGTACACACACTTTCTTAATTACTTGCACCCCTATAAAATGCAGAACATTAAAGCACAGTACAGGCCCTTCAGCACACAATGTTGTGCGAACCTTTTAACCTGCACTTTCCTCCTAAATAGCCATCAATTTTTCTATCATCCATATGCCTATCTAAAAGTTTATTAAATGTCTCTAATGCATCTTTATCACCACCACAGGCAGGGCATTCTATGCACCCACCAGTGGGGGAAAAATAAATTACTTCTGACTTCTCTCCTCCTCATACCATCCTTTAATCTCTTAAAATTATGCCCCGCCACCCCATACTAGACATTTCTCCCACTGGAAAAAGTCTCTGGTTGACAACTATGCCTCATCATCTTGCACACCTCTATAAAGTCACCTCTCATCCTCCTTTGCTCCAGGGAAAAGCTCTAGGTTCCCCAACCTATCCTCATAAAATATGTCCTCTAATCAAGGCAGCTTTCTGAATCTTCTCTGAATCCTCTTGCTAGCTTCCACATCCTTTTTATAAAGGAGGCAGACACAATATTCAAAGTGTGGTTTTATAGAGTTGCAACGTCACCTCACGACTCTTGAATGCAGTCCCCTGACTAGTGAAGGCCAACGCATTATACAATTTCTTAACAACTCTATCAACTTGTACATTAACTTTCGGGGATCTATAGATGTGGACCCCAAAATCCCTCTGTTGCTACACACTGCTAAGAATCCTGCCATTAACCCTGTATTCACTGTTCAAATTCGTCCTTTAAAATGAATCATTTCATACTTTATACTTTTGTGGG
The DNA here is from genome assembly GCF_048418815.1 of Hemitrygon akajei. Lineage (NCBI taxonomy): Eukaryota > Metazoa > Chordata > Chondrichthyes > Myliobatiformes > Dasyatidae > Hemitrygon > Hemitrygon akajei. The sequence goes on along the minus strand of NC_133139.1, from coordinate 53,288,529 downwards.
TTGAACTCCATCTGCTGCTCCTCAGCCCAGCTCTGCATGTCAAAATCCCACTGTAACTTTCAGTACCTTCCATACTATCCACACTACCACTAACCTTCATATCACCTGCAAACTTACTAACACGCCCTTCCACTTCCTCATCCAAGTCATTTGTAAAAATCGCAAAGAACAGGGATCCCAGAAAAGATTGCTGTGGAACACATTGGTCAGCAACCTCCAGGCAGAATATGGTCCATCTGAATCTACCCTCTGCCTTCTGTGGGCAAACCAATTCTGAATCCTCACAACCAAATTTCCTTGGATCTCATGCCTCCTGACTTACTGAATGAGCCTACCATGGGGAACCTTATCAAACGCCTTACTAAAATCCATGTACAACACATCTACTGCTCTACCTTCATCAATGTGCTTTGTCATATCTTCAAATAATTCAATCTGGCTCATGAGGCATGATTTGCCTCTCACAAAGCCATGCCGACTATCCCTTATCAAACTGTTTCTCCAAATGCTCAGAAATCTTGTATCTAAGTCTTTTCTTCAACAATTTGCCCACCACAGGCAAAGGAAGACACGCTGGTCTATAATTCTTTACTCCCTACTCCCTTTTTTGAACAAAGGAACAACATTTGCTATTTTCCAGTCATCTGGTACTACTCTTGTGGACTCTGAGGATGCAAAGATCGTCTTTAAAGGCTCATCAATCTTTTCCCTTGCTTTCTGTAGTAACCTGGGGAATATCTCATCTGACCCCAGAGACATCAAAGAAAATGGTAAGAAGGCAGGTGTATGGGGTGAGTGGGATCCGAGATCCGCCATGATGGAATGGCAGAGCAGACTCGCTGGCCTAATTCTGCTCTTAAGTCTTATGGTCTTATGCACTTATCTATCCCAATGTTTATCAAAGGTTCCAGCACATTCTCTTTCTTAACCTCAACTGGCATATCAGCCTATTTTACGCTGTCCTCACAAATTTCAATGTCCCTCTCATTGGTGAATTTATCCATATTTGTGTCTATGTGCCGTTGCACTAATACTCTTTGTACATCAACTAGTTTTTACCCTTTTGAAATTCTATTTTTCCTTCAAAAGTAAGTTGAGTAATGGTCGCTATTTCTGAAATTTTTCCTGACCAATTCTGTAATCAGTTCACAATAAAGGGTGTATTGGGTAGGATGATCATTTTTTCCATGGATGGGGCATTGGATTATAGTGAGAACGCTTGTTCTTTATAGTATTAGTGTATTGTACCACAATAAATTTACTCTAGCTCATAATGCCCTCTGGCTGGGTGTCCTTGGTGCTGCCCCAGTAGCAAGATGTTTCAATTCCCTAACATTATCTTTTTCATGTACATGCCTGTATTTCACCTTCATGTTTTTCTTGGTTACCAGGTTCGAGGAATAGCTTCTTGCCCTCTGCCGTCAGATTTCTGAATGGATATTGAACCCATAAACACTATCTCACTACTTTTTTCTCTTTTTGCATGACTTATTTAACATTATATATATAGCAATATACAGTTATTATCTATACTGCTGCCACTTAACAAATGACATATGCTGGTGATATTAAACCTGATTCTGATTTGCCTCTGTCAAATTAAAATATTGCTGCTTAATTTTCATTCTCAGAATGAGCAGGTTTGAGTATATGAAACTCCATCAAAAGGGGCACTGTATTTGATGATTAACTGTCTTGCTTTTCTGATATACGTTAAACCTCTGCTCTCTAATTTTTAATGCTTACTGAAGAATTTTTCTTTTCAGCTTCAGTCAAGGTTGGAACAGTGATCGTAGTCGGAAAATGGACAGATTTCCTGATCATTCCTGGCAGGAAAGCATGGATGATGGAATGCTGTCATGGAATCATTGGCAAGGTGAAACTCTACAACAGTCTTGTATTTCTGAACAATGTGAAGAAAGAAATTGTTTCTGGCCATTTCATTCCTCAAAGGCAACACTGGAGATTTATTGCTCATACTTAGCAGTAGTACTGACTTGAATATTGTCTGTATGGAGTTTATCAGTAGTCATTATCTTCCAGTGTAGTTTGTGTGCAATTTGCACATCTTCCTGTGACCTTGTGGGTTTCCCCTGGTACTCTTGATTTCCTTCCACACACTAAGGACCTGCAGGTAAGTTAATTGGGTACAGGTTAACATAGTGGCTTGGCATTTAGGTCTGTCACTCCACAACTCTAAGGTTAATCCTGTCTATATGGCATTTTCAAACTATCTCTGAGGGTTTCTTCTGGTGCTTCTGTTTCTTTGTACATGTTAAAGATATGATGGTACATTTACTGCTTCTGGTTACTATTGAATGTAACATAAATGTGAAAAGAAAGGAAAGTTACTGGTGATTAAGAGACTCTTAGATACATAGAGCTTAGAAGAACAGAGGGCTATGTGGTAGGGTAATTCTAGGCAGTTTCTAGAGTAGGTTACATGGTTGGCTCAACCTTGTGGGCCAAAGGGCCTGTAATATGCTGTAGATTTCTATGTTCCATGAGCTGGAATTGAACCAGTGTTGCTGGTGCTGTAATAGTGTTATGCTAACTACTATGCTACTGCGTCACCCAAGATGTCCCTATTCAGAAACTTGACTGATGATGCCCTGACTTCTGAAGACCAGCCCATTAAAACCTTCTTCACCATCCTGTTTACCTGCGTGGTCCCTAAGAGCAAACTGTGCTTTTATACTCCCAAGTCCCTCGTCAGTGCCCTGCATTCACTATATAAATCCTACCCTGGTTTGAATGTCCAAAATGCAGCACCTCACACTTAAGTTGAAATCCATTTGGTATTCCTCAGCCCATCTCCCAAACAGATGATCTCTTTATATATAATTCGCTATAACTGCTTCATTATCAATAAGGCCGTCTAATTTAGTATCATCAACAAACTTGCTAATTGTGCCAAGTACATTCACATCCAAATCATTTACATAAAAAACAAATAGCATCAGAGGTCCCAACATGGATCCCTGGGGCACACCACGAGCCACAGGACTCTTCTTGAAGAATCAACTTTAACCTTCACCCTCTGTTTCCTATCATTGAGCCAATTCTGAATCCACTTTGCTAGCTCCTCCTGAATCCCATGCAACCTGATCTTCAAAATCAGCTTGCCAATATGGAACCTTATCTAAAACCTTATTAAAATCCATATGGACAAACCTTCATCTGTCTCCCTAGTTACCTTTTTGAAAACCTCCAAAAGATGCATTGGACATGATCTCCCATGCACACACTGATTCTTCCTGATTAGGCCTTGGCTAGCCAAGTGATTGTCAATGTTGTCCCTCAGAATTCCTTCCAGTAACTCTTGACAACTAAAGTTACCAGCCTGTAGTACCCTGGTCTATCCTTATTAACAACATTAGTCACCCTCCAGTCTTCTGGAACTTCAGTGACTAACGACAAAGCAAATAACTCTACAAGGGGCTCTGTGATTTCTTCCTCGGCCTCCCATAAAGTCCAAGGGCGCACTTGGTCAAGTCTTTGGGTTTTGCCCACCTTAATAAGTTTCAAGGCTGCAGATACCTTCTTCTTCATAATATGTATACGTTCCAAGTCCTCACTACTTACTACCTTCATATATGTAAAATGTAGAATAGCAGTTACTTGTAATTGTAAATAAATGCAGCTGGTGTTAATCAATTTAGAATGCATCACAAAATTGAAAGGTTTTTTGGAACTGATCCCACTTGGAGTTTTTTTTATTCATTTGGATGTATATTCAGGTATCTCGATGTATATGCCAGTATATACAAAAGTAAAATGCAGCAAATTTACATTGCATGAACTTCTTTCAGCTGTCCTCATTTATATCTCTATAAACAATATTTTGGAAGTCCTTTGTCACTAACAGTTTCCATTTCTTGACCCTATGTGTCTTATTTTCATTATATCCTGTCCCTTTATATCTTAATCCACTACAAGGAAATCTTGGGTTCTTTTCCTTTTTTATTGGTGGTTTAGATGTCCGAACATCTAAAGCCCCTGTCTAAACCCTGTCCGAACATGTTCACATATTGTTCAATTCCTTTTGATTCCATTCATTTTCCTCAAATAGAGTGTCTATTTACAGACACCTGTTTAGGTCCTAAGTATACTTGTCTCTTTGGGATATGTGGAACCTCGTTTGTTTTAGCTCCACTCAGATCCTCTGTCTCAATTTTCTCTGGTACATTCACTACTGCTGTGGTACTCCATGTTCTTATCATGGACTGGAAAGCTTCTAACATGCAGTTCTTTCTCATAATGTTGATTTATTTCTGTAACCTCTTGCCCCCACCTCATTTAATTCAAATTTAATTTGTGATTCATTTTTTTAATGTTCATAAAGTGTTTCCATGTTGATTGAATAGCTACCTGAGTATGAAGATTACTCACTAATGTACTGCTGTTGTAGGTGATAACCGGGACACGTCTGGCCAGTCTGGAACAAGTTACACTTTGCATAGAGGAGGACAGCGGAAGTAAGTAGCAGAAAAAGTCTCTTGGCATTACTTCAGAGAATGTGGACTACCAACATAAAAAAAAAATTGTCTATTGTATTTGTGGAATTTTACTTGATAAAATATCTATCCATATACTTCATTCATAAACATGAGCACAATTGTTAGCCGATTTAACCTTTCCATCTGTCATTTGATGTTAATATTCTATTAGTAGGTTTTGTGCCAGAGTGGTAATGGAGGTTGTATTTTACCTTGTGTTTTATTTGACTGATCTTTTCCGTAGTTTTATAGTGAATTAATAGAGCTCTTATCACTATCATGCTATGTCTATATCAACTTTCAGAGAAAAATAAATATAAATCTCAATATAAATGGTAAACAAGATAATTTGACTTCCTATGTTCTCCTGATCCCCAATAAGGACTAGGTTTGCTTGCAGAGATGTAATAACATCTTCTGCTGCTGCTAATATCGGCATTCCTGAAATATTTCTGATTGTTATACATGTCATCATAGGTCAAGCAGAACATTGGAGAAAGACAGCACACTTTTCAGTTTCACTTCCCAGGAGATTTCAGTCACTTTGCTTATCCTTTCTGTCCTTGTCCTAATTGTCCTAGATATGACCCATTCTAGCTTTTCTCTTCATGTTCTGTATCTCAGAGTTCTCTCTTAAGCTTTCAGGTCAATCCTGATCGTACTAGTCCAGTTTGAAGTAGTCAAACTCTTCTTTGCATTTGTTTTTAGATAGGTCAATTATTCATTACTCTCTACATATACAGACCCTGTTACACCAAGCTCCCTAATACTCTGCTACTGCTCTTGACTTCTCTACCAGAAAACACCAGGAGTGGTTTGATGAGAACGACCATGAGATCCAGGAGCTAATTAGTTGGAAACGTAAGGCCTTCTTGGAATGGAAACTTGATCACACTTCTATTGGAAAAAAGCAGCTTTACAGGCACTTGAAGGCTGAGGTCCAACAAAAAACACGTGACCTAAAGAACAAATGGTTGGTGGAGAAATCGCGGGAGATCCAGCAACTGGCTGTATGTCATGATGCAAATGGATTCTTTAGCATATCAAGACCACTTATAGCTCAAACATCCTCTGGCCTACCACTCTGAGAGCTAACAACAGAAAAATTATAGAGGACAGGAAGGCAGTTAGCACCCATTGGAAGGATTACTTCAAAGAGCTCCTCAACTGAGACTCTGTCTTGGCTCCATTTCGCAGTGCAATATTAAATTCAGACTCACCACCTTCAGACCAATAAAAGGGTGAAAAAGCCATACTATATGTCATCTTGAAAATACCACAGGCATAGCCTCAAGATGATATGCCCTGCTGAAGTTTTCTACAAAAATGGTAGAAGCACTTAACACTGATTTACAGCAACATCTCCCATATTTGTGAAGAGACACCAGATGCTGTAATTGCGACCTTCTTCAGGAAAAGAGACACTTGATTGTGGACCTTATAGAAGTGTCTCCCAGCTGTATGCTACAGGGAAGTCATTACCAAGCTGCTGGAAGAGCCTCCCAAATTGTACTGTGGGTTCCATCCAAAGTTCAAAGTAAATTTTATTATTCAAGTGCAAATACAACCCAGAGATTCATTTTCCTGTGGGCATACTCAGCAAATCTATAGAATAGTGACTATAACAGGATCAATGAAAAATCTCTAGAGTGCAGAAGACAACAAACGGCAGCTGCAAATATAAATAAGTAGCAATAATAATGAGAACATGAGATAACAGGATAAAAGAGTCCTTAAAGTGAGATCACTGGTTGTGGGAACATCTCAATGTGAGTGAGTGTAGTTATCCCCTTTGTTCAAGAGCCTAATGGTTGAGGGTATTAACTGTTCTTGAACCCGGTGGTGTGAGTCTTGAGGCACCTGTACCTTCTACTTGATGGCAGCAGCGAGAAAAGAGGATGGGTGGTGGGGATCTCTGATGATGGATGCTGCTTTCCTACAGCAACATTTCATGTAGATGTGCTCAATGGTTGGGAGGGCTTTACCCATGATGTACTGGAACAAATCCACTACCTTTTGTAGGATTTTCCATTCAAAGTCATTGGTGTTTCCATACCAAGCCGTGATGCAGCCAGGCAATACACTCTCCACTACACAGCTATAGAAGTTTGTCAAGGTTTTAGATGTCGTGTTGGATAACCGCAGACTCTTAAGGAAGTAGAGGCGCTTCTGTGCTTTCTTTGCAATTGCACTTACATACTGGGTCCAGGAGAAATAGTAACTCGCAGGAATTTAAAGTTGCTAACCCTCTCCACCTCTAATCCTCCAATAAGGACTGGGTTGTGGACCTCTGGTTTCCCTCTGGAAGTCTACATTCAATCCCTTGGTCTTGCTAACATTGAGAGAGAGGTTATTGTTATGACACCACTCAGCCAAATTTTGAATCTCCCTCCTGTATGCTGATCATCACCACCTTTGACTTGACCCAAAACTGTGGTAGTTTGGAGCTGTTCTTAGCCCCACAGTCATAGGTGTAAAGTGAGTAGAGCAGGGGGGCTAAGTCCTGTGGTGTACCTGTGCTGATGGAGATCATGGAGGAGATGTTGTTATCAGTCTCAAACTGACTGGGGTCTCTTGATCCAATTACACAGGAGGTATTTAGGCCAAGGTCTTGGAGCTTATTGATTAGTTTTGTGGGGATGATGATATTAAATGCTGAGCTGTAATCGATAAAGAGCATCCTAAATGTATGCATCTTTGCTGTCTAGATGTTCCAGGGTTGAGTGAAGAGCCAATAAGATGACATCTGCTGTAGACCAGTTGCTTTGATAGGTAAATTGGAGCGGATCCAAGTCGCCTCTCAGGCAGGAGCTGGTAATGTTTCACCAGCCTCTCAAGGCACTTCATGTCTGTGTATGCAAGTACAACTGGGTGATAAAGGCCCAATAGGAATGATCACCGTGTGACAACACCAGGAACATATGCAAGGAATGATAGCAGTCACCTTACCAGCCAACTCTGACCCCACTAAAGTCTTCATCTGACAACTGAAAGGAGCTGTGAAGAATGCTTCCTAAGTTTGGCTGTCGTCAGAAATCTGGTTCAATTATGCATATTACTGTTACCTTTGAGGTAAGCCACAATTCTACCAAGCAATCAACAGGTCAAATCTCAGATCTGACTGGTGTTGGCCAAGGTGTGTCATCACCCTCAACATTTATTAAACTTCCTTGCTGCAGTGTTCCATCTCACCACCAGCAAACTTCCTTCTGAACTGGAGCTGATCTGTAGAATGAATGTGAAATTGTTAAATTTCCTTGACTTTGACAGCAGTGCCAAGGTTTTTAAGTTGTAAAATGCAGTTGACTTTTGGAGGCTGAACTCCAGGTCATTAGACCAGTTACAGCTCACTCAAGGTATTTACTCATATGAAGCTTCCTCATGTAACCCCTGGGTCGCCTCAGGCATCGCTCAAACTCGTTCTAGTCTAGGGGGAGCAGCCTTCGGCCCCGCCAAACTGGGTAATCAGCTGGTGTGGATGCTGTGTGATGTCCCCGCCTCGCCCAAAAAACAGACAGTACACCTTATGCGATTAAATGAGTACAATTTATAAAGATTACTATAACTAAGCAATTACTAACGATACAGTATATATGAATAAGAGAAAAAAAAGAAAAGGCGCCAAACTTATCAAAGTCCAAACCACTTCGTGCACAACCGTTGGAGCTCAATTACTGAAGTCTTCTGGCATTCGATCCCCTCCGACTTCCTCGACCCGCCTCCTGGGACCCCCACGGTGGTCGACCAGACGCTCCACACTCCTCTGTCTCCGTCCCCTCTCATCACCGAAAACCTTGGGCCGGGGACCCCCCGCTCGGGGTCCGTTCTGTCGCCCAGCTTCCAGCATCCCGTCCTCTCTCTCTCACTCCATCGCGCCGACTCCCCAAAATCCCCGCCAACAATCAGTTTACAGTCCCAAACAAGCTTCCAGCACTTATCATAACAAAGACGCTAGCATTCCTACTATTAACACAGGCGCCAGCATTCCTACTTTTAACAAAACAAAGATGCCATTTTGATTACATACACAGTAACAAAGAAAAAGAAGAAACCCCCCGTTACACTCAGAACCAGCCTCTGTCAATAAAGGCTAACAACAAAGGCACTACAAAGTATGATTACTTTCAAATCTTGATTACCAGATCTTAGTGAAGCAGACATCAGTGATAAAGTTCATCACTGCTTCCAGTGCACAACTGCAGCCTTCAGTTCTTGGAGAAAAGGTATTGGCAGAAAAAGACAAACTTGGCACAAAAACTCATGATTCACCAGGTAGCGATGATTTAATGGTTGAGAGACTTGGACTACCATAGCAAGCACCTCAAGATATAAGAGGTACCACCAACACCATGTCTGCAAGATCTTGTAGATGAAGTGAACCAACATTCCTCTCCTAGGCCACCTGTTCACTGTTCTCTGCAGACCCTCTAATTACACTCAGCTCATTCCAATGACAGATCATATTGTTTATGCAGGAAATCAAGAAAAATAGCAGAAGTTGTGTATGAAACCCAGTCCTCCTCAATACCTCATTAAATACTTCCTGCCTCAACTATTGTGGTGCCTGTAACCTCATCAGCCCTTCTCAGAACCCACAGAGCATGTAATCATGACTCAACATTGAGGGGTTGTGTAAGATGGTGATCCAGAATCTGTTCACACCAAGCTCCCCCATACATTCTCCAACTACGTTTAAACTCCATATCCTCCCAGTAATCCATTGAGATAGAAAAATGCTGGGCTAAAGTACATATGTTAGACTAAACTAGTGGAGACAATTCACCAGCATGAGGCTAGAGTTTTGTGTAACTGCAGGAATGAATAAGAATCCATATTGTTATGGGTGAAAGTATATAATTATTGTACTACTGGGATCACATTACTCACTGCATAGAAATCATACATTGTATTGTTCAGCTATGCATGGTCTGTAAACTGGAAATAAATCAGATGTTAGCTACAGTTCTGAGTTCTGGTTTAATTTAGAAATGGCTCCAGGAACCAGATATGGTGACAGTTGTCTATCTGGTAAAATTCCTTGCCACTTGAATACCGTGAATGTTGAATTTGAAAATTTCAGAAACAAGTAATGAATACAGAGTGAAAGCAAGGTGTCTACAATGACTATACAATTCATGCTTTCAGGCAGGCTGGTGTCATGGAGGCATTCAGAAAATTCAAGGGTTTGTGGAAGGTACAAACGGAGAGAAGGTCAGCTCCATCCTTTATGGGTGACAGAGAAAAGGATATTTTGAACAGCAGGGAATTCAGAAGGAAAAATCCTAACAAGATCTTTGAAAATGTCAGCACCGAGCTATAACAAATCAAATTGCCAGATTCACAGATGTAAGTTCTAAAGTCTAAGACAGGTACCAAGTAAAAACGTTGATATTTCCTTTACAAGGCTTAGAATGACATCAAATGTGTACAAGAAAACTGATGAAATGCATTTTGGCTAATTCTGTTGGACTCAGGTAACCCAAACATCCAGCAAGTGTTGATGAGAAAGTCTGTAATGATAACAGTCTGTAATAAGAGCCAGAACACAAAACCACAAATAAACAGATGAAAATTTATCCCCTGGAGTAAGTTGGATGATGCAGTTTAACAAAAAATGATACAAGAATTAAAGACTAGAATGAAAGGTAGAGCCGTAGGCAATCATGAGTTCACAGAATGGGAAAAACTGCACTGCACCATGCTGTAGATTGAGGCAAGCTCTATGAGTGGGAGAGCTCTGCTAATGGAAGTCAAAAATGGCCTAAAGAAAAGCAAAGGGGAGAACAGAAAAAAATAACATCCATAATCACTTATAGAGGTTGGGATTCTACCTGCATGCACTGACTGGATGTAGAGAACAGGAATCTAAATTCAGTTATTTGAGTCTAAATCTACACCTTCATCCAGATTAGCAAATTGACAGCAGTCAACCTGCAGCTGAAACAGGACACGGAATGCAATTTATTTACTATTTGAGTTATATAAAGAAACCTTCCCAAAATATCTGATAGATGGTAGGCTTCCAAAGGAAAATGGCTTGAAACAAAGCGTGGTTTAAATTGCGAAAGAGTTGGAACAGTCTCTCCATGATTCTCTTGTCCATTCATCCCTCGCCACTAATCTTCCTTCTGGCACTTATCCCTGCAAGCAGAAGTGCTATACCTGCCTATTCATCTCCTCCCTCAAGTCTACTCAGGGCCTCAAACCATCCTTCTGGGTGTGGAAATATTTCACCTGCAAATCTGTTGGGGTTGTCTGCTGTATCCAGTACTCTTGATGCAGCCTCTTCTCCATTGATGAGACCAGACTTGGATTGGGGCCCACTTTGATGAACACCTTCGCTCCATCTGCAACAAGCAGGATTTCTTGGTTAAATGCCAACCATTTTAATTCCAATCTCCATTTCCATTCGCACATGTTGGTCCACAGTCTCCTCTACTGTCCATCTGGATAGCCTCAATTTCTTTAACACAGTAATTTGTCATCCTCCTCTTTCCCTTTTCTTACATTCCCTATTTTAATTCTCTCTTACCTCTTCTTTACTCCTCGCTTGCCTATCACTTCCTTCTGGTGCTCCTCCCTCATCCCTTTCTGACATTGACATGGTCTACTGTCCTCTCCTATCAAATTCTTTCTTCAGCCATTTACCTATACCATGTATCACCTCCCAGCTTCTCATTTCATCCCTCTACCCATCAAGTTTTACTTATCACTTTCTAGCTTGTACTCCTACCCCTCCCTCCATTTTCTTACCTCCCCCCTCCTTTCCTTTCCAGTCCTGATGAAAGGTCTCTGCCCAAAATGCAACTTTTATTCCTTTCCATATATGTTGCCTGACCTGCTAAGTTCCTCCAATATTTTGTATGTGCTATTGTGGGAAAGAATAGAACTATGTGTTCAATGACATGCAGGAGTTATTTCTAAGAAATTGTGAAGAGCTGTGGTTGTTTCAGTCAGATGGAATAATAGCACTATGATTAAGATGTGGGCCGAGCTGCCAAATTTATAAGGTAAAAAGAGTAGTAAAAATCTATCCATTCTTATCTTGAATATACTTGGTGACTGAACATTCACTGCATGTCCACAGCCTCAATGGCAAAATAATTCCGAAGGTGTACTGGGTGAAGAAGTTTTTCCTCATCTCTATCATGAAGGACTGTTCCAGGTACCCCAGCTAGAAAAGTATAAAATCTATATCTACCCTGTCAAGGCACATAAAAATTAATCTGGAAACTTGAACTGGAATTTAAATTCAAGTTATTAATTATGGATTTTTGAAAAATTTAGCAATGGTGAATGAGAAACTATTCAACTGGTGGGGTAGAAATTCAATCTATTTAACTAATGTAATTAATAGAAGGAAATCTGCCCTTGAATCCGACTCTTAACTGCCTCTGAGGTTCAGAAGATATGAGGTAAGGAGACATCCACGTCACATGAGTGAGAAAAAACAAAAATCTTATGCAATGAAAGCAACATGTTAAGCAAGAAGAAAATAGTTACAGAAATGGACCAGGCCCTTCACACCAGTTCTCCCTGCCAATGGCTCATGTGCCTCAGGCTTCAACTCTTGTGCCAGTTCTCCATACCTAATTTGGTAATTTTTCTACTACTCATCTACTTCTTAAACCCTCGGTGATCTAGCCCCTGCATTATCCAGGCAGAGAACTACCTCCAATAAACAGCAGAATTCTGCTGAAACAGCTGGATGCTTTGAAAGTTTTGTGTTTTTTTTTGTTGATTTTGTTGATATTTGTTGATCCCCTTCTGAAACTAATCATCTACCCCGCCGCTAAGTCACTCCTTCTCACCGCTCTCCCTCCCACCCTGTTAGCAAGTCTGCACCCCCTGTGGTATAACAATTGATCTTAAGGGAAGTGGGGGTGTGAACATATAATCACTCAAATTATTGAAGGTGTGTAGTCCATTGTAATCTCTGTTGATATGCCCAGGCACTCTGATCTCTTCCCATGTGCCAAGATATGCTAATCTGAAGGTTTGTGGCTATGTAATTTGCCCCATGTGTGGATGAATGGGAGGAGAATCCAAGCAGTTGATGGGGATGTAATGATTTGAAGTGGCAATGGTTGGTATGGATGGTGAGTTATGGGGTCCCTTTCTGTGCTTTGTAACCATGACTCAGATATCACAGTGCCTCTGAAGAAATGCCCAGACCCAGAAAGACTTGAGTTTATCACAAAATCAAGTCAATATTGGTGGAGATCAAAGTTTACAATAAAACTTGATGCCAGAATGTGAAACGTAAGGGGGATCTCTACTGTGTGACTCATTTTGCTGATACAAAAACCAATCTGAAACAGCTTCAGAAAGAAACAGATGAAACTTAGGAAGGTGAATGCGGACAAATGAATCATCCCAATCAGGGTGTCTGTTCTTTAATTGGTTTATACATTGGAAGTGTTAAGCCAAGCCCAAGAAAACTTGCAGTTGTACAGAAATTTTGAGGAGCTTTTTAGGATGAGTTTTGACCTCTTGCAGCAAATCATGCAGTAAATTTGAAAGAAGAGCGCTGGTGTTTACAGTCCCATGAGATGAGTTTAAACAAACCTTTGCATCACAGGTGGCTGTTTGCCAATGGGTTTATGTCTATTCCCAACAAAATCTGCTCCCATCAGAACGTCCCCACCAATCTCATTCTCCAGCATTTCATGTGGTGGTATGCAATTTTACAAAGGTTGCCATTTTACAGGTTACTAGCTCTCTACTAACATAGGGCTGTCCTAGTACAGCCTGGCATGTGAATCACATTTGAAACCGTGGCATTTCCATCAGTGGAAACAATATGCCCCAATTTAGAGTGCTATTAGCAATTGCACCCATGGGATAGAAAATTCATTGTAGAGAGAGTTCACTAAATCAGCCTTCCTCAACCTTTTTTGCCTTGGAAGAACCCTTGAAATAATTTTCAGGTCTTAGGGAACCTCTGCATAAAAATTATATCTATAGGTTACAAAGGTTGCCATTTTACAGGTTACTAGCTCTCTACTAACATTCCTGGATACTCCTATTCCTGGATTTATTTCAAGGGTTATTCCTGGATTTCAGTGCTTTAAAAGGGATAGAGAGGGGGGAAAAGGGGAGGAGGTGTGGCATTACTGGTCAGGGATACTATTACAGCTGCAGAAATGGTGGGTAATGTAGCAGGATCCTCTTTTGAGTCAGTATGGGTGGAAGTCAGGAACAGGAAGGGAGCAGTTACTCTACTGGGGGTATTCTATAGGCCCCCTGGTAGCAGCAGAGATACTGAGGAGCAGATTGGGAGGCAGATTTTGGAAAGGCGCAAAAATAACAGGGTTGTTATCATGGGTGACTTTTAACTTCCCTAATATTGATTAGCACCTGATTAGTTCCAAGGGTTTAGATGGGGCAGAGTTTGTTAAGTGTGTCCAGGATGGATTTCTGTCACAGTATGTTGACAGGCCGACTAGGGGGAATGCCATACTAGATCTAGTATTAGGTAACGAACCAGGTCATGTTATAGATCTGTCAGTGGGTGAGCATCTGGGGGACAGTGATCACCGTTCCCTGACCTTTAGCATTATCATGGAAAAGGATAGAATCCGAGAGGACAGGAAAATTTTTAATTGGGGAAGGGCAAATTATGAGGCTATAAGGCTAGAACTTGCGGGTGTGAATTGGGATGATGCTTTTGCAGGGAAATGTACTATGGACATGTGGTCGATGTTTAAGGATCTCTTGCAGGATGTTAGGAATAAATTTGTCCCGGTGAGGAAGATAAAGAATGTTAGGGTGAAGGAACCATGGGTGACAAGTGAAGTGGAAAATTTAGTCAGGTGGAAGAAGCCAGCATACATGAGGTTTAGGAAGCAAGGATCAGATGGGTCTATTGAGGAATATAGGGTAGCAAGAAAGGAGCTTAAGAAGGGGCTGAGAAGAGCAAGAAGGGGGCATGAGAAGGCCTTGGTGATTAGGGTAAAGGAAAACCCCAAGGCATTCTTCAATTATGTGAAGAACAAAAGGATGACAGGAGTAAAGGTAGGACCAATTAGAGATAAAAGTGGGAAGATGTGCCTGGAGGCTGTAGAAGTAAGCAAGGTCCTCAATGAATACTTCTCTTCGGTATTCACCACTGAGAGGGAACTTGATGATGGAGAGGACAATATGAGTGAGGTTGATGTCCTGGAGCATGTTGATATTAAGGGAGAAGAGGTGTTGGAGTTGTTAAAATACATTAGGATGGATAATTCCCCGGGGCCTGATGGAATATTCCCCAGGCTGCTCGACGCGGCAAGGGAAGAGATTGCTGAACCTCTGGCTAGGATCTTTATGTCCTCGTTGTTCATGGGAATGGTACCGGAGAATTGGAGGGAGGCGAATGTTGTTCTCTTGTTAAAAAAAGGTAGTAGGGATAGTCCAGGTAATTATAGACCAGTGAGCCTTATGTCTATGGTGGGAAAGCTGTTGGAAAATATTCTTAGAGATAGGATCTATGGGCGTTTAGAGAATCATGGTCTGATCAGGGACAGTCAGCATGTCTTTGTGAAGGGTAGATTGTGCCTAACAAGCCTGATAGAGTTCTTTGAGGAGGTGACCAGGCATATAGATGAGGGTAGTGCAGTGGATGTGATCTACATGGATTTTAGTAAGGCATTTGACAGGTTCGACACTGTAGGCTTATTCAGAAAGTCAGAAGGCATGGGATCCAGTGAAGTTTGGCCAGGTGGATTCAGAATTGGCTTGCCTGCAAAAGGCAGAAGGTCATGGTGGAGGGAGTACATTCAGATTGGAGGGTTGTGTCTAGTGGTGTCCCACAAGGATCTGTTCTGGGACCTCTACTTTTTGTGATTTTTATTAATGACCTGGATGTGGGGTTAGAAGGGTGGGTTGGCAAGTTTGCAGACGACACAAAGGTTGGTGGTGTTGTAGATAGTGTAGAGGATTGTCGAAGATTGCAGAGAGACATTGATAGGATGCAGAAGTGGGCTGAGAAGTTGCAGATGGAGCTCAACCGGAGAAGTGAGAGGTGGTACACTTTGGAAGGACAAACTCCAAGGCAGAGTACAAAGTAAATGGCAGGATACTTGGTAGTGTGGAGGAGCAGAGGGATCTGGGGGTACATGTCCACAGATCCCTGAAAGTTGCCTCAAAGGTAGATAGGGTAGTTAAGAAAGCTTATGGGGTGTTGGCTTTCATAAGTCGAGGGATAGAGTTTAAGAGATGCGATGTAATGATGCAGCTTTATAAAACTCTAGTTAGGCCACACTTAAGAGTACTGTGTCCAGTTCTGGTCACCTCACTATAGGAAGGATGTGGAAGCATTGGAAAGGGTACAGAGGAGATTTACGAGGATGCTGCCTGGTTTAGAGAGTATGGATTATGATCAGAGATTAAGGGAGCTAGGGCTTTACTCTTTGGAGAGAAGGAGGATGAGAGGAGACATGATAGAGGTGTACAAGATATTAAGAGGAATAGACAGAATGGACAGCCAGCGCCTCTTCCCCAGGGCACCACTGCTCAATACAAGAGGACATGGCTTTAAGTTAAGGGGAGGGAAGTTCAAGGGGGATATTAGAGGAAGGTTTTTCACTCAGAGAGTGGTTGGTGCGTGGAATGCACTGCCTGAGTCAATGGTGGAGGCAGATACACTAGTGAAGTTTAAGAGACTACTAGACAGGTATATGGAGGAATTTAAGGTGGGGGGTTATATGGGAGGCACGGTTTGAGGGTCTGCACAACATTGTGGGCCGAAGGGCCTGTAATGTGTTGTACTATTCTATGTTCTATGTTCTATAGCTCACAGTATGTTAGCATGGTCAGTAGTAGTAGTCAGCCATCAATCCTGGAGGATCATGAGTTTGCGCCTGTAGTGGACTGTGTCCTTTCCAGGGCGCAGGACTGGGTGGGAAGATTGAAGAATTGGCTGTTGCCCGTGCAGCGGGTTCCCCCTCTCCACATCACTGATGTAGTCCAAGGCAAGGGAAAATGCCAATACAGCTTGGCACCAGTGTTGTCGCAGAGGTTGCCAGAGTGAAGTTGTAAATAACATCAAACTGCCTTAGGGACTCCAGCTCCAGATTTCTTCTTCAGGGTTTACTCTTAAAGCCTTTCCCGTGGATGGGTATGGCTGCAAGGCAGTGGAAATTTAAAATCAGAGTTTTCCTTCTCCTAGGTGGGCTGCCTTCTAAGTCTGATGAGCCCCACCTGCCCGAAGCACGATCAGTAAATTGTAGATATAATCATCCAAAAATAATTGTCGATGCTCTTTTGAGTAGAGAATGAATTTTTAGCTAAGCTTTCTTGAAAAAAAGGTAGTTAAGCTTAGCTTAACTTTCTTGAAATTAATCTTCCTTCTCTTTCATTAATTTTAAAAACTAATAAGGCAAACAAAATAAGCACACACAGATTTCACCTTCAACAGAAATAAGTCGATTTCTACTCTTGCACTTGATGCTTGTTAAACAAGAAAAAGCTTGCTCACACATGTAAGAAGTTGAAAACTGCAGCAAAATGTTCATTGCTTTCCTATGAATGGCAGGATACTCATTTTTCACAGAAATCCAGAACTTGTCCAGGGGTGGGTCAGTAAATCTCATTGTGAGTGCATGATCAGAGTGCGGCTCACAAAGTTCTTCCTCTTCTTTCTAAGTCAAGTTCTCAGGCTGAGCAGAAGATTTAGAGAAAGGGTTCCTCACCCAGTCATACATATGTGATACAAGGGAGGAAAAATACTGTTCAATTTGGTTCTGCAGTTCTGCCAGGTGGTTTTCAATAGGACTCTAGACTTTCTGATATCCTTGCTCACTTTCAAGTCCATGCAGCAGTGGAAGTATTTCAAGATTTCCTTTTGCAACATGATTTTTCCAAAGGTTCAGTTTCCTTTTAAATCCATGAATCTTGTCACTTGAAGTCAAAACATTTTCTCCAGGGCCTTGAAGAGACTTGTTCAACTGTATTCTTTGTCCAGGTTTTCACACTGTTTTTCAAACATTCTCATGTGAACTGGTCTTTGTTTAGTAAAACACAAAATGCTGGCAGAACTCAGCAGGCCAGACAGCATCTATGGGAGGAGGTAGTGACGACGTTTCGGACCTTCATCAGGAGTGAATGTTTCGGCCCGAAACGTCATCAACTACCTCCCCCATAGTTGCTGTCTGGCCTGCTGAGTTCTGCCAGCATTTTGTGTTTTTATTTATTTCCAGCATCTGCAGATTCACTCGTGTGCCTTTGTTCAGTAAAAACTATTTTTGGAGCATCATCCAGAACTGTTTTTTCATTTCATCTCCAAGAGTTTTTGACAGCAGTATCTCTGTGTAAAGAAAGCAGTGTGTTATGACAAAGTCAGGATTTTCTTTTCTTTTACAAGAGAAACGAAACCTCTCATGGAGCCAACCATTGATGGGGCACTATCAGTACAGAAGCCAACATAGTTCCTCCAGATAGACCTTGTGTTTCCAGATGTGAAGACAAAACATTAAATCTATCTTGGCCTTTGCTTGTTTCAGGCAGCTCTTTGCAACAGAAAAAGTTTTCTTGAATTTCACCATCAATTACAAATCTTTTGACTCATCAACCCGGATAGAGAAGCTGTTGTTTTTCAGTTAATCACACAAAACCTCTTCAGCATCATGTGACATGTCATCAATACGTCAACAGCACCACTGAGAGCATCCTGACTGGCTGTATCACTGCCTGGTATGGAAACTGCATCAACCTTGATTGCTGGGCACTACAGAGAGTGGTGTGGACGGGCCAGTGCATCTGTGGACACGAATTTCCAGCAGCAGCAGATGCATAAAGAAGGCCTGGAAAATCACTGGGGACATTAGTCACCCCAACTATAAACTGTTTCAGCTGCTTCCATCAGTCAAATGATACCACAGCATTAAAGCCAGGACCAACAGGCTATGGGACAGCTTCTTTCTACCAGCCATTAGACTTACGAATTTGCATGTCTGTGCATTGCGATGGAGTCATAACACAAAGATTTTTACTCCCTCATGTTATGGGATGGATGTAAGATTTAAATAAATTCAAAATTAAAATTATTGTACTATTTGAGAGTGCAACCTTTTCAATTTCTTGTAGTCCATTGATGCACCATCAATAACTCTCGGAGACGTGAGGCGAGAGATAGGCTTTTATTAGCCGGAAGAGAGAGCACTGTCAGCAGCAAGAGACCATCACACAACATTCTGGAGACTGAGGAAGGAGCAGTGCCTCCAAACGCCTTTATACAGGGGTCTGTGGGAGGAGCCACAGGAGCAGTCAGCGGTGGGGGGGGGGGGGGAGGGGGCGTGTCCAGACAGGTATATGTAGTTCACCACATCCATCTTATCCTAGCATTTCACCAGCTATATTTTTACATGCTGGCATTATTAGGTTTTGACCAACTGTGTGACTTTACTTTTCCTGGGTAGTATGTTCTGCTGAGTTGCAGCATGTAATAATTCCTTCTTTAGAATGAATATTTCCCTCCAATTTTCTCCTGCACTGGTAGAGCTTGTTTGCTCCCATAAGTCAGTCCGGTAGCACGCAAGGGGAAATTGGAGAAGGTAATTTGGTAGGGAGGGACTGACACCACAGCCCAAGTTAGGCAAGTCCATTCAATGCTTGTAAAACGCACTTCATGCTCCTCATCAGCCTACCATCCTTTCCTCTGTGTAATACAACACTCATCAATTTATCAACGGCCTCCCCTATCTCGCAGTAAAGACTGAGAATGGACTCAGCCAAATAAACACAGTCCTACTGCGCACTGTCATACTCGGCTGAGAGACCTCTAACGAGATTGCTAATTGGGTTGCTGGGTCACTGCCTGCAAGTGTGAGAGCAAAAGACATTTTTTTTAAATCACGATCTCTTGTAGAACCCCAGTTGAGAAGCCCTGCACTAGAGTAAATCTTCAAGTAGAACATTAGAGATCACAAGGCTGCAAATATTTCTCTTCAGGCTTCAGAGCATGGAATAGAAGCATGGAAAAGAAACATGATTAGAGTAGTTAGCCTGTCCATGACTTTGCCAGGTAGGCCAGGAGAAACTTGAGATGATCTAGGTATGAATATGAGCAAGATCAAAGAGGGACAAATTTGAGGAGTTACAGATCCTTTTGTCAGAGAGTGATTTGAGGGTTGTCTGAGTAAGTGAAAGAAGCAGACGCTATTAATCAGTCAATTAGTTGTGTTGGATCAATTATCATAAAGATGCAAAAAGCATTACTACAAATATTAAATGGCCACATGAATATCAAGAAATGCCAGCTGAGAGCTAGGTTAGATCTATTATGAAATGCAGGAAGGAAGTCAACAGTTGAATGCAAAATCAAAGGAAGTCAATACTACCATTTCTGTGCTGCCAAGAAGGCCTATGAGGATCAAATAATGAAATCTTGGAACCCATCTGAAATACAGGAATTAAATTTTTTACATATACTTATTGTAATTTATAGTTTTTATTATTATGTATTGCAGTATAGTGCTGCCACAAAACAGCAAATTTCATGACATTTGCCAGTAATTCTGATTCTGATTCTTATGCTGGAAGCAAAGATTCAGTGGCATATTACCAACAGAAAAGAGAAACAAATACCATAGCCCTAAGCAACACACCCAAAACGCTGGAGGAACTCAGCAGACCAGGCCGCATCTATGGAAAAGAGTACAGTCAATGTTTCGGGCCGAGACCCTTCAGCAGGGTCTGATCTCACTTCTATTGAGCTTGCCACTTCCTAGCCTGAAGCACTTTCCATGGAATATTACTTTATTCCTTTGCTGGCACATAAGGCCAGCACTTGTGCCAATGTCAGAAAATGGGTTTGGTCCCTCTGAAGGCCCATTGCCACAAGGACAAATGCAATGACATGGTACTAGATGCACACAGAATCCAGGTGCACACAAAAAAACATACAGTGTTCAAACAGGCAAGTCCTGCTATCACCATAGGCAAATATACAAACTGCTGGGCTGCATTTCCAAAGAACTAAAAGCTGACATGACCAAGAATTGGCACTTGTAATCCACTTTGAGACAAGCTGCCAAGATGTTAACTTTGTCCCTAGCTGAAACAGATGGATTTTGAGTTCAGGGGCATCAGGTTTTTGCAAAGATGGCACCATCCTCCAAAATCATTCAGGGTTTACCCCAATCAGAACCTGGAGATGAGCAATGAAATCGAGAATTTGCTGAGAGCCAGATCTGCTACAGGAGGTGCAGGTATGATCTCATGGGTGAAGTGGAGCTTGTGGACTAGACTGGAATCAATGAGGGATGCTTGACGACTGTGACAGGGTTTAAATGCCACAACCTTACGACATACGGGACAGCAGAGCTTCGTTTCCAGATGAGCTCAATGCCTTCTATGCTCACTTTGACCACCGGAACAGGGAAGAATCATCACACACCCCAATGTCTCCAGATGATCCTTTGATCTCAGTATCTGAAGATGATGTGCTGGCTGCCTTCAAGAGAGAGAATCCAAGGAAAGCATTTGGTTTGATGGAGTACCTGGCCAAGTACTGAAGGCCAGCGCTGACCATCTGGCTGGTGCATTCATGGATATCTTCAACCTCTCACTCCGGCAGTGTGTGGTACCCACCTGCTTCAAGCAAGCTTCAATCATCCCGGTGCCCAAGAAGAGTGTGGTAATCTGGTTTAATGACTATCGCCAGTGGCACTTACATCCACAGAAATGAAGTGCTGGTGTTGAAGCATATCAACTCCTTTCTGAGTGGTGACTTGGATACACTCCAATTCACCGACTGAAGCACCAGGTCTACAGTAGGTGCCATCTCATTGCCTCTTCACACAACCCTGAAACATCTGGACAGCAAAGATGCATACAACAGGATGCTCTTTATCAATTACAACTCAGCATTCAATACCATCATCCCATTAAAACTAATCAGTAAACTTCAAGACCTGGGCCTCAATATTCCTTGCACAATTGGATCCTGGATTTCTCCAGTTGTGTAGATCCCAGTCAGTTCGGATTGGCTAAAACATCTCCTCCACAATTTCCATCAGCACAGGAAGGATGTGTGCTTAGCTCTCTGCTCTACTCTTTTTAGTCTGTGACTGTGTGGCTAAGTATAACTCCAACACCATATCCAAGTTTGCTGATGACGCCACTGTTGTGGGCCGTATCAAAGGGGTGGTGATGAATCAGCATACAGGAAGGAAATTAAAAATTTGGCTGAGTGGTGTAATAACAGCAACCTCTCACTCAATGTCAATAAGACCAAGGAACTGATTGTGGACTTCAGCAGAGGGAAATCAGAGGTCCATGAGCCAGAGGTGGAGAGAGTTAGTAAACTAAAATTCCTGTGTTACTATCTCAGATTAATTGTCCTTGATCCATCATACAAATGTAATTGCAAAGAAAGCACAACAGCACCTTTTTTTCCATCATCAAAAACTTCTACAGATGTGTGGTGTAAAGTGTGCTGACTGGCTGCATTACAACCTGGTATGGGAACACCAATGGCTTTGAACAGAAAATCCTACAAAAAGTAATGGATTTAGCCCAGTATGTCACAGGTAAAACTCTCCCAATCATTGAGCACATCTACATGAAATGTTGCTATAGAAAAGCAGCATCCATCATCAAAGATCTTCACCACCCAGGCCATGTTCTTTTCTTGCTGCAGGCAATCCAGGTGAGGCAGGAGCCTCAGGACTTGCACCACCAGGTTCAAGATCAGTTACTACCCCTCAACCATCAAGCTCTTGAACAAGTGGGGATAACTACACTCATTCTATTTCTGGTGTTTCCACAACCGATGGTCTCTTTATCTTGTTATTTCACGCTCGTTATTTATTGCTACTTATTTAGATAGATAGATAGATAGATAGATACTTTATTCATCCCCATGGGGAAATTCAACTTTTTTCCAATGTCCCATACACTTGTTGTAGCAAAACTAATTACATACAATACTTAACTCAGCAAAAAATATGATATGCATCTAAATTACTATCTCAAAAAGCATTAATAATAGCTTTTAAAAAGTTCTTAAGTCCTGGCGGTTGAATTGTAAAGCCTAATGGCATTGGGGAGTATTGACCTCTTCATCCTGTCTGAGGAGCATTGCATCGATAGTAACCTGTCGCTGAAACTGCTTCTCTGTCTCTGGATGGTGCTATGTAGAGGATGTTCAGAGTTTTCCATAATTGACCGTAACCTACTCAGCGCCCTTCGCTCAGCTACCGATGTTAAACTCTCCAGCACTTTGCCCACGACAGAGCCCGCCTTCCTTACCAGCTTATTAAGACGTGAGGCGTCCCTCTTCTTAATGCTTCCTCCCCAACACGCCACCACAAAGAAGAGGGCGCTCTCTACAACTGACCTATAGAACATCTTCAGCATCTCACTACAGACATTGAATGACGCCAACCTTCTAAGGAAGTACAGTCGACTCTGTGCCTTCCTGCACAAGGCATCTGTGTTGGCAGTCCAGTCTAGCTTCTCGTCTAACTGTACTCCCAGATACTTGTAGGTCTTAACCTGCTCCACACATTCTCCATTAATGATCACTGGCTCCATATGAGGCCTAGATCTCCTAAAGTCCACCACCATCTCCTTGGTCTTGGTGATATTGAGACGCAGGTAGTTTGAGTTGCACCATATCACAAAGTCCTGTATCAGTTTCCTATACTCCTCCTCCTGTCCATTATATTTACATTTGCACAATTTGTTGTCTATTGATCTTGTTTACAATGACTGTTCTATAGATTTGCTAAGTATGCCCGCAGGAAAAAGAATCTCAGGGTTGTATGTGGTGACATGTCTGTACTTTGATAATAAATTTTACTGTGAACTTTGAATGACTTGGATTGAGAGCTTGGTACTGAAGTATTAATCTTGTGTCAAATGTTGTACGTACTTTGAGTAATGTGACCAGTAGGTGACAGTGTCCACCTGGGGGGAGATTTGCTCATCCTAATTTCTGCTACAGTGCTCAGTGTTTGCATACACCTTCTGTCAGGTCATCAGTAAAGCAACTAGTTGATTTGTGCAGGAGCACATGTGGATTATTTTGTCATACAGCTTCCCACTATGGATAAAGGAAGGCCACTAGTATTTTCAATAGGTTGCCACAGAAAAGGCCACTTGATCAAGCTAAGAGCACAAGTAGATTGACAGACAGAAAATCAAGTCTAGGGGTGAATGGATCATTTTCAAGTTGACAAGATGTAAATAGAGGCCTATCTCAGGTGTCAGTGCCGGTTCCTTGGGTATTTGAGCAACAACCTTGGACTCAGTGTCAGTAAGATCAAAGAATTGATTGTGGACCAGAAAGGTGAGGGAACACCCAATGAGGGGCCAGAAAGTGGAAAGGGAGAGCAATTTCAAGTTCCTGGATGTTGACATCTCTGAGGAGAGCATTCTAACTGTCTGCTATTGGGGAAGAGGCACTACCCAGGATCAAAATAAGCTGCAGAAAATTGTAAACTCAGTCAGCTCCATCATGGGCACTGGGCTTCCCAGCATCTAGTACACCTTCAAGGAGTGATATCTCAAAAAAGTTAAAGGTTACATCTATCATTAAGGACTCCCGTCACCCAGGACATGCCCTCTTCTCATTGTTACCATCGGGGAGGACGTACAGGAGCCTGAGGGCACACACTCAATAATTCAGGAATAGGTTCTTCCCCTCTGCCATCAGATTTCTGAATGGACGTTGAAATCATGAACACTTCCTCATTATCTTTTTTTCCTTTCTCTTTTTGCACTACATATTTAATTCAGCTTTTTAAATGTGTGTGTATATACACTCACATATACTTACTGTAACTTAGTTTTATGTATTGCAATGTACTGCTGCCACATAATAACAAATATCACAACATATGCCAGTGACATTAAACCTGAATTTGATTCTGATTTACAATTCACTTAAGGTTCCTGTCATTAAGTCATTAGGTCCCACACCACCAGGTCCCTGGCAAGAATACTGAGTTGAGAGCAAAGGTCAGAGCAACCATAATATTGAATGACAATCAATCAGGCTGTGTGATGGAAAGGATCCTGTGTTGATGGTGTTCTCTTTCCACTGGGGGGGTGATGTCTGTACAGCTCATGTGAGTGACCACACTGTACCTAGTAGCTACTGTGCATCTGTAACTCCACTCCAACTCCCAAGGAAGGGAGTTTACTAGCCTGGTATTGTGACACTCCTGATATCTTCTTGCATCTCCTACTCATGGTTTCATGTTATCCTCTTCTATACCTGTTACCTGTGCTGCTTCCCACCTTGACTTTTGAAACAGTTCCCTATATTAGCACTTCCATGGCATGTGGTGAGGAGACTGTTTATAACTTTTATGACATTGAAAATTTTTGGTATTATTTTAAGGTCGGGTGTGTTCAGTGCACTGCTGGTGCTCATATGTGCATCATGGGCCAAGTAACTTGTGCTGCATTTCTGTGTTCAGTTGTTTCAATTTCTTGGGTGTTCAATGCATTTGAGTAATGTTCTTTATTTTCTAGACCCTATAGACTGAAGCTAAATTTATGTTGTGACCTATTATCTTTATAAATAACCTGTTTTCATCTTGTTTTTTAACAGCCAAGGAAGCTATGTACAAAGGGGCTTCCAACCAGTCTCTACAGCTTTTGATAACTGCTAGAACCAGATGATATCAGACTTAAACATATAATGAAGACATGCCTCAGGAGCACACCAACACCTCATTAAAAAATGATTCGTTACCTTAATAAGAAGCTTAAGCAGTTGCCAATGTTCTGTAGTGATAGTTTAATGTCTTGAGTATTCAGATCAATTGTTTTAATGTGACAAGTATTCTTGTAATTAACAATTTACTTGCGTAAATGTATGTGCATTCACAAAAAAAGATAAATCAAGTTCTCTCCTTTTATACCAAATTTATGTCCGGTAATACTTGAATTTTCCTTTGACTATTTGCTTAAGGGACAATATAAATTCTTCAAAATCTCTCAAAGCCTGGCACTCCATGTGTTCATATGACTCTCATTTTCTTCTGACATCTTTCAGCTCTCAGACCATTTCTTCACCTTATTTCCCTGTAGCCTATTCTCTCACCCATGTGCATCATCTCCCTGAGTTTTGTCACCCATCTCACCGAATTAAATTTACAGCAGCCAATCATGCATTTTTTGGGACTTCGGAAGAAACCAAAACGACCAGAAGAAACTCACGAGATCACAGGGAGAACATGCAAACTCCACACAGATAGCACCTGATGTCAGGATTAAACCTAAGTTGCTGGAGCTGCGAATTAAGCTCTACCTGCATTGCCATACTAAATATGCTGTTAGCTGTAATTTGTTTAGTTCACCACAATGACAAGACCTCCACTTGGTGACTTTTATTCTTTGTTTCCTAAAAATTTCTGCTACTGTTTCACAATTGAACATCCATTAATTTAACTTGCCATTCACTTGGTCTGTTTTCTGTTCTTATAATTACCCTTATTTCAAATACCTGGCTTCAATCCATTTGCCCATCTAGCCCTATCACTGTATATTTTTGTTCCCCAAAAGCACAATTGAAACTTAAGTTTTAAGATCTTGCTCGATTCTCAGCACTGTACTTTATAAAAAGAGTAAGGGAAGAACATTCTAGTGATGAAGGTTATAGGTTGGTGGGTAGACTGAAGAAACTGTGGTTTCACTCCTTGGAGATAAGGAAATTATGAAATCACAGAGAGCGCAGAAGGAAGTATTCATAAGAAATTGTTTCAAATGGTTGAATAGAATCATGAAGGTGTAGGTAAGGTGGGTGGACGAAGTCCTTTACCTAAGTAGGGAGTTTAAAACTAGAGGACATAGGTTTAAGATGAGAGGGGAAAGGTTTAAAGTGGACCCGAGTGCAAGTTTTCTATATGGAGGATGATGGGTATGTGGAACGAGTTACCAGAGGAAGCTGTAAAGGTATGGGCCAAATGCAGGCAAGTGGGACTATCTCAGGCAGCAGACAACCTAGTCAGTATGGATGAGTTGATTCAAAGGGTTTGTGTCTGTGCTATATAATTTATTTATTGGGATACAGCATTAAATAGGCCCTTCCAGCCCTTTGAGCTGGGCTGCCCAGCAATCCCCTGATTTAACCTGAGCCTAATCACAGGACCAATTAACCTACCAGCCTGTGGGAGGAAACTGGAGAACCCAGAGGAAATGCACATGGTCATGGGGAAAATGTATAAACTCCTTACAGGCAGTGGCAGGAATTGAACCCAGGTCACTTGTACTGTAAATCGTTGTACTAACCCCATGCCATCCCAACTTTATTAGTTTGAAGAGTTGAGAGGTCAAATAACAGGAAGTGCCATGTGAATAAAACTAGCTGCCTCATGGAGAAGCAGCTTAATAAACACCTTGGGGATAGAGCAAGGAATAACTGGAGGTCCTTCAAAAGGACCAGCATAAACTTGACAGGCTAAAGAGCCTTGCCTTTACTGTAGTCTCCTTTTCTCCATTGGGTTCAGATTGCATTGATGCTTTTCACCTCAGTTACAACATAATGAGTTCTAAATACCACTTCTGAATTTATTGGGTATTCAGGAGATGGCTCAGAGGAGTAAACAGAATGATGGGTCAGCAGAGTGAGATGAACAAAGTGTTAGGGAATGGAGGGAGATATGGAGTGGAGAGGGAATGTGGGATGGGAGAAAGATATCAGTCGAACTAATGGTAGGAGTTGCAGTACTACAACTCTTGTAGTACACCCCCACAGCTCTTTCTCCCACCACAGTCTACCACACACCAAAATTCAGAGTTTGCCCTCCAGAATTTGTTGTACTAAAGGAGTCACAGCAAACTTGAAAGTACTTTTTATTTATGGCATTCCCACAACTATTTCTCATGGTTTCCATTGCCCTAGTCCCAGTGAAGATCACAATTTAACCTGATTACTGTCACCAGATTTGGATATGGCCCAAGTGTAGAGTGAGAGACACTGAAGCAGGTCGATAGTTCACAAAACTTTAATGCGAACAGTGTTCCAGGGAAAATAAAACAATAATTACTAGGCCAAACAGGTTAACTAAAACTCTCAGATGGGAAACGAAGCCTACACTGCAGCTGAAAAGAACATCTAATTATTAAACGAATACCACTAGTCTTCAGAGTCAGTTGACTCGACAGTCCAATTTCTCAGACAAGGCCAATGCAAACAAAAGCAAAGTATTGCTGTGCTCTTTCCAAGTCTCGACAAGCACTACGACGACAAGTATGGAATTAGATAATATCACAATGAAATAATAATTAGCCAACACGTGCAAATTCACAGCTCTTTTACAGAATGGGCTTCCCAGTCTATGTGTGGAAAATTAAAATCTCCCACAATCACAACCTTGTGCTTACTACAAATATCTGCTATCTGCTATTACAAATTTGCTCCTCCAATTCTCGCTTCCCATTAGGTAGTCTATAATACACCCCTTCACCTTTCCCATTCCTCAATTCCACCCAAATAGCCTCCCTAGATGAGCCCTCTAATCTATCCTGCCAGAGCACTGCTGTAATATTTTCTCTGACAAGCAATGCAACACCTCCCTCTCTTGTCCCTCTGATTCTATCACACCTGAAGCAATGAAGTCCAGGAATATTTAATTGCCAATCACACCCCTCCTGCAACCATGTTTCACTGATATCTGACATTCTCCCATTGAAAGGCCTGCTGTCTGGACTTTACCCTGAATACCTTAAATCTTTGACCACCTGAGACCTACACTAAACAAAGAAACAGATTCCCTCAGACAACCATAGATGGATATTTAATTAATCTAAATTTCCAATGTAAAAGCTCATGGAAAGACATGGTAAGTGTAAGGGCAACAAATCACCAGCCCATTGTATGAGTGATGGATCAGCAGGACAGGGGCTCCAAGTTCATTGTGAAGGTAAGACAGTCGCTCAGTCTGTTCCAACAGTATTGAGCGAATACTGCTTTCATGATGGCTGTGGTTGACCAGCTGTCATCTGGATCTGACTTATCACCACTGTAGTGATTGTGGCATGGCTGCCAGAAGGCTTTTGTCTGTATAGCAGCAACAGACAGGAGTATAATGGAATACTTCCCAATCACCTGGATGAGTGCAGCCTCAGCAATAGTCAGGAAGCCCTGGACCATCACCTGGTTTGGTTAATTGAAAAACCCCTCCTTGCCTGAACCGCCATCAGCAAGGGTGTTCCGTGATAGGAGGAACCTCATTGTGGGCAATCAGCTCACAAACAAGAGAAAATCTGCAGATGCTGGAAATCTAAGCAACACACACAAAATGCTGGAGAAACTCAGCAGGCCAGGCAGCATCTATGGGAGGAGGTAGTGACGACGTTTCGGGCCGAAACCCTTCATCAGGAATGAAGTAACATGGGATGGTCAAGAGGGGGATAAGAAGTGGGGGGAGGGATAAAGTAGAGAGCTAGGAAGTGATAGGCTGGAGGGAAATGGGCTGGGGGAAGGTGGAGAATTATAGGAAATAAAAGAGAAAGAAAGGTAGGGCTAGGGGGAAGATAATAGTGAGGGGGAAAAAAGAGAGAGAAAGAGAACCAGACCAAAATAATAGATAGGAATGGGGGTAAGGGGGGCAGGGGTATCAATGGAGGTCTGTGAGTTGAATGTTCATGCCGGCAGGTAGGAGGCTACCTAGGCGGGAGATAAGGTATTGCTCCATCGACCTGCGTGTGGCCTCATCTTGACGGTAGAGGAGGACATGGCCAGACATGTCGGAGTGCGAGTGGTCTGTGGAATTGAAGTGTGTGGCCACAGGGAGATCCCGCCACTGCTGGAGGACTGAACACCGGTGTTCGGCGAAACGGTCTCCCAGTCTGCGGTGGGTCTCCCCAATGTATAAATGGCCACATCGGGAGCACCGAATACAGTATATCACCCCAGTTGACTTGCAGGTGAAGTGGTGCCTCACCTGAAAGGACTGTCTGGGGCCTGGGATGGTGGTGAGGGAAGAAGTGTGGAGGAAGGTGCCCCCACACTTTATCCTGTTTAATCAGCCTAATGTGATTGAACTGAACTGTTGATGAAGCTGGAGGCCTTGTTTGAAACAGGATCAAAGTCCAACTCCATCACTGTATGTACCTCCTGTTGCTACCTCACCTCACTACCTCTCACCACTTGCTTATGGAGCTTAAAGAGAGAGTTGTGGGGTGTCTAGACACAAGGCTATGTATAAAGGGATGATAATTTAGAATGGAGGTAAGAGGAAATTCTTCTTGGAATGTTGGACCCTTCGGAGGCTGCTGAGTACATTCAACAGAGACAGTGATAGATTTTAAGAAGTTAAAGGCTAGTGCAGGAAGATGGCACCGAGGTCAACCATCAGCAGAGATCTTATAGAAGGTGACATGGACAGGAAAGGTTGGCCTCATGAAGTGATTGAACTGGGTGATTACCACCAACAGCCAATTAAATTTGTGGGATCCAAATACTTCCCTTGAAGTTGAAGACAGGTGACACTGTTGGATGGTCAAATCTCTCAGAGATTTTCCATAAGATGCCTGCAGAGTGAAGTGTTTGGCTGTGTGACCCTGCACAGCATACACCAGAGCATGTCATGTACCAGGAGTTATTGGTGCCCCTCCCACTGCAGGCACCCACTGAGAGACAGGTGCTGGTGGGCAAGAGTGATCTAACTGCAGAACTTCTGGGCCCTTGTGTAGAGACTTGGGATGAAGGAAGCTGCGAGATGTGATCCATTCAACTGGGCTCGGTGTCCTGGCAAACAGATGAACTGCCCAACACCAGCAGAACCTGATCTCAAAAGCAGGATCCTGTATTTGGAAGTTCCCCTAGAGATCTGTCATCCAAACTCTTGGTCTCTGGGTTCCCTTTCCGAGCTGATTTAGGAAGGACTGTGCTCCTGAACAGAATCTTGAGTCACTGGGTTGGTTGAAAGATGCAGAGATGTAAAGAAATCTCAGACCTCACTATCTGAATATGATTATAGGTGCCACTGAGATCATGTGAGCAACTTTGCTAATTTACACTTTTTCTGTGGGTGAAAAGACTACTCCTTTGCAACACACACAAGCTGCTGGAGGACCTCAGCAGATCAGGCAGCATCTATGAAAATGAATAAACAACCAACATTTTGTCCTTCTTCATGACTGGAAAAGGAGGGAGAAGATGCCAGAATGTAAAGGAAAGCGAGGGGAAGGAGGGTTAGCTAGAAGGTGATTGATGAAGCCAAGTGGGTGGGAAAGGTAAAGGACTAGAGAAGAAGGAATTGGACAGGTGAGGAGAGTGGACCATGGGAGAAAAGGAAGAAGGAGAGGCACCAGGGTAGGTGATAGGCAGGTGAGGAGAAGAGGTAAGAGGCCAGAGTGGGAAATAAAAGAAGAGGGAAGAGAGAGGAACAGAAATTTTCTGGAAGAGGAAATCGATATTCATGCCATCAGGTTGGATGCTTTCCAGCTGGAATATAAGGTGTTGCTTTATGGTGATCGGTTGGAGCTTAAAAGAGTTCAGAAGGAACTCAGAGTACAGATAAGGGGGGCAGAGTACAGATAAAGGGGGCAGTATAGGAGGAAGCTAGAACAAAAGCTGCAGAAAAAAAGCATGAAGGAGGTGTGGGATGGGATGAAGATCATCACCGGATGCGGTGCAAAGCGGGGGGCGAACATAAGTGGAGATGTGGGGAAAGCGAACCAGCTGAACAACTTCTTCAACAGGTTCGACAGCTCAATCTCATCCTCACCGCAGAAATCCACACCAGGCTTACTTCCCTCACAGGAAAATAGCCACTCACAGGAGACCTTGCCCATGCCCAGGATTACGGCTGCACAGGTGGAAGGTCAACTGAGGAAGATCTGTACCAGCAAGGCGGCTGGACCGGATGGAGTTTCCCCACGATTACTGAGGGCCTGTGCGACTGAGCTGGGAGAACCACTACAGCGCATCTTCAACATGAGCCTGGAGCAGAGAAGAGTACCCAGACAGTGGAAAACATCCTGTATTGTCCCGGTACCGAAGAAACCACAACCAAAGGAGTTGAATGACTTCAGACCTGTTGCCTTGACGTCGCACGTGATGAAGACCATGGAGCGGCTGATAATACAGAATCTGAGGCCACAAACCAGGCACGCCCAGGATCCTCTTCAGTTTGCGTATAAGGAGAAGGTGGGAGTGGAGGATGTATATCATGTATTTCATGTATTTGCTGCACAAATCACTCTCTCACCTAGATGGGGCCAGTTGTGCTGTGAGGATTACATTCCTTGACTTCTCTAGTGCCTTTAACACCATCCAGCCCAAGATCTTAAGGCACAAACTAACGGAGATGGGAGTAGACTCTCACATGGTGGATTGGATAGTGGACTACTTGACAGATAGACCTCAGTATGTGCGGTTGGGAGACTGTAGGTCTGACACGGTGGTCAGCAGCACAGGAGCGCCGCAGGGAACCGTACTCTCTCCGGTCCTGTTCACCCTGTACACATCAGACTTCCAATATAACTCGGAGTCCTGCCATGTGCAGAAGTTCGCTGATGACACGGCCATAGTGGGGTGTGTCAGGAATGGACAGGAGGAGGAGTATAGGAAACTGATACAGGACTTTGTGATATGGTGCAACTCAAACTACCTGCGTCTCAATATCACCAAGACCAAGGAGATGGTGGTGGACTTTAGGAGATCTAGGCCTCATATGGAGCCAGTGATCATTAATGGAGAATGTGTGGAGCAGGTTAAGACCTACAAGTATCTGGGAGTACAGTTAGACGAGAAGCTAGACTGGACTGCCAACACAGATGCCTTGTGCAGGAAGGCACAGAGTCGACTGTACTTCCTTAGAAGGTTGGCGTCATTCAATGTCTGTAGTGAGATGCTGAAGATGTTCTATAGGTCAGTTGTAGAGAGCGCCCTCTTCTTTGTGGTGGCGTGTTGGGGAGGAAGCATTAAGAAGAGGGACGCCTCACGTCTTAATAAGCTGGTAAGGAAGGCGGGCTCTGTCGTGGGCAAAGTGCTGGAGAGTTTAACATCGGTAGCTGAGCGAAGGGCGCTGAGTAGGTTACGGTCAATTATGGAAAACTCTGAACATCCTCTACATAGCACCATCCAGAGACAGAGAAGCAGTTTCAGCGACAGGTTACTATCGATGCAATGCTCCTCAGACAGGATGAAGAGGTCAATACTCCCCAATGCCATTAGGCTTTACAATTCAACCGCCAGGACTTAAGAACTTTTTAAAAGCTATTATTAATGCTTTTTGAGATAGTGATTTAGATGCATATCATATTTTTTTACTGAGTTAAGTATTGTATGTAATTAGTTTTGCTACAACAAGTGTATGGGACATTGGAAAAAAGTTGAATTTCCCCATGGGGATGAATAAAGTATCTATCTATCTATCTATCTATCTTCTCCACCCTGTGGGTGGCCTCGTCATGGCAAAAGAGGAGGCCATGGAACAGGAACTGGAATGGGGATAGGAATTAAAATGGTTGGCGACTGGAATATTCCACTTCTGGCAGATGGAGCGGAAGTGCTCAACAAAGTGGTCTCCCAATTTATGTCGGGTCTCAACAAGTGAAGGAGGTTGCACTGAGAGCACCGGATACAATAGGTGACCACAATAGAATCGTAAGTGAAATGTTGCCTCTCCTGGAGGGACTTTGGAGCCCTGAATGGTGGTAAGTGATGAGGTGATTGGGCAGGTATAGCATTTCTGTCACTTGTAGGGATATGTGCCAGAAGGGAGATTTAGTGGGTGGAATCACATAGGGATCAATTCCTGCAGAAAGCAGAGAGTGTGGGGGGGGGGGGGGGGGTGGCAGAGAGCGGCTAAAGATGTGTTAGGATCCCGTTGAAGAAGGCGGAAGTTGCATAGAATGATACATCAGATATGGAGGCTTGCGTAGAATGATACGTTGGATGTGGTGGTTTGCGTAGAATGATGTGCTGGATGTGGAGGTTTGTATAGGATGATGTGTGGGATGTGGAGGCTTGCGTAGAACGATGTGCGGGATGTGGAGGTTTGTGTAGAACGATGTGTGGGATGTGGAGGTTTGTGTAAAATGATGTGTGGGATGTGGAGATTTGTGTAAAATGATGTGTGGGGTGTGGAGGCTTGTGTAGAATGATGTGTGGGGTGTGGAGGCTTGTGTAGAATGATGTGTGGGATGTTGAGGTTTGTGTAAAATGATGTGAGGGGTGTGGAGGCTTGTGTAGAATGATGTGTGGGATGTTGAGGTTTGTGTAAAATGATGTGTGGGGTGTGAAGGTTTGTGTAGAATGATGTGTGGGATGTGGAGGTTTGTGTAAAATGATGTGTGGGGTGTGGAGGCTTGTGTAGAATGATGTGTGGGATGTGGAGGTTTGTGTAAAATGTGCGTGGGGTGTGGAGGCTTGTGTAGAATGATGTGTGGGATGTTGAGGTTTGTGTAAAATGATGTGAGGGGTGTGGAGGCTTGTGTAGAATGATGTGTGGGATGTTGAGGTTTGTGTAAAATGATGTGAGGGGTGTGGAGGCTTGTGTAGAATGATGTGTGGGATGTTGAGGTTTGTGTAAAATGATGTGAGGGGTGTGGAGGTTTGTGTAAAATGATGTGTGGGGTGTGGAGGCTTGTGTAGAATGATGTGTGGGATGTTGAGGTTTGTGTAAAATGATGTGTGGGGTGTGGAGGTTTGTGTAAAATGATGTGTGGGATGTGGAGGTTTGTGTAAAATGATGTGAGGGGTGTGGAGGTTTGTGTAAAATGATGTGTGGGGTGTGGAGGCTTATGTAGAATGATGTGTGGGATGTGGAGGTTTGTGTAAAATGATGTGTGGGATGTTGAGGTTTGTGTAAAATGATGTGTGGGGTGTGGAGGTTTGTGTAAAATGATGTGTGGGATGTGGAGGTTTGTGTAAAATGATGTGAGGGGTGTGGAGGTTTGTGTAAAATGATGTGTGGGGTGTGGAGGCTTATGTAGAATGATGTGTGGGATGTGGAGGTTTGTGTAAAATGATGTGTGGGATGTGGAGGTTTGTGTAAAATGATGTGCTTTTCCACTGTTAAGGCAACAGGAAGGTGGATGAGCGCAATGTCCGGGAAAATGGAGGAGATGCGGATGAGGGCAACGTCAATGTGGGAGGAAGGGAAAACGCCATTCTTTGAAGAAGAGAACACCTCAGATATCCTGGAAAGGATAGCCTCAACCTGGGAACAGATGTGGCGGAGGCAAAGGAACTGAGAAAAGGGAACTGCATTTTACAGGAGAGAGGGTGGGAAGTCAAGGTGACCCTGGGAATCGGTAGGTTTTTAAAGATGTCGCTAGACAGTTTGTCTCCAGAGGTGGAGACAGATCGAGGAAGGCGAGAGGGGTGTCAGAAATGGATCAAGTGAATTGAAGGGCGGGATGGAAGTTGTCTACTCCTGTGTTGTTCCGTTCTCTTTTCGAAGTGCAGACGTGCAGCCGCCACAGTCGCAGTCCGCTGACACCCTGTCGCCAGACCTGTGGCACCTTTCTGCTGCACCCCGTCAGCAGTCAATGCTGGGTCAGTGCATATATGATCTTAAAGGCGGAGTAATGTGACAACGCAGAGGTGGGCCCTCCGAAGGTGTGCGCCTCAGCATGTTCATGCTTGCACAAGGGCTGTGTTAGTAAGACAGATGCCTCCCTTCACTTTTGGAAACGTTAACAGTCTTGACTGTAGCTGGTGGACTACACGCTGTCCACCTGTGGGCGAGTCGAGAACATCTCAACCCTCCGCCTCGACGCCGAGATATCAGTTGGAAGGCGCTTACATTCCAATGGCAGAATTATCATTAAAAGCCATCAGAATATTCTCTTTCCTCCCTTTAATCGTCTCGGCTATTGGCGGGTTTCCTGAAGAACGGCCGGGTAAGAACGTTTCATGGTGTTTAGCGCTTTTTTGCATGGTTCTAGGAGACATATATTTGCAAAGCTTCAGGTATAGCTTTACAGAGAGACACAGGGAAAGGACTCAGCGAGTGAACAAGTTTCATCAAGATAGAAATGCGCAGCTAAATTCTTTCTTCATTTGTATGGGCAAACTGTGATTTCATCCTGGGGTGGTATTTTGTTGTAAGATGTTCTGTGCCTGCGCCTTGTAACTCTTTGTAGAAGTTTAGGAAAGGAAGGAAATGCATCCGTAATTGCTGAATTTTTAATAGCCAAACACATCTTTCGTTTGGGGCCCGCTCTGTGTGCAGGAGTGGGGACTTCCCGATATCATGACAGATACCAACACTTGCTCTCGACGTCTTCAAGACTCAGGAATTGATTGTGGACTTCAGGAAGGGAAACACATGCCCGTCCTCATCGTGGGTGAACAACTTCAAGCTTCTAGGTGTCAACATCTCTGAAGATCTATTCAGGGCCCAACATATTGATGCAATTACAAAGAAGGCACAACAGCTACATTTTATTAGCAGTTTGAAGAGATTTGATATATCACCAAAGACTCCAGCAAAGTTTTACAGATGAGCCATAGAGAGCATTTTAACTGGTTGCATCACTGTCTGGTAGAGAAGGGCCAGTGAACAAGACCAGAAAAAGCTGCAGAAGACTGTAGACTCAACCAGTTTCATCACGGGCACTAGCCTCCCCTCAAGAAGGGGGCATCCATCACTAAGGACCTTCACCACACAGGGCAGGCTTGCTTCTCATTACTACCATCAGGGAGTAGGTACAGACATCTAGAGATCCACACTCAAAATTTTTAGTAACTTTTTCCCCTCTGCCATCGGATTTCTGACAGTTCATGAACACTACATTACTATTTTTGCTCTCTTTTTTGCAGTACCCACACAAAATAATATATATTGTATAGAGTGATAGAGAAGTACAGCACAGAAACAGACCCTTTGGCACATCTAGTCGATGCTGAAACCATTTAAACTGCCTACTCCCATCGACCTACACTGGGACCTTAGCCCTCCATACCCCTTCTATTCATGTACAAATTTTCCAGCAGTCCAATCAGTGTCAGGAGTAGAGCACTGTGAATTAAATAAAAGTTCAGAAGGGGCAAGCAGGGCGACCATTGTTGGAAGTAGGCCAGCAGTGAGAGCAGGCTTTAATTCAAGAGGCTTCAACAAGAAGAGGTTGAGGCCAAAGACACAGGTTAGAGGATTTGGTCTTGGTTGCCCATTGTACCGTGCAAGCAGGATGGCAGAAATGGCAATGGAATGCTCCTCCTGAAGGATGTTGAAATTCATGGAATCTGATAGTCTCCCTGATGACTACACCTCCAGGAAGTTCAACCAACTCCAACTCATGAAAGACCACATTAAGGAGCTGGAGCTGGAGCTGGATGAACTTGGGATCATCTGGGAGACAGAACAATTGAAAGATACGACTTCTCAGCAGGTGGTTACACCCAGAGTGCAGAGTTCAGGGAGCAGAGGGATGAACACGGAGAGAGGTAAAGGAAGAAAGAAGTCAGTTCAGGGTTTCCCTGTGGCCATTCCCCTCAGCAACATGTATACCCCTCTGGATACTGCTGAGGGGGATGACCTATCTGGGTGAGGCAGCAACAGCCAGACCAATAGCACTGTGGTTGGCTCTGAGTAAGGTGAAGTCAGGTGGAGCAATAGTCAGAGGGGACTGGATAGTTAGGGGGACAGATAGGAGATTCTGAAGCAGCAAAAGAGACACCAGGATAGTGTGTTGCCCCGTGGTGCTAGGGTCGAGGATGTCTCTGAGCATTTGCAGAATATTCTTGAAGGGGAGAGTGAGCAGCCAGAGGTCATGGTACATGTTGGTACCAATGACATAGGCAGGAGAGGGGTAGAGGTCCTGTGCAGTAACTTTAGGGAGTTAGGAAGGAGGCTGAAGATCAGGACATCCAAGGTGGTAATCTCCAGATTACGCCCGGTGCCATGAGCTAGGAAGGGTCAGGACGGGAAGATAGCTCAGATGAATGAGTAGCTGAGGAGATGGTGCAGGGGGCAGGGTTTCAAGTTCTTGGATCATTGGAACCTTTGCTGGGGAAGGGGTGACCTGTGCAAGTGGGATGGGTTGCACCTGAACTGGAGGGGAACCAATATCCTGGGAGGGAGGTTTGCTAATGCTATTGGGGAGGGTTTAAACTAGATTTGTGTGGGTGAGGGGGGAACCAAAGTGAATAGGCAGAGAATGAGGTAGTTGACGCACAAGTAGTGACAGCTTGTAGGGAGTTTATGAGGAAGGATAGGCAGATGATAGAGCAAAGAAGCACTCAGCCTGATGTGTCTATTTTAATGCAAAAAAAATCATAGAACCATAGAGCCATAGAACATTACAGCACAGAAACAGGCCTTTTGGCCCTTCTTGGCTGTGCCGAACCATTTTTCTGCCTAGTCCCACTGACCTGCACCTGGATCATTTCCCTCCATACCCCTCTCATCCATGTACCTGTCCAAGTTTTTCTTAAATGTTAAAAGTGAGCCTGCATTTACCTCTTCATCTGGCAGATCATTCCACACTCCCACCATTCTCTGTGTGAAGACGCCCCCCCTAATGTTCCCTTTAAATTTTTCCCCCTTCACCCTTAACCCATGACCTTTGGGTTTTTTCTCCCCTAGCCTCAGTGGAAAACGCCTGCTTGCATTCACTCTATCTATACCCATCATAATTTTATACACCTCTATCTAATCACCCCTCATTCTTCTACACTCCAGGGAATAAAGTCCTAACCTATTCAACTTTTCTCTGTAACTCAGTTTCTCAAGTCCCGGCAACATCCTTGCAAACCTTCTCTGCATTCTTTCAACCTTATTAATATTCTTCCTGTAATTTGGTGACCAAAACTGCACACAATACTCCAAATTCAGCCTCACCAATGCCTTATACAACCTCACCATAACATTCTAACTCTTATACTCAATACTTTGATTTATAAAGGCCAATGTACTAAAAGCTCTCTTTACTACGCTATCTACCTGTGACGCCACTTTTGGGGAATTTTGTATCTGTATTCCCAGATCCCTCTGTTCTACTGCACTCCTCAGTGCTCTACCATTTGCCTTGTATGTTCTGCCTTGGTTTCTCCTTCCAAAGTGCTATACCTCACACTTGTCTGTATTAAACTCCATCTGCCATTTTTCAGCCCATTTTTCCAGCTGGTCCAAATCCCTCTGCAAGCTTTGATAACCTTCCTCACTGTCCACTACACCTCCAATCTTTGTATCATCAGCAAATTTGCTAATCCAATTTACCACATTATCATCTTGATCATTGATATAGATGATATATCTTTATAAATGACCTGGATGAGGAAGTAGAAGGGTGGGTTAGTAAGTTTGCTGATGACACAAAGCTTGGGGGTGGTGTGGATAGTGTGGAGGGTTGTCAGAAGTTACAGCAGAACATTGATAGGATGCAGAACTGGGCTGATAAGTTCAACCCAGATAAGTGTGAGGTGGTTCATTTTGGTAGATCAAATTTGAAGACAGAATATGAAATTAATGGTAAGACTTTTGGCAATGTGAAGGAACAGTAAGATCTTGGGGTCTGTGTCCATAGGACACTCAAAGCTGCTGTGCAGGTTGACAGAGTTGTTAAGAAGGCATATGGTGTGTTGGCCTTCTTTAGTCATGGGATTGAGTTCAAAAGCTGTGAGGTAACATTACAGCTATACAAGACCTAAGTCAGACACCACTTGGAGTATTGTGTTGAGTTCTAGTCACCTCACTACAGGAAGGATGTGGATACTATATAGCAGTGGTTCCCAACCTTTTCTATGCCCCACACCCCCAGGAAATGTTTGATTAGTGTTCGCACTCCCTACAAAAGTAATATCACATTGGAAGATGAAGGAGTCTAATTTCTAATTTTTGAACCACATACAATACTACGGGTGAACAAATTGAACT
Source organism: Hemitrygon akajei (assembly GCF_048418815.1). NCBI lineage: Eukaryota > Metazoa > Chordata > Chondrichthyes > Myliobatiformes > Dasyatidae > Hemitrygon > Hemitrygon akajei. The sequence goes on along the minus strand of NC_133139.1, from coordinate 53,249,255 downwards.
TAAAAAAATAAGCTTTTAACTCAGTGCATAAAATGCAAATATAAATTGAGCAATTAGATTCTAATTTATTCAGAAAAAATTGTAAACAATAAAATCAATCCCAATTGTGAACATAAAATTCAATGACTTCTTTGCTCTTGCTTCTCATTCATGATTTTGTGAAAACGTGGAACTTTCTTGCTGACTGCGATCTGTAGGTCTGCCTTTGGATTCAGGCGATTCCTAGATTTTGTGTTGATTGACAAAAGAGATCCGAATCCAGATTCACACAAGTATGTTGTTGCAAATGGAATGAGGACACGGAGTGCTTTTCCACCAAGTCCTGGGAACATATCCAGTACTGCACACCAAAACTCCTCCAAAGTCTTGCTTTCAAATTGCATTTCAAGAGCTCGATTTGTCTGCAAATCAATAAGATCTTCCTTCAGCTCTTCATCATCTGACATTTTCTCCAAATTGTAGGAATATGGATTCATGAACCATTCTTCTGAAATCTTCAGGTCTCCTCAGCAAAATATCCATCAAACGATTCTGACAGCATTTCCAAATGATCCACAATTTCTTCATGCACAGTAGAGTTATGGATCCAGCATCATCAACCATCTTTTTTAGTGAAGGAAAACTTGAGAGACTGCCTCTTTCCATCCTTCGACGCCAAGGACGTAACTTTTCTTTGAAGGCATTCAACTTTTCACAAGCCTTCAATATGTTTATCCCTTTTCCTTGAAGAGAAGCACTCAGGTCATTCATACGAATGAAAATGTCAGTTAAGTAAGCCAGCATTTGGGCGAATTCCTGTGATTCCATTGCCCCAACCAGATCACATTCACGCTCCTCCAGAAAAACTTTGATTTCTTCCCGCAGTTCAAAGAAACGGGTTAAAGCTTGTCCTCATGACAACCAACGGACAAAGTGTGGAAAAGCAAAACTGAATGCTCACTTCCCAGATCGTCAAAATGATTTGAAGATGCGATGGTTCAAAGCACGCCCCCTGATCCAGTTGATGATCTTAACACAAGTATCAAAGACTTTCTTCAAATTTGGAGGCAATGATTTTATTGCCAAAGCATGCCGATGAAGAAAACAATGGGTAACTTGCAAGTCTGGAATCTCCTTTATCGTCAATGCAGAAAAGCCAGTTTTTTTTCCAAGCATTGCAGGTGCCCCGTCAGTACAAACAGAACCAATGACTTTGATATCTAAATCATGTTTGGCAAAGAAGTCTTTCACCAGCTGTATCACATCCTTTGCAGTTGTGTTTGTTTTCAGATCTTTACAAAACAGGAAATCTTCCTTTACAGCACCATCATTGACATACCTCACTAACGTGATGAGTTGACTACAACTGGAGACATCAGTTGACTCATCCAACTGAATAGAGATTTTAAGAGGACTAGCTCTGACATCTGAGATGACTTGGTCCAAAATATTTTCACTCAAATCACTGATTCGGTTGTGAATGACATTATTTGATAGGGGCACCTGTTCACATTTTTTTCTTGCTTCTTTGCCCAGGATAATTGTTGCCATTTCCAGTGCACATGGCTTGATGAGATCTTCCGCAATTGCTTGGGGCTTCTTGGATTTGGCCACTTTATATGCCACTTGAAGCAAGAAGTAGTGGTTTTTCAACAGAAACAAAACCTAACTTTGAAAGAGTTCCTTGTGAATCAAAACGAACACTTTTGATTTTCAAAGACACAACATCACGTCTTTCAACATCAGCTCCACCATGCTTGTTCTTGAAGTGCTCTTGAAGCTTGGATGGCTTCAGATTTGAGTTGGAAAATGCAACGCTACAAAGAATGCACTGGGGTTTTTGCAAGCCATCATTTCCTGATGTGCGAGTGAAACCAAAGCACACATAGTCATCATTCCATTTCCTTCTTTTTGACATGATGAAGGGTTAAGGGTAAAGAGAAAAATATGAGCTAATATGAGAAAAACTATCTGACTAAGTCAAGGATGACCGCTTTACTCAACCAGACATGCCTATAGCAAAGTATCGCAAGAAATACGCTTTCGAATATTATATTACGATATTATCTGTGGTTACGCCAAGATAAATTGTCAGGTGGAAATGCTACGAGGATGTGACGCAACTTATTAGGCTACTCTCTACTGAATTTACACACCTATCTTCGATGATTACCGGAGATATGAACTACCATCACACGATTCAAAGTCCTCAGTGTTAACCATGATACCTCCTCAACTAACACAATTCAAAATTATCAATGATTTAAAAAAAAACCTTTTAAGAGAAAAAAAACTTTGAAATTCAAAAACTTCTTTAATGCATTGAGCCAAATATGAATGAATGACTTCAACTGCTTTTTATCAAAATGTGGCTTTTTAAAATTTTATAATTGAATAATTTACCTACTGTCTACCGGTTTGGTTTTAACGTGAAGTCGTTACTTGGTGGTTGATTTGGGATGTATAAAGATTTTGGCATTATGAGATAATTTTTAACTCCGAGATGTAATCTTCTAGCTAACATTGATGAGACTCCTCAACTCTGAGGTGTAACTCCCAAGTAACACTGATGAGACTCCTCAACGCTGACTCGGGCAGTGGGAGACTGGAATGAGTTTACGTCTCTCTCAACTCGGCCAGCGGGAGACTGGAGTGTGCTTGGGACAAACGTTACTACCACTTCTCAAGGCACACTGACAGCTGGCTGAGTGATGACTTGTGACTTGTCACTCAAGGACACAAGCCACTCTTTGTCGCACCCCTTGAAATTCCATCTCGTACCCCTTGGGGGTGCAGGCTCCCCAGGATGGGAACCCCTGGTATATAGAGAGTACAGAGGAGATTTACAAGGATGCTGCCTGGATTGGAGAGTGTGCCTTATCAGAACAGTTGAGTGAACTTGGCCTTTACTCCTTGGAGTGATGGAGGATGAGAGGTGACCTGATAGAGGTGTACAAGATGATGAGAGGCATTGATAATGTGGATATCCAGAGGCTTTTTCCCAGGGCTGAAATGCATAACACAAGATGCCATAGTTTTATAGTGCTTGGAAGTAGGTACAAGGGGGATGTCAGGGGTAAGTTTTTCACACCAAGAGTGGTGGGTGCGTGAAATGCACTGCCAGCGGTGGTGGTAGAGGCGGATACAATTGGGTCTTTTAAGAGTCTCTTAGGTAGGTACTTGGAGCTTAGAAAAATAGACAGCTATGCAGTAGGGAAATTTTAGGCAGTTTCTAGATGAGGTTACATTGTCGGCACATCATTGTGGGCTGAAGGGCCTGTAATGTACTGTAGATTTCCGTGTTTCTATGTTTCTTTGTTACCTATCCAAACTTCTCTTACATGTTGAAATCAAGCTTGTATGTATCGTTTGTGCTGGCAGCTTGTTCCACGCTCTTACGATCTGCTGACTGAAGAAGTTTTCCTCATGCTCCCCTTAAACATTTCACCCTTAACCCATGATCTCTGGTTACAGTCCCACCCAACCTCAGTGGAAAATAAGCTACTTGCATTTACCCTTTCTATACTCATCATAATTTTGTATTCCTCTCTCAAGTCTCGTCTCAATGTTTTACATTCTGAGGAATACAGTCCTAACCTATTCAATCTTTCCTTATAGCTCAGTTCAACCTTGTAAATTTTCTCTGTACTCTTTCAACCTTATTTACATATTTCCTGTAGATAGGTGACCAAAACTGCACAGAATCCTCCAAATTACTGACATCTTTTTCAACTTCAACATAACATCCCTTCTCTTGTACTCAATACATTGATTTATGAAGGCCAATGTGCCAAAAGCTTTCTTTATGATCTTATCTACCTCTGACACCACTTTCAACGAATTATGGACCCAGATCTCTTTGTCTACCACAATCCTCGGTGTGCTACCGTTCTCTGTGTAAGATCTATTCTGGCTGGTTCTACAAAACTGCAAAACCTCGCACTTGTCTGCATTAAATTCCATCAGCCATCTTTCAGCCTATTTTTCCAGTTGATGCAGATCTCTCTAAGACCTGATAGCCTTTCTCTCTGTCCACTACACCCCCAATCTTGGTGTCATCTGCAAATTTGCTGATCCAGCTAAACACATTATCATTCAGACCATTGATATAGATGACAAACAACAAAGGACCCAACAATGATCCCTGTGCACACCAGTAGTCATAGACCTCCAGTTAGAGAGGCAACCCTCTACTACCAAAGGACCATAAGGCCATAAGACATAGGAGCAGATTAGGCCATTTGGCCCATCGAGTCTGCTCCGCCATTCGATCATGGCTGATCCTTTTTTCCCTTCCTCAGCCCTATTCCCCATAACCTTTAATGCCATGTCCAATCAAGAACCTTTCAAATACACCCAATGACCTGGCCTTCACAGCTGCCTGTGGTAATAAATTCCACAAATTCACTACCCACTGGCTAAAGAAAGTTTTCCACATCTCTATCCTGAGGTTATGCCCTCTTGTCTTAGACTCCCCCACCATGGGAAACATCCTTTCCACATCTACTCTGTCTAAGCCTTTCAACACTCGAAAGGTTTCAATGAGATTCGCCCCCCATCCTTCTAAATTCCAGCAAGTACAGACCCAGAACTATCAAACATTCCTTGTATGATAACCCTTTCATTCCAAGAATCAGCTTTGTGAACCTCTTCTGAACTCTCTCCAATGCCAGTTCATCTTTTCTTAATGAGGAGCCCAAAACTGTTCACAATACTCAAGGTGAGTCCTCAACAGTGCCTTATAAAGCCTCAACATCACACCCCTGCTCTTGTATCCTAGACCTTTTGAAACGAATGCTAAAATTGCATTTGCCTTCCTCACCACCAATTCTACTTGCAAGTTAATCTTTAGGTTGTTCTATACAAGGACTCCCAAGTCCCTTTGAATCTCAGATATTTGGATTATTTTCCCCATTAAGAAAATAGTCTGCACATTTATTTCTACTACCAAAGTGCATGACCATGCATTTTCCAACATTGTATTTCATTTGCCACTCTCTTGCCCGTTCTCCTAATCTGTCTAAGTTCTTCTGCAGCCTACCTGTTTTCTTAACATTACCTGCCACTTCACCAATCTTTATGTCATCTGCAAATTTGGCATCATGTAAATCATTTACATACAGCATAAAAAGTAGCAGTCCCAACACTGACCCCTGCAGCCAACCAGAAAAGGATCCTTTGATTGCCAGTCACTGCCTCATACCAATCAACCGTTGCTCCACCCATGCCAGTAACACCATAGAAAGCAGCCTCACGTGTGGCACCTTGTCAAATACCTTCTGAAAATCCAAATATACAACATCCCCTTTATCTATCCTACATGTAATCTACTCAAAGAATTCCAACAGGTTCGTCAGGCAAGATTTTCCCTTAAGGAAACTATGTTGTGTTGTCCTGTGTCTCCAAGTTCTCCATTACTACCTCTCTCTGGCTTCTCACATAATGCCACTACCTCATCCTGAATACTAAGTGACTGAGCCTTTTTGACCAGCCTCCCATGTGGGACCTTGTCAAATACCTTACTAAAGTCCATGTAGACAACATCCACTTTCCTGGTAATTTCCTTGAACAACTATAAGATTGATTCGACATGACCTACCACCCACAAAGCCATGTTGATTGTCCTTAACCAGTCCATGTCTATTCAAATACTCATATCTGGTCCTGTACAATACCATCCAATAACTTACCCACAACTGGTGTCAGACTTATTGGCCTATAATTTCCAGGTTTATGTTTAGTCAGTTTTATAAACAGTGGAACAACATTGGCTATCCTCTAATCCTCTGGTACCTCTCCTTTCACAAAGAATGATTTAAATATCTCTGCTAGGACCCTGGCAATTTCTGCACTTGCCTCCCATAGGATCCAAGGGAACACCTTGTCAAGCCCTGGGAATTTATCCAACTTGATTTGCCTCAGGGTAGCAAATCCTGTAATCTGTACAGGATCCATGAAGTTGATGCCACTTTGGCTCACTTCTATAGACTCAATCCATCTCCTGAGTAAATATAGATGCAGTCAATTCATTTAAGATCTCCCCTGTCTGTTTCGGCTCCACACATGGATTAACATTCTGGTCTTCCAGAGGAACAATTTTGTCTCTTGCAATCGTTCTGCTCTTAACATATCTGTAGAATCCCTTAGAATTCTCCCTCACCTTGTCTGCTAGAGCAACTTCATACCTTCTTTTAGCCTTCCTGATTTCAGTCTTGTGTTTGCTTGCATTCCTTATTCTCCATAAGCACCTCATTTGTCCCTACTTGCCTATACCTGCTAAGCACCTCCATTTTTTCTCTTAGCCAGGGTCTCAATATCTCTTGATAACCAAGGATCATTACATTTGTTATCTCTACCTTTTATTCTGACAGGCTCATACAAGCTTTGTTCTCTCAAAATTTCATTTTTGAAGGCCTCCCACTTACCAAGTACACTTTTGCTAGAAAACAGCCTGTCCCAATCCACACTTGCCAGATCATTTCCGATACCATCAAAATTGGCCGTTCTTCAATCCAGAATATCATCCCACAGACCAGAACTACCTTTTTGCATTTGAAACTAATGGCATTGTCATTACTGGATGCAGAATGTTCCCCTACACAAACTTCTGTCACCTGCCCTGTCTCATTCCGTAATAGCAGATCCGGTACTGTACACATTCTCATTGGAGTTCTCCGTACTGATGAAGGAAACTTCCTTGAACACACTGGACAAACTCTATCCCATCTAGTCCTTTTACAGAATGGGATGCCTAGTCAATATGTGGAAATTAAAATCACCTACCATAACAACCTTATATCTCTCTTTACAAATTTCCTCTAAATCTCTCGGACTGTTGGGTGGTCTGTAATATAGCCCCCGTTAATGTGGTCATTTGTTGTTCAGTCGTTAAGTCGAGTCTGACTCTTCGTGACCTCACGGACTCCTGTACACCAAGCCTTCTTGTTGGAAACTGCCTCTCTAAGATCCCCCAAGGTCATAGACATTATCTGAGTAATATTATCTATCTATAGTATAGATAGTATATAGATCTATCATAGTCTCTGTCCTCACCTTCTTTTACTTTCTGTTTTACCTAATATGGGAGTCTCCTCCAAGGAATCCTGTCTTCTCATGATGTGGCCAAAATATCTGAGCTTTTGTCTCATGATCAAGCCTCCTAGAGAGCAGTCTGTCTGTATTTCTTCAAGTATTGACTTGTTGGATCTTCTTGCTGTCCAACGAACTCTTAACACTTTTGTCCAGTATCCAAGTTCAAAGGCGTTAATTCTTTTGTATTCAGCCTTACTAACTGTCCAGTTCTCACAGCCATACATCACGACTAGAAATACCATAGACTTGACTATATGGATCTTCGTAGTTAATGTTGTCTAATGTGGTTATATCTTTCTTATTTCTCAGTTCCACCCGTAACACCTCACCAGATGAGTTCTCCAGTTCTTCCTGATGGAGCACTGCCGTGACATTTTCCCTGACTAGTAACACCACTCATCCTCCTTTAATTCCTCCTGCTCTATCATGTCTAAAACAATGGAGCCCCGGAATACTGAGCTGTCTGTCCTGCCCCTCCTGCAACTGTCTCACTAATGGCTACAAAGTCATAATTCCAGTGTTGATCCATGCCCTGAGCTCATCTGCCTTTCCTACAGTACTACTTGCATTACACAGCTCAGGACACTAGTCACATCATGCTCAACCTTTTGATCATGACTTAGTCATGAATTTGCCTCCACAACCTCTCCACTTACTGTTCTGGCACTCTGGTTCCCATCTCGGTGTAACTCTAGTTTAAACCCCACCTACTCAAACTTGCCTGCTAGGATATTAGTCCCCCTCCAGTCCAGGTGCGAACTGTCCCTTCTGTACAGGTCCCACCTTCCCTGGAAGAGAGCCCAATGATCCAAAGATTTTATGCCCTCCCTCCTACACTGACCCCTTAGCCACGTGTATATAGTCTTCCTAGTTCTGGTCTCACTAGCACATGGCACGGGTAGCAATCCTGAGATCACAACCCTGGAGGTCAATAGACAATAGACAATAGGTGCAGAAGTAGACCATTGGGCCCTTTGAGCCTGCTCCGCCATTTTGAGATCATGGCTGATCAATTCCTTATCAATACCCGGTTCCTGCCTTGTCCCCATATCCCTTGATTCCCCTATCCATAAGATACCTATCTAGCTCCTTCTTGAAAGCATCCAGAGAATTGGCCTCCACTACCTTCCGAGGCAGTGCATTCCAGACCCCCACAACTCTCTGGGAGAAGAAGTTTTTCCTTAACTCTGTCCTAAATGACCTACCCCTTATTCTCAAACCATGCCCTCTGATACTGGACTCTCCCAGCATCTGGAACATATTTCCTGCCTCTATCTTGTCCAATCCCTTAATAATCTTATATGTTTCAATCAGATCCCCTCTCAATCTCCTTAATTCCAGCGTGTACAAGCCCAGTCTCTCTAACCTCTCTGCGTAAGACAGTCCAGACATCCCAGGAATTAACCTCGTGAATCTACGCTGCACTTCTTCTACAGCCAGGATGTCCTTCCTTAACCCTGGAGACCAAAACTGTACACAATACTCCAGGTGTGGTCTCACCAGGGCTCTGTACAAATGCAAGAGGATTTCCTTGCTCTTGTACTCAATTCCCTTTGTAATGAAGGCCAACATTCCATTAGCCTTCTTCACTGCCTGCTGCATTTGCTCATTCACCTTCAGTGACTGATGAACAAGGACTCCGAGATCTCTTTGTATTACTCCCTTACCCAACTCTATACCGTTCAGCTAATAATCTGCCTTCCTGTTCTTACTCCCAAAGTGGATAACCTCACACTTATTCACATTAAATGCCATCTGCCAAGTATCTGCCCACTCACCCAGCCTAACCAAGTCACCCTGAATTCTCCTAACATCCTCATCACATGTCACACTGCCACCCAGCACCTAACACCTTAACACCTAATTTCCTAAACTCCCTATGGAGATCCTCGTCACTTGTCCTACCCATATCATTGGTACCTACATAGAGACTGTTCACCCTCGCTAGCACCCAGGAGGCAACATACCATCCAGGAATCTTGTGCTCGTTTGTAGAACCTCCTGTCCATTTCCCTAACCAACAAATCCCCTATCACCACAGCGTGCCTCTTCTCCCCCACTTGCCTTCTGAGTCACAGAGTCAGACTCAGTGCCAGAGACCCAACCGTTAGGTCATCTCCCCACCCCCTGCAGTATCCAAAGTGTTGTGGAGGGGGCTAGGTACCCAATAAAGTGGCCACTGAGTGTATATTTGGGATCGTCTACTGCTGTAGCCTATCCACTGCACGGTTCGATGTGTTGTGCATTCAGAGGTGCACTTCTACACACCACTGTAGTAACCTGTCAGCTTCAACCAGCCTGGCCATTCTTCTCTGACCTCTCTCATTAACAAACCATTCTCATCCTCAGAACTGCCGCTCACTGGATGTTTTATATTTGTTTTTACACCATTCTTTGTAAATTCCAGGGAGCGTTGTGCATGAAGATCCCAGGAGATCAACAGTTTCTGAGATACTCAAATCACCTCATCTAGCACTATCATTCTACAATCAAAGTCAATTAGATCATCTTTTCCCCATTATGGTGAAGAACTGAACCTCTTGAGTATAGTGGAAGGCTTGTCTTGGATACTGTTTATACAAATCAAATCACTACTCAGTGTACTGAGCTAGAGTAAGGTAAAACAACAACAATGTAGAAAGGGTAAACGCTACTGAAGGACAGTGCAGGTGAACAGTAAAGTGCAGGGTCATTCATGTACCGTATATTGCACTGTACTGGCTCCGAGTCACCTCACCACTCTGGACTTCACTGTGGCTACGTTAAAATTGATAAATTGGTTTATTATTATCATCACGTATACCATGGAACTCTGAAAACTTTGTTTGGTATGTTATTCATACAGACATTACAATATTTCAAGACACCACCCACCCTGGATATTTTCTCTTCTCCCCTCTCCCACTGGGCAGACAGTATAAATATCTGAAAGAACATACATCCAGGCTTAAGGACAGCTTTAATCTCACTATCAGCCTCTTGAATGGACTACTCGTACAATAGGATGGACTCTTGGCCTCACGGTCTACCTTGTAATGATCTTGCACTTTACCGTTTACTTTTACACTGTCAGCATTGCTATTGTTTTCCTTCAATGCACCGAGTAACGATTTGATCTGTATAAAAATGTGCAAGACAAGCTTTTCACTATATAAAGTGTAAAACCTACAACGAAAGTGCATTGAGTCTGTTTTATCATACATGGTGGCTGTCCTTGAACCCGGTGGTATGTGCTTTCAGACTTTTGTATGCTCCGGATGGGGAAGAAGAGACAACGACTGGAGTGAGTGGGGTGTTTGATTATATTGGCTGCTTTACTGAGGCAGCAGGAAGTATAAACAGAATCCAGGGATGAGAGGATGGTTTCTGTGATATGCAGGGCCATGTCCCAGCTCTGTAATCCTGGGGGAACAGTTGCCGTACCAAGGCCTTATACATCCAGATAGGATACTCTCTATGGTGCTTCAATAAAAATTGGTGAGGGTCAAAGGGGATGTGCCCAATTTTTAAGCCTCCTGAGGAAGTAGAAGCACTTCTGGGCCGTGACATCTATGTGATTGGACTAGCACAGTCGATTGATAGTTTTATTAGAAAGAGGAATCTGACTTTCTTCTCTTCAATATACTTACAAAGTGGCAACTGGAGATCAGGGCCCTGAAGTTTAGCTCCAGATGCGGAGGCCAAAAATCATGAACTCCTGCTTTGATGACATAATTTAGAAAAAGAGAAGTGTTTTTCAGAAATTGTGCAGGGAGACGTGAGACAGCTTCAGGAGTGTGGTGTACCAGTCTGGTCTCCACAGCCACAGAGAATGACAGAATCAGGACAGTGACTCTGCCACTGAATCCTGGCATGGTGGGTTTGCGGGTGGAAATATTAAACAGGGCCTGTACCCTATAGTTCAGAAGACGAGGAGTGATTCACAGATTCTGATGAGTTGCCCGGTGAGACAGATGGAGGATGTCCCTGCTGGATTTCCATAACAGGCTCAAGAAAAGGGGTCAGTTTCTAGGGCAAACGAGACACCAAGACGGAAGGTGGTGAATTTTGGGAATTCCCTGTGCTGCAGGGATCCGGGTGCTCAGTCACTGAGTAGATTCCGCTGTGGAAGGTATTGAGACACACAGGGATAGAGCAGAAAAATCAAACAAAGGTAGAAGGTTGCAGATAGAGCTCGCCAACAAATATAACCATATAACAATTACAGCACGGAAACAGGCCATCTCAGCCCTTCTAGTCCGTGCCAAACGCTTACTCTCACCTAGTTCCACCGACCTGCACTCACCCCATAACCCTCTATTCCTTTCCTGTCCATATACCTATCCAATTTTACTTTAAATGACAATATCGAACCTGCCTCTAACACTTCTACTGGAAGCTCGTTCCACACAGTTACCACTCTCTGAGTAAAGAAATGCCCCCTTGTGTTACCCTTAAACTTTTGCCCCCTAACTCATGTCCTCTTGTTTGAATCTCCCCTACTCTCAATGGAAAAAGCCTATCCACGTCAACTCTATCTATCTCCCTCATAATTTTAAATACCTCTGTCAAGTCCCCCCTCAACCTTCTACGCTCCAAAGAATAAAGTCCTAACTCGTTCAACCTTTCCCTGTAACTTAGGTGCTGAAACCCAGGCAACATGGCGTAACTAGGATTAGTGTAGGTGGTCAGCATGGAACAGAGAGCCTGTTATTGTGCAATATCAATCTATCTCATTGAACTAGGAAGTGGGGAAGAAGGGCTGAGTGATTTCCTCTTGCCTCCCCTCCCAGCTACACCCATCTCTCCGCCTCCTTCCACTTACCTCTCCATATCCCCTCCCTCCATTTGCCCTCTATTTCCTTCTCCCCTTACTCCACCTCCCCTGTCTGCTCATCCCTCACCACTTCCTTCCTCCACCTTTCCCCTTCACCTTATCCATCTCCTCCTCAATTTCCCTCCTCCTCCACACTTCCCCTTACGCCTCCACCTCCCACTCTACTTGATGGGCAGGTCCTAAGGAGGGGGAGGGGGTGGAGGAGTAATGGACCCAGAGGAATGAGGGAAATCAAATGAGGGAGGGGGTGGGGGAGGGGGGCAAGAGACAGAGGGAGTGGTTACCAGACGTTAGAGGAATCGATGTTCATGACATCAGGTTTAATGCTTTCCAGACAGTATACGAGGCGTTGCTCCTCCAACCTGCCTCTGGCCTCAAGGACAGTGGAGGAGGCTGTGGGAACACACGTCGGTATGGGAGTGGGAAGTAGAATTATGCCACTGGGAGATTCTGGCTGTATGGATGGAATGAAGGTGCTTGATGAAATGCTCCCCAGTCGGCATGGAGCTCACCGAAGCAGAGACCCCACTGGCAATAAGTGAACAGATGGATTCACGTGGGAAGTGCTGTTCATGGCCCTGAACACTGGTGAGGGAGGAGGTGAAACGCAGGTGTAACGTTTAGGACTACACAGCTGTGACAAGGAGACCAGGTACAACGGCGGGGGGCACATCGCACCGTGGGAGTTGGTTGTGGGTGTGGCGACAAAGCTTATTTTGATCACAAATCCAGCGAAGGCTGAAGGATCTTCCTGTCCATTCCTAGGGATGACCGGAGCCAGTGCCATTCCGTTCCTCAGGAGATACGAGGCCTTGTGGTACAACCGAGAGTCACTGCGGAGGCAGCAGGAGCGGGCGAGGCGGTCAGCGCCGGAGGCTGAGCCCAGGGTCCGGCTGCACTTCATGGCCCATCAAAGGTAGTCTTCCTCGCGGGCTGGAGGGGTGGGGTGCGCCTAGGGAGCTGCTCAGTCAGAGTGCATTGCAATCGTTGTCCCCAGACTGACCTTCCCCACCCCTCCCACAGCCCCCAACCAAATCTCCCCACCCCCTACACTGCTCCTACCCCCTTACTCCTGTTACGTTCCCAGTAACTGGGTGACTTACCAGCAAAGATAGAGAGGTCCGCTGAAGTCTGATGGTACTATTTTCAAACGTTTTTATTTATAAAGGGGCACAAACGTATGGTTAATACAAAACATTCAGATCATATACATCGTCAAAACTCAATCTAAAGCACAGGTATAGTAATAATCAATCAGAAATAAGCTCTATCGTTGTCTAGGGGAATACTGAGTCCAATGGAATATAAAAGTCACTCATAAATCTGCAGGCTTTTCCGTTTGGGAACCGCTGGCATTTCATGTGTTGGAGAGAGAGAGAGTGGTGAGAAAGAAGGAACACTTGCCCGTTGTCTTTGCGAAGCAAATCCCTGTTGTTAGTTAAAACGGTTTTCCTTTGGTTTCAGCCACAGACTCCCGATCCAGAATCTAACGCACGTGGCTTCCTTCAAAATGGCTTCCCACTCCGACGGGAAGCGCTATCGTGTCTTCTTTGTGTGTCTCCTTGGTGCGTCTGAGGCCCCGCCTCGGCAGCCCACCTTTTATCTGGACTGGCAGGGTTGTAGATGTCAATCAGGGTGGGGGTGAGGCAATCTTTCCCCCATCACCCAGCCCACGTTGCCCTGAGGGTTTGCACGTAGTCCAGTCCCTTATTCCACAAAGGTGTCTCCCAAGACAATGGCTATGTCCATGGCTTTTGTCTGGCTGAGAGGCCAGCCCACATTCCAAACCGTAAGGCTTCTCTCTCTCTCTTGCGATTCTCACAAAGGAGGGGGCTGGGGTCATAACACCTCCCCTCTTAAAAGTTTTTTACCAGCGGTTAAAAACAAGTTGGTACAGGATTTTTGGAATCTAACATACTACACAAGCTTTTCTCTTCACAGAGTACTACCGTTATACATTCCAGTCAGTATCTAAACAGGTAACAATTACAGTGCCCCTTTCTTTAATATCTTAACATCACGTACCGTACTAAAGTCTGGTAGCATCAAACTTCTGCTCAATAACCACCTATTTATTTATTTTCTTCAGCAACACAACTAAGGAGGTGTGATCTTAGCTTAGGTGCATCTACAAAAGTTTATACAAATACTAATCGTTTCAGTCGTGTTATTTCACCGGCAGGTCTCCAAAGGGGTTGTCTTTATTATTCACAGGCTTTGTCGCAAACCCGTACAACCGGCGTTGCTGTTTAAAAATGACAATTTCTATTAACCATCGCCTCTTTTCCGGGGAGTTCCCCCGTGGGGAACTTGAGTAATTTGGCGAGGTACTCTCCCGCCTTTCCTTTCCACGAGGGTTATTCTCTTAACTCCGTGTCCCCAACCTCGTCCATCATGGGAATTTCCACCCAATTCTTTAATGCTACACAGGTAGTTAACCCTTTTGTCAAGACCATGCAGGCTGATGTGTTTCAGTTCGAACCTTTTTCTCCGGCCGCATTTAAATTTCGGCTTCCTCACAGCGCTTTCTTGAATAACAATAGCGTGTGAGGCACCCTTACATTCCAAATCAACCTGTAATCGAGGCGCAGGCATCAATCTAGACTTTAACTTTTTTTCATTCGAGTTGGGAACTACAGATTTACCGTTCTCTTCCACAACAACAGTTATCTCCCCATTCGTAAACTCCACATTAACTCTGAACACCCCCTTCAGCACAACCATCTGGGAACTCACACTTCCCAAGGTTAACCCCTTTTTTCCCGAACCAAGTCTATCTGATCCAAAAGGACGGCCGTCTCTTCCAGCTGAGTCAAATACCTCAGATTTTTTCTGAGCTCCGTGACTAGGTTCAGGACCACGTGCATCCCCATCTTGGACACACTCAAACGGGGCATTGGCCTCTTCCAGGCTTTCAATACCCGTACCCTTTTCAAATTCTAAATTCCCCTGATCCTCCCAGTTACTCTCTGGGCAACTCACTTCCGGAGTAAACTCAACCCCGCGGGCTGAAACAACCTCATCTGCCAACCCAGCAGACTTCTTCAAGGTAATGGCATCCTTTTCATCTAGGACTGCCCTCATTTCATTATCGGGAACACCTTTAGAATCATCCATGTCCAACCCTGGACCTTTTAACAGCTTTATCTGTTTCTCATCTTTATTTCCTACCTCTAGGACCTTTTCCTTCGCTAAGGGCAGATCTACCTTCTCT
The DNA here is from genome assembly GCF_048418815.1 of Hemitrygon akajei. Lineage (NCBI taxonomy): Eukaryota > Metazoa > Chordata > Chondrichthyes > Myliobatiformes > Dasyatidae > Hemitrygon > Hemitrygon akajei. Next base: position 53,234,154 of record NC_133139.1, on the reverse strand, counting down.
CCCTTACCCCCTTTTACGTTACTATTCCTCGATTTACCACCCTCGAAACCCTTGTGGCACAGGGTCGGTAAAGACGTCTGGGCCAAATCAAAACTGGCCAATTTTAAACTGCTCCCGTTCTCAGCTGCCGCTCTCGACAGGCTGCCAGTGATCGCGCATGCGGGATAAGATCTTGGAATCTAGGGGCGGGACCTCAACACTCACAGGCTGGCTCGTCAGCTTCATTGCTGACCAAACCTTACCACCGGCTAAATCATTACCCAGAAGGACGTCCACGCCAGTTCTCGGGAATTCTGATGGCACCCCCATTTCAACTGATCCATACACCAGCTCACAATCCAAAATGACCCTACGCAAAGACACCCTTTCTGTCCATTTTCCTATTCCTCTCAGGGTTACCTCGCCCGTTGGAGGTCCAAATTGTAATACGTTACGGCTAATTAATGATAGCTCCGCCCCCGTGTCTCTCCAAATCCGTACGGGAATTGGTGGGTCCCCCTTCCTCACAGACACGGTTCCGTTTGACAGATAAATCTCCGACCCCTCGCGCTCTCTGCTCCCCTGGGACCCTCTTGCCGATTTTCCGATTATCACTGCACACCCGATAGGGATCGCTGCTTTCCCTCTCTCTGGCTCCTTTCTCGGAGCAAAGAATTTAGATGCAATATGACCCACCTTTCCACAATTAAAACAGGTCAAGCCAGGACCTCTCCTGCCGTCTTGCCTCTCCTCCTCAATTTTACCACTAGCTCCCAGCGGGATCTCTGCCTCAGCCGGCGGGCTTTCTCTACCGTTCCCACGGTCTCTCTGGTAACTTTTTGGGGAGGAAAACTTTGTCTTGTGGGTTAGGGCATATTCATCTGCGAACCTAGCAATTTCTGAGATGGACTGATTCGTCCTCTCATTCAAATACATCCGGATCTCTTCCGGAACACAACCTTTAAATTCCTCAATCAAAAATAACTCCCTGATACGCCCATAATTCTCGGCCACCTTTTCCGCGGTGCACCAACGGTCCAAGAGCACACCCTTCTCATGGGCTAGCTCGGTATACGTTTGATTCCACCCTTTCCTTAAATTTCGGAACCTTTGTCTATACGCCTCAGGTACTAACTCGTAACCTCGGAGAATGGCCTCCTTTACTTGGTCATAATTCCCTTCCCCTTCCGGGGGCAATGCTGCATATGCCCTGGCTAGAGCCGAGAGACATGCAACAGTCAACGCTGCCTGGACTTGGCCAGGAGGTTAAGGTGGCTGAGGTTTCAGCCCAGGAGCACACTATCTTTCAGAGTCCCAGCTCCCACCTCCTCCCCTCTGAGCCCCTCCTCTCTGGGGAATGCGTCAGGCAGCAGTGGACTCGGAGATGTCCTGCAGGCAGAGTTGTGGGAACTCAGCTGGACTCCACTGTCCAAGGAGACTGTGTCATCATCGCTGATTATTTGATTATTCTAGGGTCTGGGGTTAGACCAGCCCCTCCCCTCAGCTGACTATGCAACCCACTGAAATATTAATGCAAAAGGCGGGTGCTGGATCTTTTCTTCAGCGAAGGACACCCATTTGAGTGGGTGCAGAAATGATTCACAGGGATTTTACTGGGACTGGAGGGCTAAAGATGAGGAGCTGGAACTGTTTTCCCTGGAGATGGGTTAGGGTTAGAAGACCAAGGGATGATCTTATGAAGGATTTTAAAATTATGTGGTGAATAGTCACAGAGTTTTCCTGCTGAAAGGGAGTCTAAAGCTCAAGACCATAGGGGAGATGAGGGGGCTTCCCCTGTATACTGAAGGCCACTTCACTGGTCTCCATTGTTATACACACCCAGGGCTAATTGTGAACATGAAATGGAACAAATAAGTTACATCTTTGTTGCAGGCAATTTCATCTCCAATTGAAAAGAGACCCAAGTATGTTCACAGAAGACTTTAGAATTGAAACCAGAAGTGGCCAGAACTATGGAGACCTCTCACATATCTATTCTGGGGAGTTGCAAGGTAGGTCCTGTTCTGCGGCTGGTTTACGTACATCCCCTGAAGTCCTTTCCTTTGATTATCATAGCTCTCAGAGCCTCTGTTACTGCAATGAAGCTGGGACTTAAGTTTGACATACCAATGCAGTGCACAGTTGTTTGCCTGGATTTTACAGTGTATTAATAGAAGGACATGTAACACTTTCATTTGATATTCCTTTTGCCTCCTTTTTACCAGAGGTAGTTGAGGACCTTTTAGTGTAACAGGGCAGAACTTACTTCTGGATATAATGTGTGAGAACAGAATTGTGATATCAGAGATTTCTCCTCAGATTGTGCTCCTGACCCAAAGCTATGAGATCCTTGGATGGCTGATAAACATAGAAAAGCAGTCTGAATTAGTTGTTACTGACTTAGTTAAAACCTGTGTGGATGAATGTGTGCATACAAGAACATACTGTACGTACCCAGATCAAAAGCCGTGGATGAACCAAAGGGTTCATAGCCTGCTCAGGGATAAATCTGTGGCATTCAAATCTGGCAACCCAGGACTATACAAGAAAACTGGGTACGACTTATGGAGAGCTATCTCAAGATGAAAGGAACAATTCTGAATACGTTTGGAGGCGGAATTTAATACACATCAACTCTGGCTTGTTTTGCAGGCCATTATATCATACACAGCAAAACCTAACATCATGGGTGGCAGTAATGCTTCACTCGCAGATGAGCTCGATGCCTTTTATCTACACTTTGAAAGGGAGAATAAAGCTACACCTGTGCAAATCCCTGCAGCATCTGGTGACCCTGTGATCTTGTCGTGGAGGCCGATGTCAGACTGTTTATCCAGAGGGTGAACCTTTGCAAGGTAACAGGCCCCAATGGTGTACCTGGTAGGGCTCTGAAAACCTGTGCCATCCCACTGCCGAGTGAGCTCAAAGACATTTTCAATCTCTCACGCTACATTCTGAAGTTTCCACCTGCTTCAAAAGGACAACAGTTATATCAGTGCCCAAGACAAGCAGGTAGAGCTGCCTTGACAACTATTGTCCAGTAGCACTCACACCTAGGGTGATGAAGTGCTTTGAGAGGTTAGTTATGGCTAGAATTAACTCCTGTCTCAGCAAGTACCTGGACCCACTGCAATATGCCTATCACAACAATAAGTCTATGGCAGAGGGGATCTCATTGGCTCTTGACATGGCCTTGGATCACTGGGACAATACTAATATCTATGCCAGGATGCTGTTTATTGACTATAGTTCAGCACTTAACACCATCATCCCTACAGTTCTGATTGAAAATCTACAGAACCTTGGCCTCTGTACCTCTCTCTGCAACTGGATCCTCGACTTCCTAACCGGAAGACCACAATCTGTGTGGATTGAAAACAACATCTCCACCTCACTGACAATCAACACTGGCGCACCTCAGGGGTGTGTGCTTAGCCCACTGCTCTACTCTCTCTACACCCACGACTGTGTGGCTAGGCACAACTCAAATGCCATCTACAAATTTTCTGATGACACCACCATTGTTGGCAGAATTTTAGATGGTGACGAGATGGCGTACAGGAGTGAGATATATCAGTTAGTGGAGTGGTGTCGCAAAAACAACCTTGCACTCAAAGTCAATAATGCCACAGAACTGATTGTGGACTTCAGAAAGAGTAAGATGAGGGAACACACTCCAGTCCTCATAGAGGGATCATGATTGAGCATTTTCAGGTTCATGGGTATCAACATCTCTGAAGGTCTATCCTGGGCCCAACATATTGATGAAGCTATAAAGAAGGTATGACAGCAGCTATATTTCATTATCTTTTTCAGGAAATTTGGTATGTCACCAAAGACACTTGCAGATTTCTACAGATGTACCATGGAGAGCATTCTGACTGGCTGCATCACCACCTGGTATGGGTGGCGGGGGCTGGGGGGAACACTGCACAGGATCAAAGTAAGCTGCAGAGAGCTGTAAACTCAGTCAGTTCCATCATGAGCACCAGCCTCCATAGTATCCAAGCTGACTTCCAGGAGCGATGCCTCAAAAACACGGCATCCATCACGTATCCACCTTCTCACTGTTACCAACAGGAAGGAGGTACAGAAGCCTGAAGGCACACACTCAGCAATTCAGGAACAGTTCTTTCCTCTACTATCCTATTTCTGAATGGACATTGAACCCATGAATACCACCTCACTACATTTAAAAATTTTTTTTGCACTGCTTGTTTAATTTAACTATTTCATTATATATTTATTGTAATTCACAGTTTTTTCCCTTTATTATTGTGTATTGCATTGTACTGCTGCTGCAAAGACAACAAATTTCATGACATATGCAGTTGATTCTGATTCTGAATGGAAACCCTAGTACTTTTTTCTAGTAGGATAATGGATTGGATAAAGGACTGGAAATTTGCAAATGTCTCTCTACTCTTCAAGAAGGGAGATTTACAAATGATAGGAAAGTATAGGACAATTAGTTGGTAACATTTTTGAGCCTATTATTAAGCATGAAGTTCCAGGGTACTTGGAAGCACGCAATAAAATAGCTTGGTCAGCTTTGTTTCCTTAAAGGGAAATATTGCCTGACATATCTGTTGGAATTCTTAGAGAAAGTAACAGGCAGGATAAACAACGAGAGTCAGTGGATGTTTACTTGGATTTTCAAAAGGCCTTTGACAAGGTGCTGTATGTAGTTTAAGATGGTGCCAGTAACTGGCGACTCTGCGCGTGCTCTGCTGAGCAAACTGCTCTCTACACTATCCTATACCCGAGAAACCCTTCTAAACCTCCAATTTGCTACATCTAGCAAGATCAACAACACCCTGGCGAAGTTACTGACTCAGCTGGAGATCATCGACGTGCCAGAATTGCTTCAACTCCAGACCGTACCTGGAACCGATCATCAAGGCCTGGTCCAAGGTCCACCACGTTCCTGGAGACCCGCGGCCTGCTACCGTGTCGGAGCGCCTGGAGACGTGGCCCATTTTGACCAGCACCTCTCCGAAGCAAACGAGCACACAGAAGTGATGTCGGAGACCTCAAGATACCCCAGATGCTTCCCCAGAGCGACCACTGTAGAGCCTCGTTGGTGGCCATCCACAGCTGCCGGAAGTGAGGCCTCTGCCGCCAACCTTGGAAATTGAGCCTGGGGCTTGGCTGGAGCAGAGGCCTCCACAACCATGACACAGTTCACGGACTTGTTTCAGCTGGCAGCCCGACCCTCCGGGATTAAGTGTGGGCTTTGGGGCCTGACCCGATCAACAGCCTGGGTCCTCGACAGTTGGAAATGGCAGCAGAGCCTCCCCCATCACTCAGCCCGACCTGGAGCGCCTGACGACGCAACCTGCTGATCGATCCCCGCGGGATGCGTCCACCAACCTCAAAGAGCTGCCAACAACACATTGCATCGATGGAAATCTGGAAAGATGCACAAATTACCAAGGAAGCGTGGGAAAAGAGCTGGGCTGCTGGTCAGATTGAAGCGGAGGGGCTCTGCCCACCATCCTACTAGCCAATGTGCAAGCCATAGAGAACAAGGTGGATGATCTTAAAGGGAGACTCACCTACTGCCGGGAGATGCAGAACTGCTGGGTATTCTGTTTCACAGAGACCTGGCTCTCCCCTGCTACCCCCGACTGTGCCATCCGACCAGAGGGATTTTCGATCCATTGGATGGACCGCACAGCGTCTTCGGGCAAGACAAAGGGAGGTGGTGTCTGCTTACTGATCAATACCACGTGGTGCTCGGACACAGTGGCACTGACAAGCTCCTGCAGCCCGGACCTGGAACATCTGTTGGTGAAGTGTCGTCCCTACTATCTGCCACGGGAATTCACCTCGGTCATACTGACAGCGGTCTACATTCCCCCCCAGGCAGATGTGGAGTGTGCTGTGAATACACTGTGTGCCAACCTCAGTGAACTTGAGACAGGTATCCGGAGGCTTTGCTCATTACAGCCGGGGACTTTAACCAGGCCAACCTCAGAAAAGCACTCCCAAAGTTATACCAACATGTCTCCTGCTCCACTAGAGGCCCAAATATACCTTACCACTACTACACAGCAGTCAAGGATGCCTACTGTTCCGTCCAACGACCTTACTCCGGAAAATCGGATCATCAAGCCGTACTTCTCCTCCCGGCTTACAAACAGAAACTGAAGCGGGAGGTCACGGTATCAAAAGTGGTGTCGCGCTGGACAGGGGAAACGGATGAGGTTCTCCGTGACTGCTTTGAATCAGTGGACTGGTTAGTATTCAAGGACTTGGCAGCTAACCTCAATGGGTATGCCTCAGCTGTCATAGACTTTATCTGGAAATGTACAGAGGACTGTGTGTCTTGCAAGACGATCCGGGTATTCACTAACCGGAAAACTTGGATGAATTATGAGGTCCACTCCCTTTTGAAGGCTAGAGCTGCGGCTTTTACGTCCGGAGATACCAGTTGCTACATGGAATCCAGGTGTGAACTCCGGAAAGCCAATAAGGGCGCCAAGAGGCAATATTGAACCAAGTTGGAAGCCCAGGCTAACCAGAGGGATGCCAGTAGACTATGGCAGGGTCTAAATGAGATCACTGATCGCAAAGAAAAGGCTGGGAATATCAATAACTGTAGCGCTTCTCTTCCTGATGAACTTAATGTATTCTACGCAAGATTCGAACAGAAGAGGAGCGTCCCGCCCCCTCTGGATGAACCGGAACTGGTGGCATCGAGATTCATCGTCACCGAGGTAGACGTTAGAAGAGCCTTCCTGAAGATAAATCCAAGGAAGGCGACGGGCCCAGATGGTGGCCCGGGACGGGTTCTCCGGGCCTGTGCAAGGGAGCTAGCTGGAGTGTTTGCTGACATCTTCAACTGCTCCCTGCTTCAGTCTAAGATCCCCTCATGTTTTAAGAAGGCAATGATAATCCCAGTGCCGAAGAAAAGCAAGGTGGCATGCCTGAATGACTACCGACCCGTGGCTCTAACATCAATTGCTATGAAGTGCTTTGAGCAATTGGTTATGGCACACATCAATCATAACCTTGACGCTTTGCAATTCGCCTACCGGAGCAACAGGTCAACGGCAGATGACATCTCTCTGGCACTACATTCCTCCTTAGAACACCTGGAGAATAAAGGTGCATATGTAAAGCTCCTTTTCATCCACTACAGCTCTGCCTTTAATACCATCATTCCAAATAAACTGATTCCTAAGCTCCTGAACCTGGGCCTTAGCACTCAGATCTGCAGCTGGATCTTCAACTTCCTCACAGACAGGACCCAGGCTGTAAAAATAGGGGACAAGCTCTCCTCTACAATCACTCTGAGCACCGGTGCCCCACAAGGCTGTGTACTCAGCCCCCTGCTGTACTCACTGTACACCCATGATTATGTAGCCAAGTTTCCATCGAACTCAATGTATAAGTTTGCTGATGACACCACATTTGTAGGCCGCATCTTGGGTAATGATGAGTTTGAGTACAGAGAGGAAATTAAGAACCTGGTGGTATGGTGTGAAGACAATAACCTATCCCTCAAAGTCAGCAAGACGAAGGAATTGGTTGTTGACTTCAGAAGGAGTAGCAGATCGCAGGACCCCATATACATCAGTGGTGCGCAGGTGGAACAGGTCAAAAGCTTTAAGTTCCTTGGGGTGAATATCACAAATGACCTGACTTGGTCTAACCAAGCAGAGTCCACTGCCAAGAAGGCCCACCAGCACCTTTACTTCCTGAGAAAGCTGAAGAAATTTGGCCTGTCCCCTAAAACCCTCACTAATTTTTATAGGTGCACCGTAGAAAATATTCTTCTAGGGTGCATCACAACCTGGTATGGAAGTTGTCCTGTCCAAGACCGGATGAAGCTGCAGAAGATCGTGAACCTAGCCCAGCACATCACACAAACCAATCTTCCATCCTTGGACTCACTTTACACCACACGCTGTTGGAGCAGTGCTGCCAGGATAATCAAGGATATGACCCACCCAGCCAACACACGTTTTTGTCCCACTTCCTTCTGGGAGAATGTTCAGGAGCTTGAAAATTCATACGGCCAGATTTGGGAACAGCTTCTTTCCAACTGTGATAAGACTGCTGAATAGATCCTGACCCGGATCTGGGCCGTACCTTCCAAATATCTGGACCTGACTTGCACTACCGTACTTTCCCTTTTCTATTTTCTAATTATGATTTATAATTTAAAGTTTTATTATATTTACTTCGATTTGTATTTCAGGGAGCGCGAAGCACAGAAACAAATATCACTGTGATGATTGTACGCTCTAGTATCAATTGTTTGGTGACAATAAAGTATTTGTATTGTATTTGTATTTGTATGTGAAATAAGAGTCCACGGTATTACAGGAAAGATACTAGCATGGATAGAAGATTGGCTGACTGTCAGGAGGCAAAGAGTAGGAATAAAGGGGGCCTTTTCTGGTTCACTGCCGATGACTAGCAATGTTCCATAGAGACCAGTGTTGGGTCTGCTACATTTTACGTTATATGTTTTTGATCTGTTTGATGGAATTGATGGCTATGTGGCTAGATTTATGGATGATACAAAAATAGGTGGAGGGACAGGTAGGATTGAGGAAGCAGGGAGTCTGCAGAAGGTTGATATTGGACAAGATGATGTTGTGGACATACATGTGGCAGATGGAATACAGCATAAAGAAATTTATGATCACGTAGAAGGATTAAAGGCATGGACTATTTTCTATTTTTAGAAATTGAAGGTGCAAGGGGTCCTGGGAGTCTTAGTGTAGGATTTAGAAACATAGAAAACCTACAGCACAATACAGGCCCTTCAGCCCACAATGCTGTGCCAAACATGTACGGTACTTACTTTAGAAATTACCTAGGGTTACCCATAGCCCTCTATTCTTCAAAACCCCATGTACCTATCTGAGAGTCTCTCAAAAGACCCTATTGTATCCACCTCCACCACCGTTGCCGGCAGTCCATTCCACTCAACACTCTCTGTAAAAAAACATACTCCTGACTTCTCCTCTGTACCTACTTCCAAGCACCTTAAAACTGTGCCCTCTCATGTTAACCATTTCAGCCTGGGAAAAAGCCTCTGACTATCCACATGATCAATGCCTCCCATCATCTTATACACCTCTATCAGGTCACCTCTCATCCTTCATTGCTCCAAGGAGAGAAGGCCAAGCTCACTCCTATGGACTCAGACCCCAAGATCCCTCTGATCCTCCACACTGCCAAGAGTCCTACTATTAATACTATATTCTGCCATCATATTTGAAATGAACCACCTCACACTTATCTGGGTTGAATTCCATTTGCCACTTCTCAGCCCAGTTTTGCATCCTATTTATGTCCCATTGTAACCTCTGACAGCCCTCCACATTATCCACAACACCTCCAACCTTTGTGTCATCAGCAAACTTACTAACCCATCCCTCCACTTCCTTATCCAGGTCATTTTTAAAAATCACAAAGAGTAGGGGTGCTAGAACAGATCCCTGAGGCACGCCACTGGTCACTAACTTCCATGCAGAATATGACCCATCTACAACCACTCTTTGCCTTCTGTGGGCAAGCCAGTTCTGGATCCACAAAGCAATGTCCCCTTGGATCCCATGCCTCCTTACTTTCTCAATAAGCCTTGCATGGGGTACCTTATCAAATGCCTTGCTAAAATCCATATACTCTACATCTACTGCTCTTCTTTCATCAATGTGTTTAGTCACATCCTCAAAAAATTTAAACAGGCTCCTAAGGCACAACCTGCCTTTGACAAAACCATGGTGACTATTCCTAATCATATTCAGCCTCTCCAAATGTTCATAAATCCTGCCTCTCAGGATCTTCTCCATCAACTTACCAACCACTGAATTAAGACTCACTGGTCTATAATTTCCTGGGCTATCCCTACTCCTCTTCTTGAATAAAGGAACAACATCCGCAATGCTCCCATCCTCGGGAACCTCTCCCGCCCCCATTGGTGATTCAAAGATCATCGCCAGAGGCTCAGCAATCTCCTCCCTCGCCTCCCACAGTAGCCTGGGGTATATCTCGTGAAGTCCCAGTGACTTATCTAACTTGATGCTTTCAAAAAGCACCAGCACGTCCTCTTTCTTAATGTCTATATGCTCGAGGTTTTCAGTGCACTGTAAGTCATCCTTACAATCGCCAAGGTCCTTTTCCGTAGTGAATACTGAAGCAAAGTGTTCATTAAATATCTCCGCCACCTCCTCCGGTTCCATACTCACTTTCCACTGTCACACTTGATAGGTCCTATTCTCTCATATCTTATCCTCTTGTTCTTCACATACTTGTAGAATGCCTTTTCCTTTATCCTGCTCACCAAGGCCTTCTCATGGCTCCTTCTGGCTCTCCTAATTTCTTTCTTAAGATCCTTCCTGTTAGTCTTATAACCTTCTAGGTCTCTATCATTACCTAGCTTTTTGAACCTTTCATAAGCTCTTTTCTTCTTGACTAGATTTAAAACAGCTTTTGTACACCGTGGCTCCTGTACCCTACCATCCTTTCCCTGTGTCATTGGAACGTACCTATGCAGAACTCCACGCAAATATCCCCTGAACATTTACCACATTTCTGCAGTATATTTCCCTGAGAACTCCCAATTTATGCTTCTGAGTTCCTGCCTGATAGCCTCATATTCCCCCTTACTCCAATTAAACATTTCCCTAACTTGTCTGTCCCTATCTCTTTCCAATACTATGGTAAAGGAGATAGGATTGCGATCACTATCACCAAAATGCTCTCCCACTGAGAGACCTGACACCTGACCAGGTTCATTTCCCAATACCAGATCAAGTACAGTCTCTCCTCTTGTAGGCTTATCTACATATTGTGTCAGGAAATCTTCCTGAACACACCTGACAAACTCCATCCCATCTAAACCCCTTGCCCTAGGGAGATGCCAATCAATACTGGGGAAATAATAATCTCCCATCACGACAACCCTGTTACTATTGCACCATTCCAGAATCTGTCTCCCTATCTGCTCCTCAATGTCCTTGTTACTGTTGAGTGGTCTATTGTTACGTACTCGTGACACGTGACAGTGGTACCCTTGTCACGTGACTGGGGTTGAAGCTATACTGGACTTGAGGTAATGGTCTTGTGATGGTGGAGTGACGTCATTTTCCCGCCAGTAGAGATCATGTGACAGGTTTTTTTTTACAGGGTATAAGAGGAGGACCCCTCCCTGTGGGGTGGGGCAGTTCGTGGCTGGATTTGCCATGTTGACTTCATGCCACTGTGTGTTAATGTGATGACGCAGTTTAGTTGAAAGATGAAGTTTTATCTATTGCCTAAAGTTTAAAAGGTCATTGCCAGCAGTTTCTTTACAATACTGCTAGTTAAGAATCAGTGGAGAGTGAAGATCGGAGTTCGGGAGTTAAAGATCGAGGAGAATCGAATTTCAACGGTGAAATGGGTTCAACCTTATTTGATCCTTATTCGAAAGGAATTCGTTGACTGTTCTCGTGTTAATCTCTGCGGGATTGCAGAAGATTGAGGACAGTGTGATAAAGGAAAGGTCAGTGCCTTTAAGCTGTTACGTTTCATAAAATTCTTCGTGAGAAAAGTGCGACGCCGGGGATCGAAACAAAACGACGTGGAAGAGAATTTAAATCGCCTTAAAAAGTCTCTCCTTTTAAATGGCCTGTGAGCATTTTGAACTTTTGGCAATACCACTTTAAAGAACTGTTTTTGCAACATCGCTTTAAGAACTGTTTGAGCTGCATTGCTTTAAGAACTGTTTAAGCTGCCGCACAGCAGCTGATTTCCGGTTACGTTAGTGTTTGTTTACTTTTGGGGGGGTTTGTTTTCAGTGTTTAATAAACGTGTTATTTGTTATTAAAACCCTTGCCTAACTCACATATATTTATTGTTGCCTGAATACGTAACACTATAAAAAACACCCAGTAGAGTTATTGACCCCTTTTTGTTCCTAACTTCCACCCACAGAGACTCCATAGACAATCCCTCCATGACTTCCTCCTTTTCTGCAGCTGTGATACTATTTCTGATCAGCAGTGCCACGCACCCACATCTTTGGCCTCCCTCCCTGTCCTTTCTGAAACATCTAAAGCCTGGCACTCTAAGTAACCATTCCTGCCCCTGAGCCATCCAAGCCTCTGTAATGGCCACAATATCAGAGTTCCAAGTATGATCCAGGCTTTAAGCTCATCTGCTTTGTTCATGATACACCTTGCATTAAAATAGACACATCTCAAACCATCAGTCTGAGCACATCCTTTCTCCATCACCTGTCTACCTTCCCTCTCACTGTCTACAAGCTTTCTCTATTTGTGAGCCAACCGCCCCTTCCTCTGTCTCTTCAGTTCAGTTCCCACCCCCCATCAGCTCTCCCCAATAGCCTTAGCAAACCTCCTTGCCAAGATATTGGTCCCCCTTGGATTCAAGTGCAATCTATCCTTATTGTACAGGACATGCCTACCTCAAAAGAGGTCCCAATGATCCAGAAATCTGATTCCCTGCCCCCTGCTCCAATCCCTCAGCCACGCATTTATCCTCCACCTCACTCTATTCCTATACTCACTGTCACGTGGCACAGGCAGTAATCCCAAGATTACTACCCTTGTGGTCCTGCTTCTCATCTTCCTTCCTAACTCCCTGTAGTCTGTTTTCAGGACCTCCTCCCTTTTCCTACCTATGTCGTTCACCTTCCAACTTCAGGATATCATGGATGCGATCAAAAACATCCTGGACCCTGGCACCTGGGAGGTAAACTTCTTTCCTGCATCCTCAGAATTGCCTGTCTGACCCCCTAACGATACAGCCCCCATCACTGCTGCCATCCTCTTCCTTTCCCTACCCTTCTGAGCCACAGGGCCAGACTTTGTGCCGGAGACGTGGCCACTGTTGCTTTCCCCAGGTAGGCCATACCCCACCCCCAACAGTACTCAAACAGAGTATTTACTGTTAAGAAGAACAGCCACAGGGGTTCTCTCTAGTATCTGACTCTTGCTCTTCCCTCTCCTGACTGTAACCCACTTACGTGTCTCCTGAGGCCCCCGGTGTGACTACTTGCCTATAGCTCCTATCTATCACCTCCTCACTCTCCCTGACCAGACGAAGGTCATCGAGCTGCATCTCCAGTTCCCTAACGCAGTCCCTAAGGAGCTGCAGCTCGATGCACCTGGCACAGATGTGGCCTTCCAGGAGGCTGGGAGACCCCAGACATCCCACATCCAACACCCAGTACAGAACATCGGCCTCACAGACATACTTCCTATTCCTATTCCTCACAAGTAACTTACTTGGCCTCAACCTGTTATTGCCGAAGCCCTCCTTCTCTGACTCCCTCTACTCCCAACAGCCATTCCACTGCGCCCGTTAAAGCTGTCTTCTTTTTAAATTCTTCCCGCTGGTCTAACTCGCTGACATCCACGTGCCTCGTCAGTTGTGCCTCGATCAAACCACTGAAGAAAAAATGCTCTCCTTTTAAATTCTTCCCACCGGTCTAACTCGCTGACATCCTCTTGTCTGCTCAGTTGTGCCTCGATCCTGAAGGTTAACTTGAATGTTGAGTTAGTGGTAGGAAGACAAATCCAATGTTAGCATTCATTTCTAGAAGACTGGAATATAAAAACAAGCATATAATACTGAGGCTTTATAAGGTTTTGATCAGACCACTTTTGGAGTACTGTGAGCAGATTTGGGCCCCATATGAAAGAAAGGATGTGCAGATGTTGGAGAGAGTCCAGAGGAGGATGACAAGAATCATCCCAGGAATGAAAGAGTTAATACACAAGGAGTATTTGATTGCTCTAGGCCTGTACTTGCTGGAGTTTATAAGAGTGAGGAGGAATCTCATTGAAGTGTACTGAATATTGAAAAGTGTGGATGTATAGAGGATTTTTCCAGTAGTGGTTCAGACTAGGCCCAGAATAAAAGGACAAAGGGCTGAGGAGAAATTTAATTAACCAGAGGTGGTGAACCTGGGGAATTCACTACCAAAGACAGCTGTGGAGGCCAAGTCATTGGCTATATTTGAAGCAAATTTTATTGGTTATTAATTAGTAAGTGTGTCAAAGATTACAGGGAGAGGACAGGAGGATGGGGTTGAGAGGAAAAATAAATAAAATCGAATGGAGCTGGGGCCACATTGCAACAGAGAGGCAGAGAGGCAGAGGGGGAAGGAGGGGAACTTGCAAGGAGATGCTTTCCTTCCATTGTTTACACTGGACCTCATGTGTTCCCAATCCTGGATCCGAGGTCCTCAAAGCCACTTCAAATGTTCCTGCTCAACTCTGGGCAATCATGGGCCAGAGATTCGCAGCTATGTGAGTGTCCAGTGGGCGTTTGATGGTTAGCATGGATTAGATGGGCTTTCTACAACCTCTCTCCGCTGTCTGCCTGCAGTCTCCACCTGTGGCAGAGCTCGTGAGGGTTTGATTGTGCCCAGAGTCAGGGGTCAGGTGTGTGAACGAGCAAAGCACACAAAACACTGAGGAAGCTTGGTGGCTCAGACGGCATACATGGAGGTGGAATAGACAGCTGATGTTTTGGGCTGAGTCCCTTCACCTAGAAATCAGGGAATGTGAATGATTTGGCTTCCCCAACAGAGCCAATTAAATGTAACTGGGGTTTAAATATAGCTCGTATAGCTGGTAGAGAATGTGATGTTGGTTTAGCCCCTGGAGGATCTGGAGCAGGCTGTGGTGGGGGTATTCTTCTAGCTGTAGTTGCCCTAGATCTCAGTATGTCTGATGGCCAAGATTGCTGCTACCTGCTACATCAGGTTCTTTGTGCCAGGTCTGAGGTCTCTATCTCTGACTACCCTTTAGAAACTCACCATCACTGACAATTGTCAGCACGGTCTTTGGCCAGCTGAGGAATAGAGTAACATTTAACAATCAGGAAATCTTCACTTGAACACAAACCATAGTCCTGATCATAGAAAAAGATTTCAGCCTAATATTAACCCAAGGTTCAGGCCAACCCTTCCCATACCCACCAGAGACCTAACAAAGGACGTGAACATGTTGGGGAGAGGCAGGCAGGCGACAGGGAAAGGGATGAACTGCACATGGCAGCAAGGGATCTGTTTGGATGAACAGGATTTCTAGGAGACAAAAATATTGGCCAAGTAACTCAATCATATGAAAAGCAAATAAAGCCTGGACTTAGTCTGGGTGAGAGGGAAATAAATCAGCCATAATCAAGTGGAAGAACAGTCTCAAAGGGCCAAATGGCCTAATTCTGTTGTAATGTCCTATGGTTTTATGATTGAATCATGGATGGATGAGTCTGACTGCCTGGGGGGTGGGCTCGGGGGATGCCATCCAGTGCTGAGGGGCAGGAAGTTACTTTGCAGTGTGTAGGCCTTTCTCTAATGGTGACTTCTCATGTTCGGTTTCAAAACGATAACATATAAAGAACTGAAGAGTGATCACCCTGTATACAATACTAAAGCAGCACAGGGTCTGGTGGAGGAACTCAGCAGATCGAGCAGAATCTGCAGTGGGTAGAGAAATTGTTGAATTTCAACAGACCCTGCATCAGAACCCGAAATATTGATGATTCCTTTCCTCCACCACCCCCACTGTCCTTCGCAGATGCTACTCGACCCACTGAATTCCTCAAGGGGACGGCTGCTTTACATTCCAGCACTCTCGGCGTCTCCACATTACCTAAGCTTCCTTTTTATTTCTGGATGGTACATTGTCCCTGCCTATGTTCTGAATCAGGCACATTACCTTTGTCATTGGATCACTGACTTGGTTGTTTGATGGTGTGGTGGTTGAAAGGTGGGGCTCAATCCGATTGACATCGTAAATCACACAAAGTGAGTTATCTGAAGGCAGGAGCATGTAGAGCGGGAGAAGAAGTGAGGCACTGGTTTAATGGAGAGGAGTGCAAGGAGGCTGGTGTATGGTATGGGGTCCCTGTCTCTGGGATAGACACTAATTGTCCAGCCTGTAAATTCCAGTGCTTCCTGTGTGAGCCAAGGATATGTGTGGAGTCAGTGATGAATGGGCATGACAAATTCCACAGCAATGAATCCAGTGCCATTCAACCTCACTGATGAAACACCACAATATGTGGCCCAGGTTACTTGACTAAGGTACCTTCCTCTCTACAAACAGGTGAGAATAGTTCCTACTGCCACGGCTCCATCATCGATGGCCGATTTGAGGGGTTCATTCAAACACAGGAGGGCAGATACTATGTTGAACCAATGGAGCGGTATGTTCAGGGGAAGAATCCTGCCATCCATTCTGTCATCTATCACCAGGACGATGTTGGTGAGTACTGATTGGACAAGGAATGTGTCTCAAACCTCAGACAGCCTGTGAATTGAAGGTAGGCAACAGTTTGTTTACTGTAAACAATACAGTGCATGAGGTTCGTTGACCCAGAGTACTGTTGTTTAAAGAGTGGAGCACATAGAATTTGAGAAGAAAGTGAGAGCAACATTTCCCAATAGAAGCAAATTTAATCTCAGTGTTTGTGCCAAATTTGACTGACAGTTTGACCACCCCATCATCTGCAGTCTGTCAGAGTGTGGGAAAGAGCACACCCTGTCCGATTCAGTCTCCTTTCAGAGGAGCTGCTGATCCGGCACTCTGAACTACAGCTTGATGTCTCTGGTGGATTGCTGTCATACAGAGAGATCAGGATGAGGGAGAGACAGGACACTTCCAGGAACAGGGTGTGTGCCATGATGAGTGCAGTGGGGGTCATTTGGGTCAGTGAGCTCAGATAGAACTGGCTTTGTTCCAGCTTTGTTGGAAGTTTTAGTGAGGTTAACAAGTCCTAGGATGTCGATCATGTCAACGGGATGTGAGTCAGTATTTGGGAAAGATTAAACTTCCGAAAAAATTGGATGCCAGAAATTCTTTTGTGTGTCATGTTTCTGTGTAACTCCCAATCATTGAACTAAACAAAATCCCTTGTAATGAATCATCTCATTTCCAACATGTGTTCTCGGTCTTCTGTGCTCACACTGAACATCTGCACATGCCACACATCTGGACACAATTCACATGGTTCACATCTGCAGAGAGCTTGGAGTAGATGTTACTGGAATGAAGTAAACGGGTACACTTAGGGGCACCTGCACCATGATAACTATAACTAGGAAGCTTCAGCTTTGGTCAAGGGATCAGTCCTTTTGGTTCATAACTGGGCGTTGAAGATATTAACACAGAAATTTACAGCACATGACAGGCCTTTTGGCCCACAATGTTGTGCCAACCACGTAACCTTCTCTAGAGACTGCCTAGAATTTCCCTAGCACATAGCCCTCTGTTTTTAAGTTCCATGTACCTATCTAAGAGGCTCTCAAAAGACCTTATTGTATCTGCTTCCAGCACCGCCGCCGGCAGTGCATTCCACACACTGTGTGGAAACACTTATCCCTAACATCCCCTCAGTGCAGTCGGCCCTCCTTATCCGCGAGGGATTGGTTCTGGGACCCCTCGCGGATACCAAAATTTGCGGATGCTGAAGTCAATTTATTACAACAGTGCACTGGGGTAGAACGAGGTAAAATTGCAATAGGGAATAGTGTAACAGAACAGAAATAGTGCAGTGCAGCTCGGAGGTCCAGAGTTGATGCTATCATACAAGGGTCTAATAAGAGTGGGATATGCGTAAGCTGCCCCTGAGCCTGGTGGTACAGGCTCTCAGGCTTTTGTATCTCTTGCCTGATGGGAGACGGGAGAAGGGTCTCTGAGTATGTTGGCTGCTTTACCGAGGAAGTGAGATGAGCAGTGAAGGGGAGGCTAGTTTCCGTGATGTGCTGAGCTCTGTCCACAACTGTCATACAAGGCAGCCTCCTGCCACACTCATGTAAATTGGAGCTGAAGCTCCAGAGAACAGCTAATGGGAAATGGCTTTTTCACTTGCTCCTGAGCGGAATCAGCAGCTGGGCGGACAGTACTGTGGCATCAGTGAGCCCATGCTGAAGTAGGGCAGACTTGGCAGTGGTTGGATCAGGAATGTAGACGGTTGTTGGAGTGCAATCATTCTCTTCCAAAGGATCCACAGGGCAACTTCCCAGATCCAAGCATGTTGTAGGACATTTTTATTACGATTTAACCCCTGTGCTGTTTTGTTTTGACACTGGGTGAGTGGTTTCTGTGCCGCTTGCTGCCCCACAGTTCTCTTCAGAGGCTTCAGTCTGGATGCCAGAAGGCTGTTGCCCTCCCCTTTCTCCCAGGTGACCCTAGGCCATCTCTTGCCTCAAATGTGCTGGCTTCACACAGCTGCCTGGAGTCAATGGGGCAGCCAGGCTTAGCTAGACGTGTGGTGGGTGAGGGGTGTGAGGGGGACACCAAGGGGGATTGGATAGACAGTGGGGACCCAAACTCTCCCCATTGCTTGACGCTCCTAACCCGAAGCTGGCCAGGCTGTCGGAGCCTGTGTCGGGTGGGGAGTAGGTCTTCCTCCTCACTTCTCCCCTCTTCTGATGAGGAGCTATGAGTACCTGGGTCCAGTTCTCTGCTGCTACAGCAAAAGATCTGCTCACACTCATGGAACTCCCTCTGTTCCCCCAAGGGGCAGGGTCCAGAAGCAGACTGCAGATGTCTAGAGCCTGGTCTCTCCCCATGATGAGCATCTGCCCTCCTTCACTGATCCCTCGCAGTGTCGTCTTGGAGCTTCTTCTGGGGTCTCTCCCCACCCCTGCGCTGGGCAGAGAGATGCACCTGTAATCTGCACACAAACACACATGTTTTACCAGACAGGGTGACAGGAACAAAAACAGTAAGTGTTGGAGACACAGAGATTTTGCAGACGCTGGAGATCTTGAGCAACACACACATAAAGTGCTGGAGGAACTCAGCAAGTCAGGCAGTGTCTATGGAGAGGAATAACCAGTCCATGTCTTGGGCCATCATTTTGTGTCTGATGCTCAGGAGGTTAAGATTGCACCTTTGGAGAGTGAACCCTTTGTTGGGATTGCCCTATGAGGAGAGACTGGATTGCTTAGTAAAGGAAAGATGAGAGACTGGGTAGTGCTGACAGAGGTAGGAAGCTGTTCTATTGTACACAGTTCACTGAATATCCGCAGTCTGATGCAGAAGGAATGAGATATGAGTGCCTTCCCTGGGAGAGGATTTAAGTGCAGGAGGAAAGGCACAGTGGTACAGGGCCTTGGGGAGTGTGCACTTGGAGTATTGTTCTCCTTACCTGAAAGACGATAGAGAAGTGGTTCCAGAGATGGCAGAGTCAGAGTGGACTGGGAATGTAAACACAAAGTACACTGCAGATGCTGTGGTCTTGAACTCGAGGGGGAGCAATATCCTTGCTGGTAGGTTTGCTAGCATGGTTCGGGAGGGTTTAAACTGATTTGCAAGGGGGATGGGACCCGGAGCAATAGAGCAGTGAAAGAAGTGCATGGAGTAAAGCCAGTTCTAACATATAGAGAGGCTTTGAGGAAAGAGAAGCAGAATAAAGGGTGTAAAGGTAGTAAGGTAGAAGGGCTAAAGTGTGTATACTTCAATGCAAGAAGCATCAGGAACAAAGGTGATGAACTGAGAGCTTGGATACATACATGGAATTATGATGTAGTGACCATTACAGAGACTTGGCTGGCAGCAGGGCAGGAATGGATTCTCAATATTCCTGGATTTCAGTGCTTTAAAAGGGATAGGGAGGGGGGGAAGGGGAGGAGGGGTGGCATTACTGGTCAGGGATACTATTACAGCTGCAGAAAGGGTGGGTAATTGATGCACCATCAATAACTCTGAGACGTGGGTTAAGGTAGGCTTTTATTGGCTGGAAGAAAGCACAAGCAGCAAGTGACCATCACACGACATCCTGGAGACTGAGGAAGGGTCTGTGCCTTCAATCGCCTTTATACCGGGGTCTGTGGGAGGAACCACAGGAGCAGTCAGCGGGGGGGGGGGGGTGTCCAGACAGGTATATGTAGTTCACCACATTCACCCCCCCCTTTCTTTTAAAACAAAGGGAAGTCCCCATGGGGCAAAGTTTCTTACAAGTATATTTACAGGTTAAGTCTATCAGGTGGTCGAATCTGTCGCTGCGATCTACATAGCACCAGCTGTGATGGCACAGGTGCCGGTGGTGCTTGCACCGGAGACGGTGGTTGTACTGGTTCTGGCCTAACTGGAGGTGTCAGCACACTAGGCGTCAGTGATCCCTCATGCGTGTGCGAGGCGCCCGGTATGGGAGTGTCGTGAGGAGTCTGTGTAGTGCTTGGTGTGCGCGGTGTCACCTCGGGTACAGGGTTCATAGTTACCGTGGAGTGTTCGGGGTAGTGGTCTGCTGCTCCTGCAGGCGCCAGGTCACGGACGGAGACCGTGTCCTCCCGCCCATCGGGTAAGACCACGTAGGCATACTGGGGGTTCGCATGAAGTAGGTGAACCCTCTCGACCAGCGGGGAGTATTTATTGCTCCGCACATGTTTCCAGAGCAGCACTAGCCCTGGGGATGTCAGCCAAGCTGGTAGGGTGGTCCCAGTGGCGGACTTCCTGGGAAAAGAAAAGAGGCGCTCATGAGGGGTGGCATTGGTGGACGTGCATAACAGGGAGCGGATGGAGTGGAGCGCCTCGGGGAGGACCTCCTGCCATTGAAAGACCGGCAACCCCTTTGACTTAAGGGCTAGAAGTGTGGCCTTCCACACTGTGGCATTCTCCCTCTCCACCTGTCCATTTCCCCGGGGATTATAGCTCGTGGTCCTACTAGTAGCAATGCCCCTAGCCAGCAGGTACTGGCGCAGCTCGTCACTCATAAAGGAGGACCCTCTATCACTGTGGATATAGCAAGGATATCCGAACAGAGTGAAGAGCTGGCGCAGGGCTTTTATGACGGACGTGGCAGTGGTGTCGGGGCAGGGGATGGCAAAGGGGAACCGCAAGTACTCGTCGATAATGTTGAGAAAGTAGACATTGCGGTTGGTGGAGGGAAGGGGGCCCTTAAAGTCAACACTCAGTCGCTCAAAGGGGCGGGTGGCCTTGATAAGTTACGCCTTTTCAGGACGGTAGAAGTGCGGTTTGCACTCAGCGCAGACTTGGCAGTCCCTGGTCATCATCCTGATGTCCTCAAGGGAGTAAGGCAGGTTCCAGGCTTTCACGAAATGGTAAAATCGGGTGACCCCCGGGTGGCAAAGATCTGCATGGAGGGCATATAGCTGGTCGAGCTGCGCGCTGGCACATGCTCCCCGGGATAGGGCATCAGGGGGCTCATTGAGCCTTCCAGGCCGGTACAGGATGTCATAGTTGTAGGTGGAGAGTTCTATTCTCCACCTCAAAATTTTATCACTTTTGATTTTGCCCCGCTGTTGGTTGCTGAACATGAACGCAACTGAGCGCTGGTCAGTCAGCAAGGTGAACCTTTTGTCGGCGAGATAGTGCCTCCAGTGCCTAATAGCTTCCACTATGGCCTGGGCTTCTTTCTCCACCGTGGAGTGCCGAATCTCAGGGCCTTGAAGGGTACGAGAAAAGAATGCTACTGGCCTGCCTGCCTGATTGAGGGTAGCAGCCAGTGCGAAATCGGAGGCGTCACTCTCTACTTGGAAGGGAATGGTCTCGTCCACCGCATGCATCGTTGCTTTGGCAATGTCCCCTTTAATGCGGCTGAAGGCCGCGCAGGCCTCGGCAGAGAGGGGAAATGTGGTAGACTTGACCAGGGGGCGGGCCTTGTCTGCGTAATGAGGGACCCATTGGGCGTAATAGGAAAAGAAGCCCAGACACCGTCTGAGGGCTTTGAGGGTGGTGGGAAGAGGGAGTTCCAACAGGGGGCGCATACAGTTGGGATCAGGGCCAATGTTCTCCACGACATACCCAAGGATAGCGAGTCGGGTGGTTCCGAACACACACTTGTCCCTGTTATAAGTAAGGTTCAGGGCTTTGGCCACTTGGAAAAATCGTTGGAGGTTGGTGTTGTGATCCGGCCAGTCGTGACCACAGATGGTGATGTTATCCAGGTAGGGAAATGTGGCCTTCATTTGGCACTGGTCCACCATCCGGTCCATTTCCCTTTGGAAGACAGAGACACCTTTTGTGAAACCGAAGGGGACGTGCAGGAAGTGATAGAGCCTGCCGCCCGCCTCGAAGGCGGAGTAGGGGTGGTCCTCCGGGCGGATGGGGAGCTGATGGTAAGCGGATTTCAGGTCTATGGTTGAGTACACCTTGTACTGAGCTACCTGGTTGACCATATCCGCGATGCGGGGTAGGGGGTACGCGTCAAGCTGCGTGAACCTATTGATGGTCTGGCTATAGTCCACGACTATCCTATTTTTCTGCCCGGTCCGAACAACAACCACCTGGGCCCTCCAAGGACTTGTGCTTGGCTCAATGATCCCCTCCCTGAGCAGCCGCTACACCTCCGACTGAATGAAGGCCCTGTCCCCCACGCTGTACCTCCTGCTTTTAGTTGCCACAGGTTTACAGTCGGGGGTCAGGTTGGCGAACAGCGGTGGGGGAGGAATCTTGAGGGTGGAGAGGCTGCAAGTGGTGTCAGTAGCGCGGCTGTCGGCATGGTGTTGGGTGGGATGTGTTGGTCGGTGTGTGTGCGTGGTCAGTAGCGGGGTATATGACGAAGTCCCACAAAACTGAGGGTTCCTGACAGTGAGTGGTGGGAGGGGCCCGTCATATGCCATAGTCACACTTTTGAGGTGGCTCTGGAAGTCCAGCCCCAATAGCACAGGCGCGCACAGTTGAGGCATGACCAGTAACGCAAAGTTCCGATATTCTGTGCCCTGCACCACCAATGTCGCTACACAACCCACCCGGATGTCTGTGGAATGCGACCCAGAAGCCATGGTGACCCTCTGGCTTACCAGCCGTGTCACGAGTCCACAGCGTTGCACCGTGTCTGGGTGAATAAAACTCTCAGTGCTGCCCGTGTCAAACAGGCATCTAGTCCTGTGCCCCTCCACCAGGATGTCCATCATTGACCTTGCAAGCTGGTGTGGGGCGCTTTGGTCAAGGGTTACGGAGGCCAGAGTTGAACCGCTGTCTCGGTGCCCGGTAAACACCCGTGGGTCGGAGGCGGGGCGAGGTGGCACCGGCAAAGATGGCTGCCCCCATGTCTCGCACGAGGTGGGCAGGCAAGATGGCGGTGACCAAGATGGCCACCCCCATGCCTCGCACGAGGCGCTGCTCGACCCCGCTCATGGTTCAGACTTACAGACCTTGGTGAAATGGCCCTTCTTTCCGCAGCTGGAGCAGGTAGCTTCTCGGGCCGGGCAGTGTTTTCGGGGGTGCTTTTCGAGTCCGCAGAAGTAACACTGCGCGGACTTGCGACTGGCAGCAGCTGTGGTCGGTTTCGGGGAGTTCATGGACTCGCGACTGGCAGCAGCGTTGGTGAATTCGCTCGCGGGCGGCGGTGGCGGGGTCTGCAGCGTCCACTGAACCAGCGGGAGATCGCGCGGCTGGACAGCATCAGCGTTGTGCAGAGCAGCCTCCAGTGTGTCGGCCGTCTTGATCGCCAAGCGTGAGGTAAGATCGGCATTTTCCAGCAGCCGCTGGCGCACCTACACTGACCTGATCCCCGTAATGAAGGCGTCTCGTACTAGCAGCTCCGCATGTTGTTCCGCCGTCAGTCCCCTGCAGTTGCAGGCCCGCACGAGTGTCTGTAGGGCCCGGACAAACTCAGCGTTCGACTCGCCGGTTCGCTGCCGCCGCATCGCTAAGCGATGTCTTGCGTAGACGGTGTTCACCGGCCGCAGGTACTATCTTTTGAGTGCCCCTTGGTAGGTCGGCAGGTCCCTGATAAGGGAGTAAACTTTCGGGGTGACCCTCGAAAGGAGGATTCTGTGCATAATAGTGGGCTCAGTCACGGGAATCTGTTCCAAGTATGATTGGAAGCATGCAAGCCAGAGTTCAAAGGCAAGAGCTGCTTCTGAGTCTTGAGGATCAATGTCCAATTTTTCCAGACGTAAAATGCTTTCCATGCTTTAAAACTTACAGCCAATAAAATTGATGCACCATCAATAACTCTGAGATGTGGGTTAAGGTAGGCTTTTATTGGCTGGAAGATCACACAACATCCTGGAGACTGAGGAAGGGTCTGTGGCTCCAATCACCTTCATACCGGGGTCTGTGGGAGGAGCCACAGGAGCAGTCAACGGGGGGGCGTGTCCAAACAGGTATATGTAGTTCACCACAGTAATGTAGCAGGATCCTCTTTTGAGTCAGTATGGGTGGAAGTCAGGAACAGGAAGGGAGCAGTTACTCTATTGGGGGTATTCTATAGGCCCACTGGTAGCAGCAGAGATACCGACGAGCAGATTGGGAGGCAGATTTTGGAAAGATGCAAAAATAACAGGGTTGTTATCATGGGTGACTTTAACTTCCCTAATATTGATTGGCACTTGATTAGTTCCAAGGGTTTAGATGGGGCAGAGTTTGCTAAGTGTGTCCAGGATGGATTCCTGTCACAGTATGTTGACAGGCCGACTAGGGGAAATGCCATACTAGATCTAGTATTAGGTAACGAACCGGGTCAGGTCATAGATCTGTCAGTGGGTGAGCATCTGGGGGACAGTGATCACCGCTCCCTGACCTTTAGCATTATCATGGAAAAGGATAGAATCAGCGAGGACAGGAAAATTTTCAATTGGTGAAGGGCAAATTATGAGGCTATAAGGCTAGAACTTGCGGGTGTGAATTGGGATGATGTTTTTGCAGGGAAATGTACTATGGACATGTGGTCAATGTTTAAGGATCTCTTGCAGGATGTTAGGGATAAATTTGTCCCGGTGAGGAAGATAAAGAATGGTAGGGTGAAGGAACCATGGGTGACAAGTGAAGTGGAAAATCTAGCCAGGTGGAAGAAGGCAGCATACATGAGGTTTAGGAAGCAAGGATCAGATGGGTCTATTGAGGAATATAGGGTAGCAAGAAAGGAGCTTAAGAAGGGGCTGAGAAGAGCAAGAAGGGGGCATGAGAAGGTCTTGGCGAGTAGGGTAAAGAAAAACCCCAAGGCATTCTTCAATTATGTGAAGAACAAAAGGATGACAGGAGTAAAGGTAGGACCAATTAGAGATAAAAGTGGGAAGATGTGCCTGGAGGCTGTGAAAGTGAGCGAGGTCCTCAATGAATACTTCTCTTCGGTATTCACCAATGAGATGGAACTTGATGACGGTGAGGGCAATATGAGTGAGGTTGATGTTCTGGGGCATGTTGATATTAAGGGAGAGGAGGTGTTGGAGTTGTTAAAATACATTAGGATGGATAAGTCCCCTGGGCCTGATGGAATATTCCCCAGGCTGCTCCACGAGGCGAGGGAAGAGATTGCTGAGCCTCTGGCTAGGATCTTTATGTCCTTGTTGTCCACAGGAATGGTACCGGAGGATTAGAGGGAGGTGAATGTTGTCCCCTTGTTCAAAAAAGGTAGTAGGGATAGTCTGGGTAATTACAGACCAGTGAGCCTTACGTCTGTGGTGGGAAAGCTGTTGGAAAAGATTCTTGGAGATAGGATCTATGGGCATTTAGAGAATCATGGTCTAATCAGGGACAGTCAGCATGGCTTTGTGAAGGGCAGATCGCGCCTAACAAGCCTGATAGAATTCTTTGAGGAGGTGACCAGGCATATAGATGAGGGTAATGCAGTGGATGTGATCTACATGGATTTTAGTAAGGCATTTGACAAGGTTCCACACGGTAGGCTTATTCAGAAAGTCAGAAGGCATGGGATCCAGTGAAGTTTGGACAGGTGGATTCAGGATTGGCTTGCTTGCAGAAGGCAGAGGGTTGTGGTGGAGGGAGTACATTCAGATTGGAGGGTTGTGACTTGTGGTGTCCCACAAGGATTTCGTGATTTTTATTAACGACCTGGATGTGGGGTTAGAAGGGTGGGTTGGCAAGTTTGCAGACGACACAAAGGTTGGTGGTGTTGTAGATAGTGTAGAGGATTGTCAAAGATTGTAGAGAGACATTGATAGGATGCAGAAGTGGGCTGAGAAGTTGCAGATGGAGTTCAACCAGAGAAGTGAGAGGTGGTACACTTTGGAAGGACAAACTCCAAGGCAGAGTACAAAGTAAATGGCAGGATACTTGGTAGTGTGGAGGAGCAGAGGGATCTGGGGGTACATGTCCACAGATCCCTGAAAGTTGCCTCACAGGTAGATAGGGTAGTTAAGAAAGCTTATGGGGTGTTAGCTTTCATAAGTCGAGGGATAGAGTTTAAGAGACGCAATGTAATGATGCAGCTTTATAAAACTCTAGTTAGGCCACACTTAAGAGTACTGTGTCCAGTTCTGGTCACCTCACTATAGGAAGGATGTGGAAGCATTAGAAAGGGTACAGAGGAGATTTACCAGGATGCTGCCTGGTTTAGAGAGTATGGATTATGATCAGAGATTAAGGGAGCTAGGGCTTTACTCTTTGGAGAGAAGGAGGATGAGAGGAGACATGATAGAGGTGTACAAGATATTAAGAGGAATAGACAGAGTGGACAGCCAGCGCCTCTTCCCCAGGGCACCACTGCTCAGTACAAGAGGACATGGCTTTAAGTTAAGGGGAGGGAAGTTCAAGGGGGATATTAGAGGAAGGTTTTTCACTCAGAGAGTGGTTCGTGCGTGGAATGCACTGCCTGAGTCAGTGGTGGGGGCGGACACACTAATGAAGTTTTAAGAGACTACTAGGCAAGTATATGGAGGAATTTAAGGTGGGGGGGTTATATGTGAGGCAGGGTTTGAGGGTCAGCACAACATTGTGGGCCGAAGGGCCTGTAATGTGCTGTACTATTCTATGTTCTATGTTGAAATCAACACATACAAACAAGCTGGATGAACTCAGCAGGTCGGGCAGCATCCGTTGAAATGAGCAGTCAATGTTTCAGGCTGAGACCCTTCGTCAGGACTGAAGAAGGAGGGGGCAGGGGAATGTGTTCTCTAGTCAAAGTCAAGTTTATTGTCATATGCACAAGTAATATTGCAGCTACACAGGACTCTGGTCAGACCCCACTTGGAGTACTATGCTCAGTTCTGGTCACCTCAGTCCAGGAAGGACGTGGAAGCCGTAGAAAGGGTGCAGAGGAGATTTACAAGGATGTTGCCTGGATTGGGGAGCATGCCCTATGAGAATAGGTTGAGTGAACTTGGCCTTTTTTC
Organism: Hemitrygon akajei; assembly: GCF_048418815.1. Lineage (NCBI taxonomy): Eukaryota > Metazoa > Chordata > Chondrichthyes > Myliobatiformes > Dasyatidae > Hemitrygon > Hemitrygon akajei. Next base: position 53,207,150 of record NC_133139.1, on the reverse strand, counting down.
CTTGGAGTGATGGAGGATGAGAGGTGACCTGATAGAGGTGTATAAGATGATGAGAGGCATTCATCGCGTGGATAGTCAGAAGCCTTTTCCCAGGGCTGAAGTGGCTAACACGAGAGGGCACAGTTTTAAGGTGCTTGGAAGTAGGTACAGAGAAGATACTAGGGGTAAGTTTTTTTTACACAGAGAGTGGTGAGTGTGTGGAATGGGCTGCCGGCAGTGGTGGTGGAGACGGATACAATAGGGTCTTTTAAGAGACTCTTGGATAGGTACATGGAGCTCAGAAAAATAGAGGGCTGTGGTAACCCTAGGTAACTTCTAAGGTAAAGAACATGTTTGGCACAGCATTGTGGGCTGAAGGGCCTGTATTGTGCTGTAGGTTTCTATGTTTCTAAGTACATGTGCGCACAGATGCAATGAAAAACTCGTAGCAGTATCACAGGTGCAGGGAGAGCACATCCCATTGAAACATAAAGTCTTCTTCTGACTGAGTGCAGGGAGGGCGTTCCTCTGGCTGAGGAGTTCAGACCCCGGTGTCTCTTGTCAGGCCATACAATGCAAGAAGATGATTGCTGATGTCTGAATACCATTCAGTTTTTAACTCACTTACTGAGCCATCTGCCGACAGTGCTTTCATCAGTCTCTTCGCTCTGGCAATTTGCTGGCCATCTTACAATGCTGTTCATTCAGCCATGGCTCCTCCCCTGAACCCCTGTGCTGCCCTTGGCCTTCCCTCACCCCTCCCTGCACCGCTTCCAGTTTCCCATATCCTGACCACTGTGCCGGAGCTTTGAGTGGGGACTCAGGTGACGCAGTCTCTGTTGTGGGGGATTCTGCTGCCATTGAAGCAGGTCATTGGTGTAGGTGTGAGGTTAAGCTGAAGCAGGGTGCAGGGGGCCTTTCCCCACCCGTCATGTATCCAAGAGAGATAACACCAGCAGCCGTGAGCCGTGTCCCTGTGCCAGTCCTCAGGCACTGGAGGAGTGAGCTGTGGTGCCAGGGTCCCTGAAGCAGATTGTGGATTGAGGCAGTCTGCTCTCTTTATAATGACGAGCTGCCCTTCACCGCGCCGGAAGTCTGCCATATGTATATGCAAGGAATCAGTAAGGGCTCAGCTCTGGGCTTTCTCAGTGGCTCCTGTAAACAAACTAGCTTTTGATTTTGCCTCTGCATTGATCTCAGACTGATCCCGTGTGGCCCCAACATAAAATCGCCGACTACTGCTGTGGGAACTGCTTTGGAGAGCTGAACGTCACTGGAAAACCTTGCCTTGTCGGAAGCAAGCAATCCCACTGTAAACCTGGCAATGTCAGGCTGAGCTCACTTAGAGCCTGCGGCACAAGGACGTGGGCCATCTGAGGAGGCAGTTATCTCTGCTCAGCTCTGGCTCTTCCCTGGAGCAGAGAGGGGCTTGATAGGGGTCTACAAAACTCTGAGAAATCTAGGTAGATAGCAAGAACCTGCTCCCCCATGAGAAAGGTGTGTAAAATCAGGGATCACAGGTTTAGAGGGGATCTTTTGATCCAGATGATGGATGGTGTTTGGAACACTTTGAGGGGCGGTGGGGGTGGATACCCTCACAACATTTGAAGTGGTATCTGGAGGAGCACTTGAATCACCAAGATATGGGTGGCTGTAGACCAAGTGTTAATGAAGTTAGTCGGTATATATGGGACTTGCTAGTCAGCATGTTTTTGTGACATAATTTGGTACTGTCATCACAAATGAGGGTATGAAGAACCTTCTCCACATACGTTGAGGTGAATTTTTAGAGAGAGGAAGCATGCAAAGGAACTCAGTATTAGTGAAATGATAGGAGTAGATCAGGGGAGGGTAATCTGCACCCCAGGGTACCAGAGAAAGTGACCCTATAAAAATTAGCTGATTTGCTTATCATCTTCCAAAATTCTTCAGAGGCTGTAAGCTCCTGCAAATTGGATGACTTGAAAACTGATTGTGTTGTAGGTAGTGAGGAAGGTTGCTTAACGTTACAGCAGGATATAGATTTGGATGGAAAGTTGGCCTGGAGTCAGAAAACAGATGCTGACAAGTTGGGAAGTCAAATTGGCGTAGAGCTTACATGGTGAGTGGTAGGGCACGAGGAGATGTTGATGGACCTAGGGATCTCTAAATGTCGATAGGGTGGTGAAGCATGCATGGTTCATAAATAGAACACAGAACAATACAGCACAGGAACAGGCCCTTCACCGACAATGTTGTGCTGAAACAATTAAATTAGTTATCAAATGGCCAACTAAATTAATCCCTTCTGTCTACACAATGTCCATATCCTTCCATTTTCCTTACATTCATGTGCCTAAAGCCATTTAAGAGAGGGTACTGTGGGGAGCCACGGTAGCACAGTGATTAGCACAGTCCTTCTACAGCTTAGGCCATTGGAGTTCGGCGTTCAATTCTGGCATCCTCTGTAAGAAGGTTTCTACGAGATGTTTCTTCATAGTAGGGTTTTGAACTAGTAGGTTAGTATCTAGTAGATTAATTGGTTGTTAAAAATTGTCCTGTAAAAATAGAAAGTCTTTAATGTATCTGTCTCTACCAGCTTCCCAGGTAGCAAATCCATGCACCCACCACTCAAAGTTCAAAGTAAGTTTATTATGAAAGTACATTTATGTCAACATATACAACCCAGGGATTCACTTTCTTGTGGGCATACTCAAAAAATCTATAATAGATTAATAAGCGTAATAGAATGAATGAAAGACCGCACCAACCGGGCATTCAACCAGTGTGCAAAAGATATCAAATGGTGCAAATACAATAAGATAGAAAAAAATAATAAATAAATAAGTAATAAATATCAAGAACATGAGATGTGTAAAACATTTTCTGGGTAAAAGAAACTGCTCCTCACCTGTCCTTAGAAATTACCCCCTCTCACCTAAAATGCATGCCCTCTATTATTAGACATTTCAACCCTGGGAAAAAAATACTGTCTGTCTACTCTATCTATGGCTCTTACATATATATAAGCCTCTATCAGATCCCCCTCAGCCTCTGCCACACCAGAGAAAACAACCCAAGTTTGTCTAACTTCTCATTATTGCGCATACTCTCTAATCCAGGCAAGATTCTGGTAAGCTTCTTCTGCACCCTCTCCAAATCCTCAACACCTTTCTTGTAACGGGGCGATCAGAGCTGTACACAATTCTTTAGATGCAGCCGAACTAGAGTTTATAAAGCTGCAACATAACTTCCTGACTCTTCAACTCAATTAATATAGACAACTATGCCATATGCCTTCTTAACCACACTATCAACCCATGTAGCCACTTTCAGGGAGCTGTGAACTTGGATCCCAAGATCCCTCTGCTCAGCAACACTGTTAAGGGTCTTCACATTTGACCTACCAAAATCCAACTCTTCACATTTGGCCAGGTTAAATTCCAGCTGCCACTTCAAGGATTCAAAGGTACACTTATTATCAAAGTATACCACTCTGAAATTCTTCTCCTCCAGATAGCCACGAAACCAAGAAAGAAGAATGGCAGCATGATCATCAACCCCCAAATCCTCCCTCCCCCGTACAAAAAAATGGACCAGGAAGATTAACTCTCAAACCCGCCTTTCCCTATAAAAAAACACCACAAGAACATTGACCCCCAAATCTTCCCCTTCCCCACACAAAAAATTGAACAAAAATAAAACAGAAACATTAACCTCCAGTTCCCCCCTCTCCTGCACAAAAAAGAGAAAGATTGGGTGGAAAACACAGAATATAAAAAACTGTAAGACTGAAAAAAAGGTCTATAGTCCATAGTTCATATCCATATCCAAAACACAGAAAATATTGGTAATATCCTCCAGGCACAATGGCAGGCTATACAGGCTCCCCTCTCTGGCATCAGTGATCAAAAGGCAGGCAGTTGGTGCTCACCTTCTGCATTTGCCTCAATGTTTCTGTCATGGTCCTGTCTGGCAATTCCCCATTACCTCTTTAATTGGGCCCTAACCCCCTTGACTGATTTCCAATCATTCGCAATTCAGCAAATTACACACACCTGCTTCCCATCAGTAACTGCAGGATAAAAACCCTGGAAACACAACAAGGTACTGTCAGTTCGTTGGTCGACTCCAGTGTGAGTAACTTTGTTCCATGGTTCTTAGGACTGCCATTTCTAAGTCTAGCATCGCTCCTGGATACCGACTCCACACTCGCTATGTCAATAATGCCTCCCGACTCTGCCTCTGCACCCGTGTTCTGCACTTGGGTTCGTCCACCACCACGCTCATGTAACAGATTCAATCTCCCCCATTGCTTTAATCGGTGAACAATGGAAGCTTTAATCAGCGAAGTGAAGTCAAACATTGGCTCACGTCCCCCCACAGCCTCCTTGGATGAGACTCGCACCCACTGCCTTCCAGAATCCTCTTGGAGACAGCAAAGCGCGGGATCACTGAATCAGTTTCCAAACTGCAAATCACAGGCTCCAACCATTCCAGAATCACATTCAAGATGAAAAACAGACATAAAAGACATTTAAAAAGTGTAATAAATAGTTTTGTGGTTTATCCAGAAGTTGTTGATATGGGAGTGTTGTATGCAGGCACCATCTTGACCAGACATGGAGGATAGGAAGATCGGTGCTGAGCATATGAGCATTTCTTGCCCATATCACAATTTAAGGTTCCAGGGTGTCAAGATCCCTGAGGATCTAACCCTGTCCCAGCATATCGATGCAACTATAAAAGTAGCAAGACAATGGATATATTTCATTAGGAGTTTGAAGAGATTTGGTTTGTCACCTAAAACACTTGAATTCTTCTATGGATGTACTGTGTGGAGTATTCTGACTTGCATCACTGCCTGGTATTGGGGGGGCTACTGCACAGGACCGAAAGAAGCTGCAGAAAGTTGAAAAATTAGTCAGCTCCATCTTGGGTACTAGCCTCCATAGAATCCATGACATCTTCACAGAGCGGTGCTTCAGAAAGGTGACGTCCATTATTGAGGACCCCATCACCCAGGACATGCCCTCTTCTCATTGTTACTGTCAGGTAAGGGGTATAGAAGCCTGAAGGCACACACTCAGTAATTCAGGAACAGCTTCTTCCCCTCTGCCATTCGATTCCTAAATGGACATTGAACCTGTGAACACTACCTCACTTTTTAAAAATATTATTTCTGTTTTGCATTATTTTAATCTATTTAGTATACATATGTATACTTACTGTAATTGATTTTTTTTTTCTGTCTTGTATTGCATTGAACTGCTGCTGCTAAGTTAACAAATTTCACGTCACATGCTGGTGATAATAAACCTGATTCTGATCTATATCCCTCTGCCGGTCTTCTATTCTATCCACAACACTACTAATCTTCATGGTACCTGCAAACTTACTAACTTATCTATCTGCATTTTCATCTATGTCATTTATATACATCAGAGAGGTCCCAGTGCAGATCCTTACAGAACACCACTAATCACAGACCTCTGGCTGGAGTAACTCCCTTCGATTACTACGCTCTATGCAAAAGACAGTTCTGAATCCAAATGGCCAATTCACCATGGTCCCATGCTTCTTGTCTTCTGGCTGAGCCTCCCATGAAGGACCTTGTCAAATGCCTTGCTAAATTCCATGTAAACACCATCCACAGCTCTACCTTAATCAATCACCCTTCTCATCTCATCAAAAACTCAATCAAGTTAGTAAGACATGATGTGCCTGCACTAAGCCATAATTAGGCCATAGTTTTCCAAATACTCATAAATCCTATCCAAAAGAATTCTCTCCAGCAACTACCACTGATGTGAGACTCATCAGTCCAGTTTTCAGCATTATACCTTGTTCCCTCTTGAATAATGGGCAACATTAGCTACTCGCTAGTGGGACTTTGCCTGTGGCTAGAGAGGGCACAAAGACATTGGTCAAGCCCCAGCAATCTCTTCTCTTGCCTCTCTTAGTAACCTGGGGTATACAAATCAGACCTGGGGACTTATCCACCTTAATACTCCTTAAGAGACCCATCACAAACTCCTCCTTTACCTCAAAATGTCCCAGCATACCAACATGCTCGGCACCAATCTCCCAATCCTCCATGACCTTCTCCTTGGTAAATACTGACATAAAGTACTCGTTAAGGAATTCACCCACATCCTCTGCAACCAAGCAAATGTACTCTCCCCCCCTTTATCTTTGAGTGGTGCTACTCTCCCCCTAGTTATCCTCTTGCTCCTGATGTATGTATAGAATGCCTTGGGATTCACTTTAATCCTACTTGCCAAGGACTGTTTATGGTCCCTCTTGGCTTTCCGAATTCTCTTCTTGAGTTCTTTTCTTACTTCTTTATAATCCTCCAGGGCTCTGTTTGATTCTAGCTTCCTAAGCTTTACATACTTTTCCTTTTTTTTCCTTGACTAAATGTATTACTTTTCTCAACATTGAAGGTCCTCTTACCTTGCCATCCTTGTCCTTCCTCCTGACTGTAGCATACCTGCCCTGTACTCCGTTCTGTTGTCCTTTAAGCACCCTCTGCATGTCAAATGTGAACTTGCTCAGAAACAGCTGCTCTCAATTAACTCTCCTAATGCTTTTGTAATTTGCCGTGCTTCTATTTACTACTCTCGCAAAATAGATAGGGAAGCGAATAGAAGAGTTGGGATGCTGCATTGCAACTATATGAAACACAGGTTAGACCACACCTGGAGTGCTATGTGCAGCTCTGGTTGCTGTACTAGAGAAAGGACATGGTTTTGCTGCAGAGAGTGCAGAGGAGATTTACTGGGATGTTGCCTGGACTGAAGGATTCAGTTACAGTGAGAGATTGAGCAGTTGGCCTTATTCCTCTGGAGCGAAGAAAGATGAAGGGGGGACCCAATAGAGGTACATTAAATTATGAGAGGTGTATATGAGTAGATGGTCAGAATCTTTTCCATTGATAAGAGTATCAAAAACAAAAGGACATACTGTAGTTTTAAGATGGGAGGAAGGATTTTTACACAGAGTGGTTGATAACTAAAATTTGATGAAATCAGACAATTATTATGTTCTTATTCACATTCTTTTTATGTTTAAGAGACACTCTGACAGGCAAAGCATAGAAGGATATGCTCTTAATGCAGGCAAATGGAATCAGTGTAAAGGTTAGCATAGAGGCAGTGGAATGAAGGGGCTGACTTTGTGTTATTCCACTAGTTAAAAATGAAGGCAGGGAAGTCATAGACAGTTAATCCTAATGCCTGTGGTAGGGAAAATGCTGGAGTTAGGTATAAAAATCTTACTTACAGTGCACTTGGAAAAATCTCAGAATGGAGTCAGCATGGGTTAATTAAAAGCAAATTATGTTGAACAAATCTACTGGAGGATTCTAAGGAGTAATGGAGTGGGGGAACTTGTGCATACTGGGATTTTCAGAAGGAATTTAGGAAAGTCCCATGTAAGAGATTATTTGTTTTAAACGAAAGCATGTAATGGGGATAATGGAATCTTAGAGTCATAGAGCAATAATAAAGCATAGTTGCAGGCCCTTTAGCCCAAACAGTTGATGCCAACCTGTATGGTACTCACCCAGTTGGTCCCTAGTTTCTTGTGTTCAATCCATATCCCTCTAAGCTCCACTCCTCCATGAACCTATCGAATTGCTTCTTGAAGGAAACTATTGTACCAGTCTCAGCCACTTCATCTAGCAGCTTGTTCCATCTACTCACAACCCTCCACATGAAAAAGCTGTCCCCCCAGATCAATTTTAAAGCTTCCCCCCTCACCCTAAACCTATGGTCCCTAGTTTGGGACTCCCCTACCCTGGGGATAATGGGTATCATCCACCTTATAACTTTAGACACTTCCATAAGGAAGTATTCTCCTGCATTCCAAAGAATAAAGATCTGGCAAGCCTCTCTCTATAACTCAGTCTCACTCCTCATACATTAACCCTTTCTTTGCCAGAATCATTCTCGTGAAACTCCTCTAGGCCCTCTTCAATGCCAGCACATTTTTTCTTAGATTAAGAGCCCAAAACTACACACCAAGTGTGGTCTTACCAATGTCTTAAAATGCCTCAGCATTACATCCTTACTCTTATATTCTAGTCCTCTCAAAATGAATACTAACATTGCATTTACCTTCTTAACCACCAACTCAACCTGTAAGTTAACCTTTAGGGAATCCTGCACAAGGCCTTCCAAGTCCTTTTGCATGGATGATTTTTGAATTTTCTCCCCATTCAGAAACTAATCTGTGCCATTATTTCTTCTACCAAAGTGCACGACCACACACTTCCCTACACCATTTGCCATCTGCCACCTCTTTGCCCATTCTCCCTATCTGTCCAAGTCCTTCTGCAGACTCCCTGCTTCCTCAACACTACCAGCCCCTCCACCTATCTTTGTATCATTTGTAAACTTGGCCACAAGTCCATTAATCCCATCATCCAAATCATTGACATATAATGTGAAAAGATGTGGTCCCAACAAAGGACCTGTAATAAGGCACATAATGACACAATTGTAATGGGGGACTTCAATATGAAAGGGGATTGAGAAAAACTGGTTTTTGTTGAATCGCAAGAGAGGGAATTTGTAGAATGCCTTCAAAATGGCTTTTTAGAGCAGCTTGTGTTTGAGCCTACTTGGAGAAAGGCATGAGGGAAGAGCTTGACCAGGTGGACTGGAGGAGGATACTGGTGGGGATGATGGCAGAGCAGAGATGGCTGAAGTTTCTGGGAATAGTTCACCACATGCAGGATAGATGTGTCCCACAGAATAAGGAGTTCTCAAATGGCAGGGGTAGGGAACCATGACTGACAAAGGAAATTAAGGACTACATAAAAGCCAAAGAAAGGGCATATAAGATAGCAAAAGTGGGTGGGAAGTTAGATAATTGGGAAGCTTTTAAAATCCAACAAAAGGCAACTAAAAAACTATAAGAAGGGAAAAGATGAAGTATGAGGGCAAGCTAGCCAATAATATAAAGCAGGATACCAAACGTTTTCTCAGTTATACTGTATATAAAGAATATATAAGAATAAAAGGGAGGGGAGTGTTGATATTGGACCACTGGAAAATGATGCTGGTGAGGTAGTAATGGGGGGGGGGGGGGGAGGAACAGAGAAATGGCAGATGAACTAAATGGTTTCTTTGCATCAGTCTTCACTGTGGAAGACACTGGCAATGTGCCAGGGGTCTGTGAGTGTCAGGGAGCAGGAGTGAGTGCCATTGCTATTACAAAGCAAAAGGTGCTAGGCAAACTGAAAGGTCTTAAGGTGGATAAGTCACCTAGACCAGATGGACTACATTCCAGAGTCCTGAGAGAGGCGTTGAAGAGATAACAGATGCATTGGTCATGATCTTTCAAGAATCATTTGATTCTGGCATGGTCCCGGAGGACTGAAAAATTGCAAATGTCACTCCACTCTTTAAGAAGGGAGGAAGGCAAAAGAAAGGAAATTATAGACCAATTAGTCTAACCTCAGTGGTAAGGAAGGTGTTGGAGTCTGTTATTAAGGATGAGGTTTCTGGATACTTGAAGCCTAATGATAAAATAAGTCAAAGTCAGCATGGTTTCTGTAAAAGGGAATCATGCCTGACAAATCTGCTGAAGTTCTTCGAGGAAGTAACAAGCAGGGTGGACAAAGGAGAGGCAGTGGTTGTCACTTACTTGGTTTTTCAGAAGACATTTGATAGGGTGCCATACATGAGGCTGTTTATGAGGATGTTTCCTACGGCGTTACAGGAAAGATACTGGCATGGATAGAGGAATGGCTGACAGACAGGAGGCAGCAAGTGAGAATAAAAGGGGCCTTTTCTGGTTGGCTGCCCGTGACTAATGGTGTTCCTCAGGGGTCAGTATTGGGATCACTACTTTTCACATGTTTGTCAGTGATTTAGTTAATAGAACTGATGGCTTTGTGGCAAAGTTTGTGGATGATACAAAGATAGGTGGGGGGGGCAGGTAGTGTTGAGGAAGCAATGTGATTGCAGCAGGACTTTGACATATTGGAAGAATGGGCAAAGAAGTGGCAAATGGAATACAGTGTTGGGAGCTTATTGGGAAATGCATTTTAGCAAAAGGAACAATAGTGCAGAATTTTAGCGAAATGGGCAGAAGGTTCAAACATCAGAGGTGCAGGGGGACTTAGGAGTCCTCGTGCAAGCTCCCAGAAGGTTAATTTACAGGTTGAGTCTGCGGTAAAGGAGGCAAATGCAATGTTGGCATTAATGTCAAGGGGAATAGAACATAAAAGCAAGGAAATAATGCTGAGCCTTTATAAGATACTAGTTATGCTGCACTTATTGTCAACAGTTTTGGGCCCCTTGTCTTTGGAGAAAGTCTGGGGAAGTTCACGAGGATGATGCTGGGATTGAAGGGGTTAACATATGAGGAGTGTTTGGCAGCTTTGAGCCTGTACTCACTGGAATTTAGAAGGATGAGGTGGGAGGGCGGGATCTCATTGGAACCCACTGAATGTTGAAAGGACTAAAAAGGGTGGATGTGGAGAGGATGTTTCCTATGGTGGGGGTATCCAGAACTAGAGGGCAAAGCCTCAAAATTGAAGGGCAATCTTTTAGAACAGGGGTAAGGAGGAATTTTTTCAGCCAGGGAGTAGTGAATCACTGGAATGCTCTACCACAGACTGCAGTGGAGGCCAAGTCCATGGGTATATTTAAGGCAGAATTTGATTGTTTCCTGATCGGTTAGGTCATCAAATTGTATGGCAAGAAGGCAGGTGTATGGGGTTGAGTGGGATCTGGGAACAGCTGTGATAGAAGGATAAAGCAGACTCAATGGGCTGATTAGCCTAATTCTGCTCCTATGTCTTATGGCCTTATGGCCTGCAAAATACGAGTAGTCACTGGCAGCCAACCAGAAAAAGTCCCCTTTATTCCCTCTCTTTGCTTTCTGCTAATCAGCCACTGCTTTATCCATGCCAGAATCTTTCCTGTAATATGATGACATCTTATCTTGTTAGGCAGCCTCATGAGTGGAACCTTGTCAAAGGCCGTCTGAAAATCCAAATACACAACATCCACTTCTTTGTTTATTCTGTCTGTTATTTTCTCAGATAATTCCAACAGCTTTGTCAGGCAAGATTTCCACTAAAGGAAACCAAACTGACTTTGGCCTACTTTATCATGCACCTCCAGGTACCCTGAAACCTCATCATTAATTATGGACTCCATTTTGAGGATACAATTATACAATTACAAAACAAAGGAAAAATCCTTCTGGTCAAATCTAAAACTTCGCGGAGAAGAAAAAAAAGATTAACTGAAAAAGTAAAAAAAAATTAGATCATATGAAAATATTGAATAAAAGGTCACCAAGTTTGCTCAAATTTAAAAGATGTATCAAACGTCCGACTTCTAATTTTCTCCAAACTTAAGCACGATATAATGGAGAACAGCCAGAAAAAAACAGTAGGTGGATTGGGATCTTTCCAATACAATAGAATAGCTCTCCTAGCCAATAAAGTTGAAAAAGCTATCAAGCAGCAACATTTCCTGCTTCCTTTGGAATAATCCCAAAGATTGCCGTAAATGAATTAGGTTGTAGGTCCAAATCTATGACTTTTGATAACATTCTAAAAACATCTCTCCAAAAATTATTTTTTAATTGTATCCTCAAAATGGACTGCCCAGTCATCCCTTTTTTTTTTGTTTTAGGTTAGTTTAGTGGGTTTTTTTTCTCTCTCAATAATATAATTTTTTGAGTCTTTTTTTCTATGAATTGTTAAGAGGAGATGTGGTTCTTTTTTTTCTTTATATTAGCATAATACTATATATGATTTTGACAGTGTATATTCCTTTCTTTATTCGTACATATACATATTGAAATATGTATTTGAGATAATTTCTCCTCTGACTTGTATTTATCCTTATTCTTTTAAATCAATAAGAAAAGATTGAAAATGAATTATGGACTCCAACATATTCCCAGCCACTGAAGACAGTATAACTGCCCTATAATTTCCTTTTCTCTGCTTCTCTCTCTACAAAAGAATGGTATGACATTTGCAATTTCCCAGTCCTCTGGAACCATTCCAGAATTTAGTGATTCTTGGAAGATCATTGCTAATGCCTCCATAAGCTCTTTAGATACCTCTCTTAGAATGTTGTACACCATCTGGTCCAGGGTACCTATTTACCTTCAGACCTTTCAGCTTTCCTAACAGCTTCTCCTTAGTAATAGTGATGACACTCACTTCTGCCCCCTGACACTCTTGAATCTCTGGCATACTACTAGTATCTTTCAAAGTGAAGACTGACACAAAATATGGTACTTATTAAGATGGTCTGCCATTTCTTTGTCCCCCATTAGAATCTCTCCAGTGTCATTTTCCAGCAGATGAATATCCATCCTTGACTTTCTCTTATTCTTTACATATCTTTGTCACATGGTGTGAGCATCTGCAGCTTAATGTGAAAAAGACTAAGGAGCTGGTGGTGGACTTGAGGAGGGCTAAGGCACCGGTGACCCCTGTTTCCATCCAAGGGCTCAATGTGGACATGGTGGAAGATTACAAATACCTGGGGATACAAATTGACAATAAACTGGACTGGTCAAAGAACACTGAGGCTGTCTACAAGAAGGGTCAGAGCCGTCTCTACTTCCTGAGGAGGCTGAGGTCCTTTAACATCTGCCGGACGATGCTGAGGATGTTCTACGAGTCTGTGGTGGCCAGAGCTATCATGTTTGCTGTTGTGTGCTGGGGCAGCAGGCTGAGGGTAGTGGACACCAACAGAATCAACAAACTCATTCATAAGGCCAGTGATGTTGTGGGGGTGGAACTGGACTCTCTGACAGTGGTGTCTGAAAAGAGGATGCTGTCCAAGTTGCATGCCATCTTGGACAATGTTTCTCATCCACTCCATAATGTACTGGTTAGACACAGGATTACGTTCAGCCAGAGACTCATTCCACCGAGATGCAATACTGAGCGTCATAGGAAGTCATTCCTGCCTGTGGCCATCAAACCTTACAACTCCTCCCTTGGAATGTCAGACACCCTGAGCCAATAGGTTGGTCCTGGACTTATTTCCACTTGGAATAATTTACTTATTATTATTTAATTATTTATGGTTTTATATTGCTGTATTTCCTCACTATTCTTGGTTGGTGCGACTGTAACGAAACCCAATTTCCCTCGGGATCAATAAAGTATGTCTGTCTGTCTGTCTGTCTGTCAAAAACTTTTGATATCCTTTTTGATATTATTGGCTGTTTCATCTCTTCTCTCTTTATAGTTTTCTATATTTGTCTTTAGTTGTTTTTTATAAGTTTCCCAATCCTCTAACCTCCCACTATTTTTTGCTATGTTATATGACCTCACTTTTTCTTTTCTGCTGTCTTTGACTTCCCTCAGTCCATCAGCCACATTTGCCTCATCCTCCATTTAGAAAACTTCATCTTTGGGATGTGGAATGTGCTGCTAATATGTTTGGCACCTTAAGCCAAGAGGAATGCTGTTTTGTTTGGCTAGATTCATGTTTAGTTGAATGATCATTGAACTTGGAACTTGAATTTGTTGGGACTTGTTATTTTTTTTAATGATTTGGATGTGAATGAATAAGGCTTGATCTTTAAGGTTGCAAATAGCATGAAATTAATTGTTGATAGTGAAGAAGATTATGCAGTGTACAAGGGAAGTGTGCCAAGGAATTGCATTTGGATTTCAAAACAAATAATGTGAGGTGATGCATTTTGGAAAGTCAAACAAGTGTGGTCTTATACCAGTGTGAGTGATAGGGTAGCAGGGAGTATAATGGAAAACAGAGACTGGGAGTACAAGTCTAGAACTTAAGTTTGAGAAGTTATAATTATAACAAGTGTAGGCAAAGTGGTAGTTCAGGCTGTAACATGCTTCTCCTGGGAGATATGGGATTTCAGGGTATCTAACAATCTTTCTGATGACTAGATCTGCAGAGGTACGGCCACCTTCACCTCCTGCCTGACAAGATCAAGTAACTGGAGCTGGAGCTGGATGCACTCAGGACCATCTGGGAGGCTGAGAACTTAATAAACTTTTACTGAGGTGGTCACATCCAGAGTGCAGGCTTCAGATAGTAGATGGGTGACCACCAGGAGACGTAAAGGAAGTAAGCAGTCAATGCAGTGTTCCATTGGGGCCATTCCTCAGCAACAGTTATACCCCTTTGGATACTGTTCAGGGGAGGGGATGCTGACCTATCAGGGCGCAGGGGCAGGAGCAAGGCCAGTGGCACTGTGGCCAGCTCTGAGGATCAGCAGAGAAGGGTAAAGTCAGGCAGAGTGAAAGTGGTTCCCTACATGTTTTAACTTTATCTTTTCTTCTGGCAGGCATATACAAGCTCTGTGCTCTCAAAGTATCACTTTTGAAGGCCTCCCACCTACCTTTGCCAGAAAACAGCCTGTCCCAATCCACACTTACCAAATCCTTTGTGATGCCATCAAAATTGGCCTTTCTCCAGTTTAGAATCTCAACCCGTGGACCAGACCTGTCTTTTTCCATATTTACTTTGAAACTAATGACTTCTTCCATTCTTCCTAATGGTCTTCCTGACCAAAGACCACAATCTGTGCGGATTGGTGATAACACATCCTCCTCATTGACAATCAATACTGGCACACCTCAGGGGTGTGTGCTTAGCTCACTGCTCTACTCTCTATTTACACCTGATTGTGTGGCTAGGCATAGCTCAAATGCCATCTACAAATTTGCTGACAATATAACCATTGTTGGTAAAATCTCAAGGTGGTGATGAGAGGGAGTACAGGAGTGTGATATGCCAACTAGTGGAGAAGGGAAATCATTAATTAAACTGGGGGCAGGGAATCTGCCAACAGCTTTTTCACCCTCTCTCACTCAAGCCTCTCCTCACCGAAGAAGCCTCCAAGAGCCAAAGGCTCAAAATCCCCACTGTTCACCTCAGCAACGGCCACTCAGCTTGCCCTGTCTTTATTCCCGATCCCTGATTGGCAACTGCTCAAAACACTAAACTGCCTTCTGTACTCAGTTGGTGAACCTGAGTGAGTTACGTCTTGCCACGCTTTGGATTGCTGATTGGCCACTGCTCAGAACACTGTGGCTTGAGACCTAGGTGGCCCTCCTGATCTCCAAGGGAACCCTAGCCACCCTTTTACTCTTGATACAATTATATAACATCTGGGGATTTTCCTTAACCTTACTTGCCAGATCCACCTTACCTTTCCTTATACCCTCCTAATTTTTCTCTTAAGTAGACTCTTAGTATTTTTATAGTCATTAAGAGATTCACTCATCTTTAGCCTTCTATACCTAATGTATTCTTCCTTCTCTTTCTTAATCAGAGCCTTAACATTTCTCATCAACCAAGGTTCCCAAAACTTGCCAGGTTTACCTTCACCCTAACAAGAAGATGCTACCCCTGGACTCTTGATGTCACACTCTCAAAGGTGTCAGTTTCACTCTGGAAGACACTAGCAGTATGCTGGAAGTTCGAGAATGTCCGGGGCTGAAGTGAGTGCAGTTGCTATGAGAGAAGACGCTTGGGAAGTTGAAAGGTCTGAAGTCATCTGCACTAGATGGATAGAACCTGGGGGTGGGGGGTGGGGGGGGGGTCTGAAATGGATAGCTGAAGAAATTGTGGAGGCATTAGTAATTATCTTTCAGGCATGGTTCGAGAAGACTGGAAAATTGAACATATCACTCTGCTCTTCAAGAAGGGAAGGAGGCAGAAGAAAGGAAATTATTAGCCAGTTAGACTGACTTCAGTGATTGGGAAGATGTTGGAGTGGATTGTTAAGGATAAGGTTTCGGGGTACTTGGAGGCACATGATTAAATGAATCGAAGTTAGCATGGTTTCCTTAAGGGAAAATATTTCCTGACAAATCTGTTGGAATTCTTTGAAAAGGTAACAAGCAGGGTAGCCAAGGAGAATTGGTGGATGCTTTGTACTTAGATTTTCAAAAGGCCTTTGACAAGATGTCACACATGAGGCTGCTTAGCAAGATACTAGCATGGATAGAACATTGGTTGATTGGCAGGAGGCAAAGAGTGGGAATAAAGAGAGCCTGTTCTGATTGGTTGCTGGTGTCTAGTGGTGTTCCACAGGGGTCTGTATTGGGACCACTTCTTTTTATGTTGTATATCAATGACTTGGATGATGGAATTGATGACTTTGTGGCTAAGTTTGCATACAGCATGAAGATAGGTGGAGGGACAGGTATTATTGAGAAAGCAAGGAGGCTACAGAAGGATTAGACAGATTAGGAGAATGGGCAAAGAAGTTTCAGGTGGAATATAGTGCTGGGAAGTGTATGGTCATGCACTTTGTAGACAGAATAAGAGCATAGATTATTTTCTAAACAGGGAGAACATTAAGAAGTCTGAGGTACAAAGGTACTTGTGAGTCCCCGTGCAAGATTCCCTAAAGGTTAACTTGATGATGAGCTGGTGGTAAGGAAGGCAAATGTGATGTTAGCATTCATTTCAAGAGGACTAGAATATAAAAGCAAGAAAGTAATGCTGAGGCTTTGTAAGACTCTGATGAGGCCTCATGAAGTATTGTGAGCAGTTTTGGGCTCCTTATCTAAGAAAAGATGTGCTAGCATTGGAGGGGGTTCAAAGGAGGTTCCCGCAAATGAGCAAATGATTCTGGGATTGAATGGCTTATAACATGAGGAGCTTTTGATGGGTCTGTACCTGTCTAGAATTCAGAAGAACAAGGGGTGACCTCATTGAAGCAACACACACAAAATGCTTCTAGTCAAGAGGAATAATTCTTCTCCACCTAATAGTAACAGGAATATTAAGGAGCAGATAGGGAAACAGATCCTGGAAAGGTGTAATAATATCAGAGTTGTCGTAATGGGAGATTTTAATTTCCCAAATATCGATTGCCATCTCCCTAGAGCAAGGGGTTTAGATGGGGTGGAGTTTGTTAGGTGTGTTCAGGAAGGTTTCTTGACACAGTATGTAGATAAGCCTACAAGAGGAGTGGCTGTACTTGATTTGGTATTGGGAAATGAACCTGGTCAGGTGTCAGATCTCTCAGTGGGAGAGCAGTTTGGAGAGTGAT
Source organism: Hemitrygon akajei (assembly GCF_048418815.1). NCBI lineage: Eukaryota > Metazoa > Chordata > Chondrichthyes > Myliobatiformes > Dasyatidae > Hemitrygon > Hemitrygon akajei. The sequence continues at coordinate 53,190,158 of NC_133139.1, read as the reverse complement.
CACAATTCTATCTCCTTTATCATAGCATTGGAGAGAGAAAGGAACAGACAAGTTAGAAAAGCATTTAATTGAAGTAAGGGGGAATTATGAGGCTATCAGGCAGGAAATTGGAGGCTTAAATTGGAAACAGATGTTCTCAGGGAAAAGTACGGAAGAAATGTGGCAAATATTCAGGGGATATTTGTGTAGAGCTCTGTATAGGTATGTTCCAATGAGACAGGGAAGTTATGGTAGGGTACAGGAACCGTGGTGTACAAAGGCTGTAATAAATCTAGTCAAGAAGAAAAGAAAAGCTTACAAAAGATTCAGAGAGCTAGGTAATGTTAGAGATCTAGAAGATTATAAGGCTACTAGGGATGAGCTTAAGATGGAAATTAGGAGAGCCAGAAGGGGCCATGAGAAGGCCTTGGCGGGCAGAATTAAGGAAAACCCCAAGGCATTCTACAAGTGTGTGAAGAGCAAGAGGATAAGACGTGAAAGAATAGGACCTATCAAATGTGGCTGTGGAAAAGTGTGTATGGAACTGGAGGAAATAGCAGAGGTACTTAATGAATACTTTACTTCAGTATTCACTATGAAAAAGGATCTTAGTGATTGTTGTGATGACTTGCAGCAGACTGAAAAGCTTGAGCATGTAGATTTAAGAAAGAGGATGTGCTGGAGCTTTTGGAAAGCATCAAGTTGGATAAGTTGCTGGGTCCGGACAAAATGTACCCCAGGCTACTGTGGGAGGTGAGGGAGGAGATTGCTGAGCCTCTGGCGATGATCTTTGCATCATCAATGGGGACAGGAGAGGTTCCCGAGGATTGGAGGGTTGCAGATGTTGTTCCTTTATTCAAGGAAGGGAGTAGAGATAACCCAGGAAATTATAGATCAGTGAGTCTTACCTCAGTGGTTGGTAAGTTGATAGAGAAGATCCTGAGAGGCAGGATTTATGAACATTTGGAGAGGTATAATATGATTAGAAATAGTTAACATGGCTTTGTCAAGGGCAGGTTGTGCCTTACGAGCCTGATTGCATTTTTTTGAGGATGTGACTAAACACATCGATGAAGGAAGAGCAGTAGATGTAGTGTATATGGATATCAGCAAGGCATTTGATAAGGTACCCCATGCAAGGCTTATTGAGAAAGTAAGGAGGCATGGGATCCAAGGGGACATTGCTTTGTGGATCCAGAACTGGCTTGCCCACAGAAGGCAAAGAGTGGTTGTAGACGGGTCCATAAGACCATAAGACAAAGGAGCAGAAGTCAGCCATTCAGCCCATTGAGTGTGTTCCGCCATTTCATCATGAGCTGATCCGATCTCCCCTTTAGTCACATTCCCCTGCCTTCTCACCATAACCTTTGATATCCTGACTACTCAGATACCTTTCAATCTCTGCCTTAAATACACCCAATGACCTGTCCTCCTCTGCCGCCCATGGCAGCAAATTCCACAGGTTCACCACCCTCTGGCTAAAAATTCTTTTTCACATCTTCGTTCTGAAGGGGCGTGCTGCAATCCTCAAGTCATGTCCTTACGTACTAGACTCCCCCACCATGGGAAACAACTTTGCCACATCCACTCTGTCCATGCCTTTCAACATTCAAAATGTTTCTATGAGGTCCCCCCTCATTCTTCTAAACTCCAAGGAGTACAGTCCAAGAGCGGTCAAACGTTCCTCATATGTTAACCCTCTCATTCCCAGAATCATTCTAGTGAATCTTCTCTGAACCCTCTCCAACGTCAGCACATCCTTTCTTAAATAAGGAGCCCAAAACTGCAAACAGTATTCCAAGTGAGGTCTTACCAGTGCCTCAACATCACATCCCTGCTCCTATACTCTATTCCGCTAGAAATGAATGCCAACATTGCATTCGCCTTCTTCGCCACTGACTCAGCCTGGAGGTTAACTTTAAGGGTATCCTGCACGAGAACTCCCAAGTCCCATTGCATCTCAGAACTTTGAATTCTCTCCCCATTTAAATAATAGTCTGCCCGTTTATTTCTTCTACCAAAGTGCATGACCGTACACTTTCCGACATTGTAATTCATTTGTCACTTCTTTGCCCATTCCCCCAGTCTATCCAAGTCTCTCTGCAGACTTTTTGTTTCCTCAGCACTACCGACCCCTCCACCTATCTTTGTATCATCAGCAAACGTAGCCACAAAGCCATCTATTCCAGAATCCAAATCATTGATATACAAAGTAAAAAGAAGCGGCCCCAACACGGACCCCTGCAAAACACCACTGGTAACTGGCAACCAACCAGAATGGGATCCCTTTATTCCCACTCTCTGTTTCCTGCCAATCAACCAACGCTCTATCCACGTATGTAACTTTCCTGTAATTCCATGGGCTCTTATCTTGTTTAACAGCCTCATGTGCACCTTGTCAAAGGCCTTCTGTATATCCAAATACACAACATCCACTGCATCTCCCTTGTCTAGCCTAACTTGTAATTTCCTCAAAAAATTGCAATAGGTTTGTCAGGCAGGATTTTCCTTTAAGGAAACCATGCTGAGTTCTGCCTATCTTGTCATATGCCTCCAGGTACTCCGTAACCTCATCCTTGACAATCGACTCCAGGTACTCCGTAATCTCATCCTTGACAATCGACTCCAACAACTTCCCAACCACCAATGTCAAGCTAACAGGTCTATAATTTACTTTTTGCTTCCTTGCCTCCTTCTTAAATAGTGGAGTGACATTTGCAATCTTCTAGTCCTCCAGAAGCAGGCCAGAATCTATCAACTTTTGAAAGATCATTGATAATGCCTCCACAATCTCCACTGCTACTTCCTTCAGAACAGGAGGGTGCATTCCACCTGTTCCAGGAGATTTATCTATCCTTAGACTATTCAGCTTCCCGAGTACTTTCTCTGTCATAATTGTGACTGCGCATATTTCTCTTCCCTGACACCCTTGAATGTCCGGTATATTGCTGAACTTTTCCTCAGTGAAGACTGATGCAAAGTACTCATTCAGTTCCTCCGCCATCTCCTTATCTCCCATTACAATTTCTCCAGCATCATTTTCTATCAGTCCTATATCTACTCTCACCTGTCTTTTAGTTCAGGGAGTTAGGTGCGAAGCTGAAGGGCAGGACCTCCAGGGTAACAATCTCAGGATTGCTACCTGTGCCACGTGTGAGTGAAGCAAGGAACAGAAGGATTAAACAGATTAATATGTGGCTGAGAGGATGGTGCAGGAGGGAGGGCTTCAGGTTTTTAGATAATTGGGCTTTGTTCCAGGGAAGGTGGGATCTGTTCCGACAGGACGGTTTACACCTGAACTGGAGCGGTACTAACATTCTTGCAGGAAAGTTTGCTAGTGCTGCTCGGGGGGGGTTAAACTAAATTTGCAGGGGGCAGGGATCCAGAATGTGAGAGAGGATAGCAAGATGAAGAATAAAGGACAGGTGGGGAGTACACGGTTCCAGAATATTAAGTGTGTAGTAGAGAAAGGTGAGGCGGAACAAGTGATAAGGAGGACACATGTACAGAGGGATGGTCTGATGGAACATGGAGTTAAATGTGCAGAAAGAATAACTAAATTTAGGAAGGACAACAAAATTCAAGGGGCGTATAGCCCAATGGGAGTTCGGGGAGCTGGGTTAAGCAGAATAGGCAGCGATTTAAACAGAGAGAGGAGAAATGGGCAAAAAATTCTGTATCTGAATGCATGGTGTCAGAAATAAGGCGGATGAGCTTGAAGCCCAGGTGCGAATGGGTAACTATGATGTTGTTGGGATAACGGAGACATGGCTGCAGGGAGATCAGACCTGAGAAATGAATGTACAAGGGTATACGTGCTATCGTAGGGACAGAAATGTGGGCAGAGGGGGTGGGTGGCCCTGTTGGTGAGGAATGAGATTCAGTCCTTTGCAAGGGGGGACATAGGATCAGGAGAAGTAGAGTCTGTGTGGATAGAACTGAGGAACAGTAAGGGCAAAAGGACCCTAATGGGTGTTGTCTACAGGCCCCCAAACAGTAGCATGGATATTGGGTGCAAGTTGAATAGGGAGTTAACATTGGCATGTGGCAAAGGTAATGTCGCAGTAGTTATGGGGGATTTCAACATGCAGGTGAACTGGGAGAATCAGGTTGGTGCAGGACCCCAGGATAGGGAGTTTGTAGAGTGCCTACGGGATGCATTCTTGGAACAGCTTGTACGAGAGCCGACCAGGGACAAGACTATTCTGGATTTAGTGTTATGTAATGAACAGGATTTGATAAGCGATCTTGAAGTAAAGGAGCCATTGGGAGGTAGTGACCATAATATGATAAGTTTTTATCTGCAATTTGAGAAGGATAAGGGCAGATCGGAGGTGTCAGTGTTGCAGTTGAACAAAGGAGACTATGGAGCCATGAGGGAGGAGCTGGCCAAAGTTAAATGGACAGATATCCTAGTAGAAAAGACAGTGGAACAGCAATGGCAGGTATTCTTGGGAATAATGCACACGGTGCAAAATCAGTTCATCCCCCAGAGAAGGAAGGATTCAAAGGGGGGAAAGGGGCCACAGTGGTTGACAAAGGAAGTCAGAGATTGCATAGCATTAAAAAAAAAGAAGTATGACAGAGCTAAGGTGAGTGGGAAGACAGATGATTGGGAAATTTTTAAGGAACAGCAGAACTTAACTAAAAAGGCAATACGGGGAGAAAAAATGAGGTACGAACGCAAGCTAGCCAGGAATATAAAGGAGAATAGTAAAAGCTTTTTTAGATATGTGACGAGAAATAAGGTAGTTAAGAACAATGTTGGGCCCTTGAAGAATGAATTGGGTGAAATTGTTATGGGAAACAGAGAAATGGCAGAAGAATTTAATAAGTACTTTAGATCTGTCTTCACTAGGGAAGACACAAGCAATCTCCCAGATGTATGGATGGGCCAAGGACATAGGGTAACAGAGGAAATGAAACAGATTGACATTAGGAAGGAAACGGTGATGAGTAAATTGATGGGACTGAAGGCTAACAAATCCCCAGGTCCAGATGGTCTACATCCTAGGGTACTAAAGGAGGTGGCTCTGGAAATTGCGGATGCATTGGTAATCATTTTCCAATGTTCCTTAGATTCAGGATCAGTTCCTGAGGATTGGAGAATGGCTAATGTTATCCCACTTTTTAAGAAAGGAGGGAGGGAGAAAACAGAGAACTATTGTCCTGTCAGCCTAACATCAGTAGTGGGGAAGATGCTAGAGTCCACTATTAAAGATGAAATAGTGGCATATCTAGATAGCAGTGATAGGATTGGGCCGAGCCAGCATGGATTTACCAAGGGCAAATCATGCTTGACTAATCTATTGGAGATTTTCGAGGATGTAACCAGGAAGTTAGACAAGGGAAATCCAGTGGATGTAGTGTACCTCAATTTTCAGAAGGCATTTGATAAGGTCCCACATAGGAGATTGGTGGGTAAAATCAGAGCTCATGGCATTGGGGGGAAGATATTGACATGGATAGAAAACTGGTTGGCAGATAGAAAGCAAAGGGTAGCGGTGAATGGGTGTTTCTCGGAATGGCAGGTGGTGACTAGCGGGGTGCCACAGGGCTCGGTATTGGGACCACAGCTGTTTACGATTTACATCAACGATTTAGATGGAGGCATTGAGAATAACATCAGCAAGTTTGCTGATGATACTAAGCTGGGTGGCAGTGTGACATGTGATGAGGATGTTAGGAGAATTCAGGGTGACTTGGATAGGCTGGGTGAGTGGGCAGATACGACAGATGACGTTTAATGTGAATAAGTGTGAGGTTATCCACTTTGGGAGTAAGAACAGGAAGGCAGATTATTATCTGAATGGTGTAGAGTTAGGTAAGGGAGAAATACAGAGATCTAGGAGTCCTTGTTCATCAGTCACTGAAGGTGAATGAGCAAGTGCAGCAGGCAGTGAAGAAGGCTAATGGAATGTTGGCCTTTATTACAAAGGGAATTGAGTACAAGAGCAAGGAAATCCTTTTGCATTTGTACAGGGCCCTGGTGAGACCACACCTGGAGTATTGTGTACAGTTTTGGTCTCCAGGGTTAAGGAAGGACATCCTGGCTGTAGAGGAAGTGCAGCATAGATTCACAAGGTTAATTCCTGGGATGTCCGGACTGTCTTACGCAGAGAGGTTAGAGAGACTGGGCTTGTACACGCTGGAATTAAGGAGATTGAGAGGGGATCTAATTGCAACATATAAGATTATTAAGGGATTGGACAAGATAGAGGCAGGAAATATGTTCCAGATGCTGGGAGAGTCCAGTACCAGAGGGCATGGTTTGAGAATAAGGGGTAGGTCATTTAGGACAGAGTTAAGGAAAAACTTCTTCTCCCAGAGAGTTGTGGGGGTGTGGAATGCACTGCCTCAGAAGGCAGTGGAGGCCAATTCTCTGGATGCTTTCAAGAAGGAGCTAGATAGGTATCTTATGGATAGGGGAATCAAAGGATATGGGGACAAGACAGGAACCGGGTATTGATAGTAGATGATCAGCCATGATCTCAGAATGGCGGTGCAGGCTCGAGGGGCCGAATGGTCTACTGTCTATTGTCTATTTATATACTTGAAAAAGCTTTTAGTATCCTCTTTGATATTATTTGCTAGCTTCCTTTCATAGTTCATCTTTTCCCTCTCAATGACCTTCTTAGTTTCCTTTTGTAAGCTTTTAAAAACTTCCCAATCCTCTGTCTTCCCACTAAGTTTTGCTTCCTTATATGCCCTCTGCTTTGCTTTTACTTTGGCTTTGACTTCTCTTGTCAGCCACGGTTGCATCCTTTTTCCATTCGAAAATTTCTGTTTCTTTGGAATATATCTGTCTTGCACCTTCCTCACTTCTCGCATAAACTCCAGCCATTGCTGCTCTGCCGTCCTTCCCGTTAGTGTCCCTTTCCAGTCAACCTTGACCAGTTCCTCTCTCATGCCACTGTAATTTCCTTTACTCCACTGAAATACCAACACATCGGATTTCGGCTTCTCTTTCTCAAATTTCACAGTGAACTCAATCATGTTGTGATCACTGCCTACTAAGGGTTCCCTCACTTCTATCTCTCTAAACACCTCTGGTTCATTACACAATACCCAATCCAGTAAAGACGATCCCCTAGTGGGCTCAACAACAAGCTGTTCTAAAAAGCCATCTTGTAGACATTCTACAAATTCTCTCTCTTGAGATCCAGTGCCGACCTGATTTTCCCAATCCACTCGCATGTTAAAATCCCCCACAATTGTCATAAGACTGCCCTTCTGACAAGCCTTTTCTATTTCCTGTTGTAATTTGTAGTCCACATCACTGCAGCTTTTTGGAGGCCTGTAGATAACTGCCATCAGGGTCCTTTTACCCCTGCAATTTCTTAGCTCAACCCATAAAAAGTCTGTACCTTCTGATCCTATGTCAACTCTTTCTAATGATTTAATATCATTTCTTACCATTAAAGCCACGCCACCCCTTCTACCTAACTGCCTATCCTTCTGATACACCGTGTATCCTTGGACGTTCAGCTCCCAGAGACATGCATCCTTTAGCCACGTCTCAGTGATGGCCACAATATCATACCTTCCAATCTGTGACTGTTCAACAAGACCATCCACCTTATTCCTTATGCTGTGTGCATTTAAGTATAACACCTTAAGTCCAGTATTTGGTACGTTTTGCATTGATTGCACTGCAACTCATCCCAATGGCTGCAAATTTGCTCCATTACCTGCCTGTCCTTCCTGACATCCTTACTGCTCACTACCTTAGGTCTATTTCTGTTTTCCCTCTCCTCCGCTCCATCATTCCAGTTCCCATCCCCCTGCCAAATTAGTTTAAACCCTCCCTTACAGCTCTATTAAACCTTCCCTCCAGGATATTGGTCCCTCTAGGTCATATTCTGCATGGAGGTCGGTCACCAGTGGAGTGCCTCAGGGATCTGTTCTGGGACCCTTACTCTTCGTGAATTTTATAAATGACCTGGATGAGGAATTGGAGGGATGGGTTAGTAAGTTTGCTGATGACACAAAGGTTGGAGGTGTTGTGGATAGTGTGGAGGGCTGACAGAGGTTACAGCCGGACATTGATAGGATGCAAAACTGGGCTGAGAAGTGGCAGATGGAGTTCAACCCAGATAAGTGTGAAATGGTTCATTTTTGTAGGTCAAATATGATGCCAGAATATAGTATTAATGGTAAGACTCTTGGCAGTGTGGAGCATCAGAGGGATCTTGGGGTCCAAGTCCATAAGATGCTCAAAGAAGCTGCGCAGGTTGACTCTGTGGTTAAGAAGGCATATGGTGTATTGGCCTTCATTAATTGTGGAATTGAATTTAGGAGCCAAGAGGTAATGTTGCAGCTATATAGGACCCTGGTCAGACCCCACTTGGAGTACTGTGCTCAGTTCTGGTCGCCTCACTATAAGAAGGATGTGGAAGCCATAGAAATGGTGCAGTGGAGATTTACAAGGACGTTGCCTGGTTTAGGGAGCATGCCTCATGAGAATAGGTTGGGTGAACTCGGCCTTTTCTCCTTGGAGCGATGGAGAATGAGAGGTGACCTGATAGAGGTGTATAAGAAGATGAGAGGCATTGATTGTGTTGATAGTCAGAGGCTTTTTCCCAGGGCTGAAATGGTTGCTACAAGAGGACAGGTTTAAGGTGATGGGGAGTAGGTACAGAGGAGATGTCAGGGGTAAGTTTTTTTACTCAAGAGAGTGATGAGTGCGTGGAATGGGCTGCCGGTAATGGTGGTGGAGGCGGATATGATAGGGTTTTTTAAGAGACTTTTGGATAGGTACACGGAGCTTAGAAAAATAGAGGGCTATAGGTAAGCCTAGTAATTTCTAAGGTAGGTATATGTTCGGCACAACTTTGTGGGCCGAAGGTTTTGTATTGTGCTGTAGGTCTTCTATGTCTCTGTGTTTTCTATCTATGGATTACAGGAGGAATGGAGACAGTCTAACTCCTATTGATATCAATGGATCTGAGATTGAGAGGGTGAACAGCTTTAAGTTCCTCGGCATACACATCACTGAGTATCTCATCTGGTCTGTCCATACCAGCTGGGTGGTGAAAAAAGCACAACAGAGCTTCTTTCTCCTCAGCCGGTTGAAGAAGTTTGGTATGGGCTTTCAAATCCTAAGGAATTTCTATAGGGGCACTATTGGGAGCATCTTGACTGGCTGCTTCATTGCCTGGTATGGGAACTGTACCTCGCTCAATCGCAGGACTCTGCAGATTGTGATGTAGACAGTCCAGCGCATCTGTAGATGTGAACTTCCCACCATTCAGGACAGTTACAAAGTCAGGTGTGTAAAGAGGGCCCAAAGGATTATTGGGGACCCAAGTCACTCCAACCACAAACTGTTCCAGCTGCTACCATCTGGGAAACAGTACCGCAACATTAAATCCAGGACCTACAAGCTCCAGGACAGCTTCTTCCTCCAGGCCATCAGCCTGATTAATTCATGGTGACACAGCTGTATTTCTATGTTATATTGACTGTCCAGTTGTACATACTATTTATTATAAATTACTATAAGTTACACATTGCACATTTAGATGGAGACATAATGTAAAGATTTTTACTCCTCATGTATATGAAGGATGTAGGAAATAAAGCCAATTCAATTCAATTCAAAAGAGTACAGTTGACATTTTAGTTGAGACCCTTCATGAGGACTGGAGAGAAAAAGATGAGCAGTAGAGTTAAAAGGCTGGGGGAAGGAAGGGAAAAACACAAGGTGATGGGTGAAACTGGGAGGGGGAGGGGTGAAGTTGAGAGCTGGGAAGTTGATCAGTGAAAGAGATACAGGGCTGGAGAAGAGGGAATCTAACAGGAGAGGACAGAAGGCCATGAAAGAAAGAAAAGGGGGGAGGAGCACCAGAGGGAGTCAATAGGCAAGCAAGGAGATAAAGTGAGAGAGGGAAAAGGGAATGGGGAATGGTGAAAGGGTGGGGTGGCCAGAAGTTCAAGAAATCAATGTTCACGCTGTCAGGTTGGAGGCTACCCAAACAGAATATAAGGTGTTGTTCCTTCAACCTGAGTGTGGCCACATCACAACAGTTGAGGAGGCCATGGATTGACATATCAGAATGGGAATGAGAAATGGATAGTTTGAAGTGTGTATATTTTAATGCTCTGAGTGTTATGAGTGAGGATGCTGAACTCAGACCATGGATCAGTACGTGGAACTATGATGTAGTGGCCATTATTGAAACTCGGTGGAAAGAGGGGTAGGAGAGAATCAGGTTTTCGAAGTTTTAGATCAGTTAATGCAAGGAGATAAAAGAGGGAGTGGAGTTGCTCTACTTATCAGGGACAATATCACAACTGCACTCAGAGGAGACATAATGAAGGGGTCAGACACTGAGCCAATTTGGGTGGAACTCAGCAATAGGAAGGGTACAATCAGACTGATGGATTGTACTACACACCCACTAATAGCCACCGGGACATTGAGGTGTGGATATGTAATCAGATTAAGGAAACGTGTAAAAGTAATTGGGTTGTTGTCATGGGGGATTTCAACTTCCCTAATATAAACTGGGATCTTCTTTTGCAAGGAGCTTAGATGGGGCTGAATTTGTTAACTGCATCCAGGAAGGTTTCTTGAATCAGTATATGGACAGTCGAACAAGAGGAGGAGCCATACTGAAGCTGGTGTTGGATAATGAGCCTGGCCTTTCAGTGGATGAACAGCTAGGGAACACTGACCACAACTTCTTAACTTACAGGATAGTTATTATAGATAAGGATAGGTATGGTCCTTGTGGGAGAGATTTAAATTGGAGAAGGGCAAATTATGAAGCCATTAGGCTGGAGCTAAGAAGCGTTAATTGGGAACACCTTTTCTCTGGCAAGACCACATCAGACATGCAGAGGGTGTTTAAAGATCAATTACACAGAGTACAGGAATGGTATGTTCCTGTTAGAAGGAAAGATGGGATGGAAAGATATCCAGAGAGGTGATGAATTTAGTCAAGAAGAAAAAGGAAAAGTATGTAAAGCTTCGGAAGTCAGGATCAAACAAAGCAGATGAGGAGTAAAAAGAAAATAGAAATGAACTAAAGAAGTTGAATTTGGAAAGCCAGGAGGGGTCATGAACAGTCCTTGGCAAGTAGGATTAAGGAGAATCCCAAGGCATTCTATACATACATCCAGCAAGAAGATACCTAGGGAGAGGGAGGGACTATTCAAGGATAAAGGGTGTAATAATTGCTTGGATGCTGTGAATGTGAGTGAGTTAATGAGTACTTTGCTTTGGTATTTACCAAGGAAAAGGACATAGAGGACCAAGAGATCAGGGCTGAGTGTATAAATATGTTAGGGTGGTTTGAGGTCAAGAAGGAGGAAGTATTGGGCTCCTAAGGAGTATTAAGGTGGATGAGACCCCAGGACGTGATGGGATTTACCCCAGGTTACTGAAGAAGGCAAGAGATGAAATCACTGGGTCTTTGACCAGTATCTGTGCATCCTCTCTAACCACTGGCAAGGTCCTGGAGGACTGGCAAGTGGCTAATAATGTATCTCTATTTAAGAAGGGAATAAGGGAAAATCCTGGGAACTATAGATCAGTGAGTCTCACATCAGTTGTAGGAAAATTGCTGGAGAAAATTCCAAGGGATAGGATATATTTGGAAGCCCATGAGCCAATTAAGGAGAACCAGCATGGCTTTGTGTGTGGCAGGTCATGCCTTACCAACTTGATAGAGTTTTTTGACAAGGTGACAAAAAAGATTAATGAGTGTAGGGCAATGGATGTTGTCTACATGGATTTTAGTAAGGCGTTTGACAAAGTCCCTCATGGATGGCTAATCCAGAAGATTAAGATGCATGGGGTCCACGGTGAATTGTCTGTAAGGATTCAGAACAGGCTTGCACAGAGATGACGGGGATGGTGGTTGAAGAGACTTATTCAAGCTAGAAGAGTGTAATTAGTGGAGTTCTGCAGGGATCTGTGCTAGGACCTCTGCTGTTTGTGATGTATATAAATGACCTAGATGAAAATGTAGATGGGTATGTTTGTAAACTTGCGGATAATACCAAAATTGAAGTTGAGGATAATGTTGAAGATTGGCAAAGAATAGAGCACAATATAGATCAGTTGCAGATATGGGCTGAGAAATGGCAGATGGAATTTAACCCAGATAAATGTGAGGTGTTGCACCTTGGCGGGGCAAATGCAAGGAGACTGTTAGTGGCAAGGTCCTTAACAGTGTTGCTGAGCAGAGATGGCTTGGGATCCAAGTTCATAGCACCTTGAAAGTGCATACACAGGTCGATAGGGTGGTTAAAAGGCTTATGGAATGCTTGCTTTTATTAGTCGAAGCATTGAGTTTAAAAGTCAGGAGATTATGTTGCAACTTTATAAAACTCTGGTTAGGCCACATTTGGAGTATTACGTAGAGTGTGGCTGCCCCACTGTAGGAAGGATGTTGAGACTTTAGAGAGGGTGCAAGATGTTTACCAGGATGCTGCCTGACTTAGAGTGCATGTGCATTCTTGAAAGGCTAGATAAACTTGCGTTGTTTTCTCTGTAGCTTCAGAGGCTGAGGGGAGATCAGATAGTGGTTTAAATGATTATGAAAGGCACAGATAGAGTGGACAGAGAGTATCTATTTCCCAGTGTTGCAATATGGAATACCAGAGGGAATGCATTGAAGATGGGAGGAGGTAGGTTTAAGGGGTATGTGAGAGGTAAGTTTTTAATTCAGAGAGTGGTGGATGCCTGGAGTGTGCTGCCTGGTATGGTAGGAGAGGCAAATGCATGAGAGGCTTTTAAGAGATGTTTGGATAGGCACATAGCTGAGTGGAAGGTGAAGGGATATGGACATGGTGTAGATAGGAGGGATTAATGTTTGAGTGTTTTTTGATTTGCTTTTTAGCTGGTTTAGCACAACAATGTGGGCTAAACATTATAGCCCATTCCTATAGTGTACACTCCTATGTCCTTTGCTTATACAGATCAAGTCATTACATAGTGCATTGAGGTAGAACACGGTAAAGCATTAACAACGTAGAATAAAGTGTAACACTTACAGTGAAGATGCAGTGCTGGTACATCAGGAGCAAGGTTGCAATGAGATAGACTGTGAGGTCAAGAGTACAATTTATTATACTAGGGAACTATTTAATAATCTTATAACAGCAGGGTAGAAGCTGTATTTGAACCAGGTGATTTGTGCTTGCAGGCTTTTGTATTTTCTTCCTGAAGGAAGAGGGGCGAAGAGAGAATGTGTGAGGCACCTTTAATTATAAACACAAGAAAGTCATCAGATGCTGGAAATCCAAACAACACACACACACTTACACACTTTGCACTTCTTCCCCCTCTCCCCACCTAATTGCTCTGGCTTCTCATATTTTATTCCAGTCCAGCTGAAGGCTCTCAGACAGAAATGTTGACTGTTTACGCTTTTCCATAGGTGCTGCCTGGCCTGCTGAGTTTCTCCAGGATTTTACCTTCAATTATACTGGCTACTTTACTAAAGCAGCAAGATGGATAGATGGAGTCCATGGAGGGGAATCTAGTTTCTCCGATGTGTTCAGCTGTGTCCACAACTCTGTATAGTTTCATGGAGTCACGTGCAGAAAAGTGGCCACACCAAGCCATTATTCATACAGATAGGATGCTTTCTGTGGTGCACTGATAAAAATTAGTAGAGTTCATTGTTTTGGCCTGCTGGGGAACTGGTGACCTTTCTTGGCTGTGTTGTCTTTCTTCCTGGACCAGGACAGGCTGATGTTGCCCCAGGAACCTGAAGCTCTCAAACACTCTCAACGTCAACACTGCTAATGTAGATGGAAGCATGTCCACCCCCTCCCCCTTTCTGAAGTTAACGAGCAGCTCCTTCGTTTCACTGACATTGAGGAAAGGTTATTGTCATGACACCATGTTACTAAGCTCTTTATCTCTTTCCTGTATTTTGACTCATTGTTATCTGAGATATGATCTATTACTGTGGTATGATCTGCAAACTCGAGCAGAATCTGGCCACTCAGTTTTGAGTGTACAAGGAGAAGGATGTTTAGGCTTTGAACCCTGCCTCTGTTTTGCATCTTGTTGGAGGATGGAGACTCCAAGGGAACACTGCATTTTGGGCTGGAGGTCAAAGATCTAGCCGAGAGGAGAGAACACTGCTGGTATATGACCCCTTCCACTGAGCTTGACACTCACGCAGAAAAAAGCCCCAGCCTAACAATGGTGGTATTTGTCAGTGGTTGCCACACAACCAGAAGTCTCTGTGTACTGAGTGAGCCGTGATCGGGGAGTGTACTGGCTGGATTTGACCGCCAGTAACCCCTGCTATTCACAACCAGGAGTCTCTGTGTACTGAGTGAGCCGTGATCGGGGAGTGTACTGGCTGGATTTGACCGCCAGTAACCCCTGCTATTCACAACCAGGAGTCTCTGTGTACTGAGTGAGCCGTGATCGGGGAGTGTACTGGCTGGATTTGACCGCCAGTAACCCCTGCTATTCACAACCAGGAGTCTCTGTGTACTGAGTGAGCCGTGATCGGGGAGTGTACTGGCTGGATTTGACCGCCAGTAACCCCTGCTATTCACAATCACTCACAGCCTGTGGCTCAGCTCCCAACACCAGCACTCACACAGTTCACCTCTCTCTAGCTCCTTCCTCCCTCACCTATAAATTGCTTATTTCTGCAGTCAGTTTTTAACGTGTGACTTTACTTATTCGGAGAATTATATCCAAGATATCTTTGATATTATCAGGACAGGTTATATCTGAAAGATAGACACGCCTGGAGAGTGACTGGCAGTCAGAAAGTTGGGATGTTTGATGTGGCAAGCTGTGACCTGCATTGTACCCCAGTGCTGCAAGGAAGTAGATTCAATGGCAGCTTTAATAAAACACTGGAAGAGGAAAATGCACAGTGTAATTGGACGTGAGTGGGGAATGGAACTAGTTGGAAGAACTGTAAAAGAAACTCAGCAAGGGCAGAGTGCAAAAGAGCCCAAACAGTGCAGCAGAGTCCTGGAGCTTCTGCAGAAAGGCAGCTGATGGGGCAGGGTGAGGTGAGGGAGTATTGGACAAGGGGTCAATGAACTGTGAAAACCTTGGAGCTGCCTTCACAGGGATCCTCGGGATTGGCCGGTCCTATCCGCATGGTAGTCAGGTGCCTCTCTGCCATTGGACGAGAGGAGTGAGCTGGTTGGCAGGGCCTACAAGTTGCATTTTTAATTCTGAATGAACAAGTCAGTACACAGTGCAAGTATTTGCGAGTAGTGAGCTGCCATCGAATTAATTCTCCATGGAATGGCACTGAATTCCATTACCTAGCAACCACACAGGACCACAGGGCCTTTAACTCTTTGTTTGCTGCAGTGCCCCTGTGCTCTCACACCTTGGGAGTGGAGAGGAGGGGATGTGGGTGTGAGGTAGAGAGGAAAGGGTCTGCCACCAACCCCTATCCTAGTAATTATTAACCAAACACGCTGTACAATTGTACCGTTCAGTGAACCAGGACCCACTGCTTTGTGTGTGGC
Source organism: Hemitrygon akajei (assembly GCF_048418815.1). Classification (NCBI taxonomy): domain Eukaryota; kingdom Metazoa; phylum Chordata; class Chondrichthyes; order Myliobatiformes; family Dasyatidae; genus Hemitrygon; species Hemitrygon akajei. The sequence goes on along the minus strand of NC_133139.1, from coordinate 53,174,705 downwards.
TGGGTGATCACTTCAGTGGGAACAAGGTTTTCCCCTCTCTGGTTGGGTGAGACTAGAACTAGAGATTATAGTTTAGGATGAAAGGTGAAATATCTGAGGGTGAGTTTCTTCACTTGGAGGATGGTATGAGTGTGGAACGAGGTGGCAGCAGAAGTGGTGGATGCAGGTTTAACTGCAACATTTAAGCTACAATAGACATGGGTGAGAGGGATTTGAAGGGTAATGCATGGACTAGATGGGCCAAACAGCCTTTTCTGTGCCACAGTGCTCTATAACTCTAAGTGCCTTCACACTGCCCTGCTGGATGTAGCCCTCTCCAGACTGGGAGAGTCTGTGCTTCACGTTGTAGCCCTCCCCAGACTGGGAGAGTCTGTGCTTCACTTTGTAGCCCTCCCCAGACTGGGAGAGTCTGCTTCATGTTGTAGCCACCCCGGACTGGGAGAGTCTGTGCTGGCCGCTGACTGAAGTCTGGTGCCGTGATGGCTGAAAGTTTAGGAAATCACAAGTTCATGCTCTGCGTCAGAGGCCTGAGTCTATAATGCTGGAGGAACTCATCAGGTTAGCCGGCATCTATGGAAGAGAATAAACAGTTGACGTTTCAGGCCAAGACCCTTCTTCAGGGCTGGTAAAGGGACAGAAACCAGAATAAGAAGGTGAGGGGAGGGGTAAGAGCACAGGCTGGCTGGTCAGGACAGGTCACTTTTCAGAAGTGATCCAGTGGCTTTCAGGCCGATAGAAACATCACCAGGCAAATTAGTAGAGCAGAGGCTTCATTGCTGAGACCCACATTCAGCGACTCAGAAACAGCTTCTTCCAGCCCGCCATCAGATTTATGAACCCCTGGACATTAACGTGTTATTCCTTGCATTATTTATCTTTGCACTGTGCTGCTGCCCCAAAACAAAAGAAATTATGTCATATATGTCAGTGATAATAAACCTGATTCTGTTTCTGCATTGCTTCATTTGCACAATTTGTTGAATTGTAGACTCACACAGCATAGAACAGGCCATTCAGCCGCATTAATATTGATCCGACACCATTCTGTGGGGAGAAACCGGATCACCTGGGGTTACAGGGAGAACGTACAAACACTTATGTATAATCTGTGTGAACCACTAGAGCGAGTGAGACCTATAGTTGTGTGTGGAGGACAGAGAGAGAGCCAGACCTGCAGAGGAGGGCAGCTGAGAATCAGTGACTGATTTCATCCATGTCCAGTCTAAACCTAAAAGGCAGCTGTGGAAAAACCCAAAGGTGTGTGTGTCAGCAACGTGTGGTTTTCAGTTTCTGTACAGGTTCACTTGTTTATCCAGAGAGTCACAGAGCGTGTCCCATTGCTACAGCTGGATTATTTAATCTGATCTCTTCTCGTTTCAGACCCCTCCCACCTGCAAGCCCGCGAGCCAAGCTGTCTGAGTCAGCCCATGCTTGGGCTGTCACCACTTGGCCTACAAGATTTCCAGGAACCATTGATGCAGGTTAAGTAATTCTGAGAGTTGGCTCCCCTGGGTTGCTGGAGAACTGGCCAGTGGCCTGTGCAGGAAGCACGTTAATGCTGAGAGTGGAGTGCATGTTTATTCAGTTAAACTGCCATTCAGCAAAAGTACCTCACTGGAAGATGGTGCAAGTCACCAGATTCGTTAATTAAATAACTGTGGAATAAAATTGAATGCTGACCATGAACCACTGGATTGTCAGAAAGCCATCTCATTCACTTAGCTGCTGCCCCTGTGCATTCCATAAGACCACAAACAAGTGGTCACCAACCATTTTAAGCCCAAGATCCCCTACCTCAGCCTTAATGAAAGGCAAGATCGACCCCAGATCAGTTACACCATGCATGTGCACCGGGGCAGAAAAGACCGGAAGTAAAATCCCGTAACTCGGAAGTAGAAATAATGTATAAACGCCAGGGGTACTCACCTTTTTTTGCACCGTGGACCGGTTTAATATAGACAATAGTCTTGTGGACTGGCCGACGGTGGGGGGGGGGGGGGGGTGTTAAACACAACTGGCATACAGCGATACCTGAAGCAGATTCCTTATGTCCAGTCTATTCCACAAGTTAGTTTTTGTGGCTCTCGGCACTTAGCTTCTGTCCCGCTTGCCTACATTTTTTCCGCTGAAAAAACTCAACGGGTTTGTCTAAGTGCAGGGTGCTTGGACTCAGGGTACTGAAGCAGTTTTGAGGGCTTCATTGCCTCATTAAACAGCCTCCGGGCCTGAACTCCAGCCTCCCGCCCACCCACCGCCAGACACCTTGGCCAGGTGCGGCTGGTCGTGGGTGGGGTGAGAGGACAAGGTCAGGGCTGGAGGTTCCTGTGCTGGGGCCGCGGCGGTCGCAGTCCGTAGAGAATGACCGACCGAGCGAGGAGTGCGACAGGGCGCACGTCCGTCCCCCCTTGTATGATCTATTGGCCGACAAAAGTTTGGCTGGAGGGATGACTTTCAGTAGATCGCAGCGAGGTAGCTGCTCTGCTACTTACGAAACCCTGAGCCCGAATTAGGTCATCTGCGAATATTTTAGCACCGGATTCCCCACGAACATTCAGTGTGGTAAACGGGTTTAGAGGCGGCGCCCATCTGTCCACGCTCCAGGCCAGGAGCATTGGCACTTCTCGGCAGCTGCGCAAAGCTAACCAGTGATCCCTGGCGCGAGGGTATCACTGCGTTTAGGTGACTGATGACCTCGCGTGTGTTCAAGTTCAACAGTGGGCGTGACAGGGAATGAGGAAAGGTGTGGCTGACTCGTATCGTTTCCTTGGGGACCACTGTGTAGTGCGGGGGAGCTACTGGCATGCGCACTGGGCAGAAAGAACGGAACTAAAACCCCGCGACCCGGAAACAATCTCTCAACAGTATTTGTGTATTTATTTTTCATTTTTTTTTGGGATGTACTGGGAAAGTCTCAAAGATCGACCAGTCAATCGCGATCAACGGGTTGGCGACCACTACCCTAAACCGTAGCAGCAGAGTTAGGCCATTTGTCCCATTGATCGAGGCTGATTTATTTTCTCTCTTAACTTAGTTTCCCTGTCTTCTCCCCATAATCTTTGACAGTCTTACTATTCACGAACTTATCAACTTCCACTTTAAATATACCCAATGACTTGGCCTCCACACCATCTGTGGCAATGAATTCCATAGATTCATCACCCTCTGGCTAAAAAAGAACATCCCCCTCATTTCTGTTCTAATGGGACGACCTTCTATTCTGACCTGTGCCTTTTGGTTATAGGCTATTGGAAACATACACACTGACTATGCCTTTCAATATTTGGTACATTCAACTTTTACTTGTCCTCTGTTATGGCAGGTAGAAACTATAACTTTTTCACCAACAAGAGAAAATCTGCAGATGCTAGCAATCTGAGCAACACAAAATGCTGGAGGAACTCAGCAGGCCAGGCAACATCTCTAGAAAAAAGTACAGTCAATGTTTTGGGCCAAATCCCTTCAGCAGGACTGGAGTAAAAAAGTTGAGGAGTAGATTTGAAAGGGGGGGGGGAGGGGAGAAAGAAACGCCAGGCGATAAGTGAAACTTGGACAGGGAGGAATGAAGCAAATAGCTAGGCAGTTGATTGGTGAGAAGACAGAAGGCCCTGGAAGAAACAACTGGGGTTGGGGAGGAACACCAGAGGGAGGTGATGGGTGGGCAAGGAGAGAAGGTGAGAGGGACAAGGAGATGGGAAATGGTGAAGGGGCGGGGTGGAGCATTACTGGAAGTTTGAGAAATCAATATTCATGCCATCAGGTTGGAGACTACCCAGACGGAATATAAAGTGTTGTTCCTCCTACCTAAGTATGGTAGGGGAGTCCAGGACAAGAGGGCATGACTTCAGGACTGAAGTTCGTCCATTTAGAACAGAGATGTGGAGAAATTACTTCATGAGTGGCTGTGGAAGCCAAGTCATTGGGTGCATTTAAGGCAGAGATAGATAGATTCTTGATTAGCCAGGGCATCAAAGAGTATGGGGAGAAAGCAGGGGAGTGGGGATGACTGGATCATGAATGGCGGAGCAGATGATAGGCCAAATGGCCTACCATCTGCTCCTATATCTTATGGTCTTATGGTCTTATCCCGACAGTGGAGGAGGCGATGGATGGACATATCAGAATGGGAATGAGAAGCGGAATTAAAATGGATGGCTACTGGGAGATACCACTTGTTCTGGTGGACAGAGCGTAGATGTTTGGTGAAGTGGTCTCCCAGTCTACGTCAGGTCTTACCGGTATGCAGAAGGCCACACCAGGAGCACTAAACAGAGTAAATGACCCCAACACACTCACAGGAATTGGTTGTTGACTTCAGGAGGAGTAGCGGATCGCACGAGCCCATCTACATCGGTGGTGCGCAGGTGGAACAGGTCAAAAGCTTTAAATTCCTTGGGGTGAATATCACAAATGACCTGACTTGGTCTAACCAAGCAGAGTCCACCGCCAAGAAGGCCCACCAGTGCCTTTACTTCCTGAGAAAGCTGAAGAAATTTGGCCTGTCCCCTAAAACCCTCACTAATTTTTATAGATGCACCGTAGAAAGCATTCTTCTAGGGTGCATCACAACTTGGTATGGAAATTGTCCTGTCCAAGACTGGAAGAAGCTGCAGAAGATCATGAACCTAGCCCAGCACATCACACAAACCCATCTTCCATCCTTGGACTCACTTTACACCACACTCTGCTGGAGCAGTGCTGCCAAGATAATCAAGGACACGACCCTCCCAGCCAACACACTTTTTGTCCCTCTTCCCTCCGGGAGAAGGTGTGATAGTTCAGTCCGAAGTCCATGGTCTGGTCCGTGGACTCCGGACTCCAGGTTTTCCGGCGGTCCCTTGCTGCGGTTGGACTTAACTAGAAACACCTGAGGCTCATGTTGTAATTAGGAATATAAATAGCCCTGGCATTGAGTGTGGTTGGGGGTTGTCTTGTTAAGCTACTCATGCCACAGATGGCTAGAATGGTCTCTCATCCTTGGGGCTGTGTTGGAGAACCATGGCTTCTGGGAGCCTTGCTGGTAGTAGTTGGAGCGGTCATTGTGGTAGGGATTCAGCTGTTTCCTAGGCCAGCTGGGTGACTGTCAGCCACTCTGAGCTAGGTGGGGATCCGGTTGTTTCCGTAGCCAGCCAAGGCTGCTGGCTGTAACGTCTACTTGGAGCTACCCAGATGCAGAGGTAGAACTGTCTGTCATTCCCTGGTGTTTGTCTCTTCCTGTCCTTGCCCTGTGGGGTAAGTCTGGCTGTTCTGCTGTTGCCCTGCGGGGGGATCTGTCTTGTCTTGTCTTTGTCTCCGTTGGGTAGGTCAGGCTGTTCTGCCGTTACCCGATGGATGGTCCTGCCCCACCTTGGTGTGGAGTTATAGAAGAGTCCTGGCTCTATGTCTGTGTACCATCCTGTCTCATGTCAGTGTCCTGTCAAAGATGAGTCCTGGCTTGTTGGAGGATAAGTCCTGGCTCCATGTTGATGTACAGTTCCTAGTCTGCCCCTAGCTCCAGCCTCTGAGTTCCTCCAGCCTCGCCCCAAGCCTGCAGCCTCCAGCCTCGCCCCAAGCCTGCAGCCTCGACCCTCAAGCCTCGACCCAAGCCTGCAGCCTCCAGCCTCGCCCCAAGCCTGCAGCCTCGACCCTCAAGCCTCGACCCAAGCCTCAAGGCCCTAGCTAAGCCTCGTCACATCCTCGCCTGGGTTTGGGGGTCCGAGCCCAAGGCAAGACCCAGGTTCTGGGTCCTTGTCCAGTCTCGGGCTCAGAGTCCACCCCAGGCTCCTTGTTCCCAGTCCCTCGTCCTGCCTAGTTCCTAGTACTACAGTGTCTGCGTCCTGCATTTGGGTCCTGATTCAACACCGGACTTATGACAGAAGGTTCAGGAGCTTGAAGATTCGTATGGCCAGATTTGGGAACAGCTTCTTTCCAGCTGTGATAAGACTTCTGAACAGATCCTGACCCAGATCTGGGCCGTACCTTCCAAATATCCGGACCTGTCTCTCAGTTTCTTTTTGCACTACCTTACTTTCCCTTTTCTATTTTCTATTTATGATATATAATTTAAATTTTTATTATATTTACTTTGATTTGTACTCCAGGGAGTGTGAAGCGCAGAATCAGATATCACTATGATAATTGTATGCTCTAGTATCAATTGTTTGGTGACAATAAAGTCATTAAAAGTAAGTAAAAAGGGTGAGGTGTTGCCTCACCTGGAAGGACTGTTTGAGGACCTGAATAGTAGTGAGAGAGGAGGTGTAGTGACAGGTGAAGCTCTTGTTCTGCTTGTAAGGATAAATGCAAGGAGGGTGATCAGTGGAGAGGGACAAATGGACAAGGGACTCGCGTAGGGAGTGATCCTTGTGGAAAGCAGAAAGTGAGGGGATCCAGATGGAGGTGGCGGAAGAATCAGAGAATAATGTTTAGGACGTGGAAATTGGTGTGGTGGTAGGTGAGGACAAATAGATCCCTATCCCTGGTAGCACAGTAGGAGGATGGGGTAAGAGCCGATGTATGTGAAATGGAAGAGATGTGGTTGACAGCAGCATTGATGGTGGAGGAAGGGAATCCCCTTTCTTTGAATAAGGAGGACATCTCCTTCATTCTACAATGTAACTATAACTACTTTATAGTTGTGACCTATAGCAGGTAAAGATTATAAATTAAGACAAAGATAAAGGCACTGGAACACCCAACACCAGCTCACAACTTTGATAGTCCGAAGTCCTTTTAGGAGCACCAGGACACTGGCACCTAAACTGGGAGCAATGTTGGTCATATGGGTCAAATATCCAGACGTGTTCACTGAATCAAGCTTGACATAGCAGGTGGTAGACTCCTCCGCCACAGTCCCTGGGTCAACCTGCCCCACTGGTTGGTCACATTCCCAAATGTGGACAGCTAGGAGCCCTCAACATCAATTGTAGACTCCATTGAAACCCTTTCCTGGCTTCACCTCCTGAAATCTGGACCCCACTGCCTGGCATGGCTGGTGAAGCAGTGACTCTCTCACTACTTCAGACTGAGGTTGGTGGGAGGTGAGGGGCCAGGTGCTGGAAAATGAGATCAGTGTGCATGGGTGCTGATGGTCAGCATCGTGATGTACTGATCCAAATTCCATCATGGGTGCTGATGGTCAGAACTGTAATATACTCCAAATTCCATCATGGGTGCTGATGGTCAGAACTGTAATATACTCCAAATTCCATCATGGGTGCTGATGGTCAGCACCGTGATGTACTGATCCAAATTCCATCATGGGTACTGATGGTCAGAACTGTAATATACTCCAAATTCCATCATGGGTGCTGATGGTCAGCACCGTGATGTACTGATCCAAATTCCATCATGGGTACTGATGGTCAGCATCGTGATGTACTGATCCAAATTCCATCATGGGTACTGATGGTCAGAACTGTAATATACTCCAAATTCCATCATGGGTGCTGATGGTCAGCACCGTGATGTACTGATCCAAATTCCATCATGGGTACTGATGGTCAGCATCGTGATGTACTGATCCAAATTCCATCATGGGTGCTGATGGTCAGCACTGTGATGTATTCCAAATTCCATCATGGGTGCTGATGGTCAGCACTGTGATGTATTCCAAATTCCATCATGGGTGCTGATGGTCAGAATCGTGATGTACTGATCCAAATTCAATCATGGGTGCTGATGGTCAGCACTGTGATGTACTGATCCAAATTCCATCATGGGTGCTGATGGTCAGCACTGTGATATACTGATCCAAATTCCATCATGGGTGCTGATGGTCAGCACTGTGACGTATTCCAAATTCCATCATGGGTGCTGATGGTCAGAATCGTGATGTACTGATCCAAATTCAATCATGGGTGCTGATGGTCAGCACCTTGATGTACTGATCCAAATTCCATCATGGGTGCTGATGGTCAGCATCGTGATGTACTGATCCAAATTCCATCATGGGTGCTGATGGTCAGCATCGTGATGTACTGATCCAAATTCAATCATGGGTGCTGATGGTCAGCATCGTGATGTACTGATCCAAATTCCATCATGGGTGCTGATGGTCAGCACTGTGATGTACTGATCCAAATTCCATCATGGGTGCTGATGGTCAGCATCGTGATGTACTGATCCAAATTCCATCATGGGTGCTGATGTTCAGCACTGTGATGTACTGATCCAAATTCCATCATGGGTGCTGATGGTCAGCACTGTGATGTATTCCAAATTCCATCATGGGTGCTGATGGTCAGAATTGTGATGTACTGATCCAAATTCAATCATGGGTGCTGATGGTCAGCACTGTGATGTACTGATCCAAATTCCATCATGGGTGCTGATGGTCAGCACTGTGACGTATTCCAAATTCCATCATGGGTGCTGATGGTCAGAATCGTGATGTACTGATCCAAATTCAATCATGGGTGCTGATGGTCAGCACTGTGATATACTGATCCAAATTCCATCATGGGTGCTGATGGTCAGCACTGTGATGTATTCCAAATTCCATCATGGGTGCTGATGGTCAGAATCGTGATGTACTGATCCAAATTCCATCATGGGTGCTGATGGTCAGCACTGTGATGTATTCCAAATTCCATCATGGGTGCTGATGGTCAGAATCGTGATGTACTGATCCAAATTCAATCATGGGTGCTGATGGTCAGCACTGTGATATACTGATCCAAATTCCATCATGGGTGCTGATGGTCAGCATTGTGATGTACTCCAAATTCCATCATGGGTGCTGATGGTCAGCATTGTGATGTACTGATCCAAATTCCATCATGGGTGCTGATGGTCAGCACTGTGATGTATTCCAAATTCCATCATGGGTGCTGATGGTCAGAATCGTGATGTACTGATCCAAATTCAATCATGGGTGCTGATGGTCAGCACTGTGATGTACTGATCCAAATTCAATCATGGATGCTGATGGTCAGCACCGTGATGTACTGATCCAAATTCCATCATGGGTGCTGATGGTCAGCATCGTGATGTACTGATCCAAATTCAATCATGGGTGCTGATGGTCAGCACTGTGATGTACTGATCCAAATTCCATCATGGGTGCTGATGGTCAGCATCGTGATGTACTGATCCAAATTCCATCATGGGTGCTGATGTTCAGCACTGTGATGTACTGATCCAAATTCCATCATGGGTGCTGATGGTCAGCACTGTGATGTATTTCAAATTCCATCATGGGTGCTGATGGTCAGAATTGTGATGTACTGATCCAAATTCAATCATGGGTGCTGATGGTCAGCACTGTGATGTACTGATCCAAATTCCATCATGGGTGCTGATGGTCAGCACTGTGATATACTGATCCAAATTCCATCATGGGTGCTGATGGTCAGCACTGTGACGTATTCCAAATTCCATCATGGGTGCTGATGGTCAGCACTGTGATGTACTCCAAATTCCATCATGGGTGCTGATGGTCAGCATTGTGATGTTCTGATCCAAATTCCATCATGGGTGCTGATGGTCAGCACTGTGATGTACTGATCCAAATTCCATCATGGGTGCTGATGGTCAGCACCATGATGTACTGATCCAAATTCCATGACTAGCATCCACAGGCTCAACCCAACCCAAATCACACACATTCTCAATTAGTGAGCCTTCCTTCTGGTTAAGATGATGCTGATCTGCATTCTCCTTTAAGTTTGTAGGAATGTTTTTTGAGACAGAGAAAGGAGTTAAGCGTCAGGTTAGGACTTAGGGATAGTGATGTGCAGGAGTTAGGGGACAGATTTGGTTTCAGGGCCAAGGATGTGGAGGAATTAGAGGTCATACCATGGCTTTGCACTTAAGGCAGCAATGTGGATAGATGATGAATGCCAAGTTGGTGGCTCCTGGAGTCAGATAACTATGCGAGCAGGAAACACAAGGAGACATGAGGGCTGATGAGTCAGTGAACCCAGAGATTGAGCCCAGAGTTCAGGGTCTGGGAGGTTGATTCTAAAGACTGACACCCAAAGGTCAATTGGAAGTCTAGAATTTGAAACTTGATGGCCAATACTGGAGAGTAGAGGCTGGTGGCCTGTCCAGGGGTCATAGGACTGTCTGTGGGTGTGTGGGAGGGAGGAAAGGGGATTGTTTTGTTGTTCAAACACGAGGAAATCTGCAGATGCTGGAAATACAAGCAACACCCACAAAATGCTGGTGGAACACAGCAGGCCAGGCAGCATCTATAGGAAGAAGTACAGTCAATGTTTCGGGCCGAGCCCTTCGTCAGGAGTAACTAAAAGAAAAGATAGTAAGAGATTTTAAAGTGGGAGGGGGAGGGGGAAATCCAAAATGATAGGAGAAGACGGAGGGGGCGGGGTGAAGCTAATAGCTAGAAAGGTGATTGGCAAAAGGGATGCAGAGCTGGAGAAGGGAAAGGATCATTGGACAAGAGGCCTAGGGAGGAAAAGAAGGGGGTGGGGAGCACTAGAGGGAGATGGAGAACAGGCAAAGAGTGAGTGTGAGAGGGGCAGAGAGAGAAAAAGAGAGAAAAAAAGGGGGGGAGAGAGAGAGAGAGAGAGAGAGGAATAAATAAATAAATAAATAAATAAATAAGGGATGGGGTAAGAAGGGGAGGAGGGGCATTAATGGAAGTTAGAGAAATCAATGTTCATGCCATCAGGTTGGAGGCTACCCAGACAGAATATAAGGTGTTGTTCCTCCAACCTGAGATGAAGCCACATTCAGGTTGGCCACACTTCAGTTAGTCCTGACGAAGGGTCTTGGCTCGATACATCGACTGTACTTCTTCCTATAGATGCTGCCTGGCCTGCTGCGTTCCACCAGTATTTTGTGTGTGTTGCTTGTTTTGTTGTTGTTGTCACGTCCTGTGTTGTTCTGCCAGTCGTTGTGGGCTTGCTCAGTTGGCACTGAAAGGTGTGGCGACATTTGTCGACTGCCCCCAGCACATTCTCAGGTGTGTTAACACAAATGTCACAGTTCATGGTATGTTTTGATGTACACATGATAAATAAATCTGAATCAGAATCTGTTGCTGGGGTTGAACCTGGAACCCTTCCCTAACAAAACTCTGGGAGCACCTTCACCACAAGGAAATAGTGGTTCAAAAAGGGCCATACTATCTTTTCAAGGGATGAACAGCAGCATTGCCAGCGGTGTCCATTGCCTTAACAAATAAAGAAAGAAATTGTTGGTGAGACACTAATTACTGAGCTGGCACACCACTTGCTGTTCCCTCACATGGGATATGATGACACTGGACAGGATGCAGGTTAACAGTACATAGATGTTTCTAGATGTTACCAGGAATTATCAGATGTTATCAGTGCTGTAAATTGTAGTTCCAAGGACAGATTCATGGTATACAAAATCTTCACCTTGGCTGAGATTTGTGGACACAGATTACATGAAACAATGGGAGATTTTAAAGGGAATTTCAAAATACTTTTATTATCAAAGAATATATAAATTATACAACCTTGAGATTTGTTTGCTTACAAGTGCCATGTTGGAGAAACCCAAAAGAACCCAATTTTAAAAATACAATAAAGACCAACATCCGATTCACAGAGAAAGGGAGGGAAAAAACAAATCATGTGAACATCAGAGGCGAGCAACAGCTTTCTGAACCAAAATGAGTCCTTAGATCCAAACCGCAGAGCAGCCTGGAGTAGGCCCAAAGCTCAGTATCAGTTCATCGCATTAGTGGGCACAAGGCACAGGAGCCAGGAGCAGACTTCATAACCTCAGTGCCATGGAACAAGGAGTCCCCGTCGTGGGAGAGTGAGCGAAACCCCTCCGATCCTCACGCCCTGTCTTTCTGGTATATTTGGGCCTGCGTAAAAATTGTCCAGACAGTGTATCATACCTTTGCACTAGGACCCGAGGACCATTGCAGAAGAAGTCTCTGGGACTAGAACACGCTGCCCAGTGACTCACTCTGGCCCCAGATTACCCCGCCCAGCCTGAAGCCACTCTTGATATCTCCAAATCAGCTCGGCACCTGGAATGATCCATCCTTGCACCCAGGCTAGTTCTACGGAACTCCTCTACCTTGACTTCTGCTCTCATAATGGCTCACTCCACCTGCGTCGATTCTGCAACTGCTCATCCCTCAAATTCGCTTCACCTTCATTTGCCTCTTCATTGTTTGTGGTGATAATTTGCCACAACTTACTTCAGAAAAGGTGTTATTCGTAATGCTTAGTCGAATGTCTTGCCTTTTGAACTACTGGTGATTTGTCACACATGTTCAATAGCGCCATCTTAAAACACAGTTAATGAAAAGCTTTCCATTTGCCAGGGTTTGTGGTAGGGTGTTGGAGGCAGGAAACCTCATTGCACTCAGACAGGGCCTGAATGAGCTGTTGTCCCTGTAAACTAAGGTGTTGATGCCAACCTGTACATATCCTTAGAGAGGCCATCACCCTCCTTCCCTATCCGTCCTTGGTGTCCAATGTCCACTATTTATGTCCTATGGTCCTCTGTTCTCTCTTTTTAGTTTCCTTCTCCTTCAGCCCTTCACCTCTTCCACTTATCGCTTCAGAGCTTCTCACATCATCCCACCTCCCCCACCCACCCACCTTCCTCCTCACCTGTTTTCACCCATCACCTGCCAGCTTGTACTCCTTCCCCTCCGCCACCTTCTTACTCAGGCTTCTTGTCCCTTCCTTTCCAGTCCTGATGAAGGATCTCAGCCTGAAGCATCATCTGTTTATTCCCCTGCATAGATACTGGCTGGCCTGCTGAGTTCCTGCAGCATTTGTGTGTTGTTTCAGATTTCCACATAAAAAAGAAACATACATGGAAACATAGAAATCTACAGCACATTACAAGCCCTTTGGCCCACAATCTTGTGCCGACCATCTAACCTACTCTAGAAACTGCCTAGAACTTCCCTAGCGCATAGCTCTCTATTTTTCTAAGCTCCATGTACCTATCTAAGAGGTTCTTAAAAGACCCTGTTGTATCTGCCTCCACCACCATTGTAGGTAGCCCATTCCACATACTCACCACTCTCTGTGTGAAAAACTTACCCCGACATCCCCTCAGTACCTATTTCCAAGCACCTTAAAACTATGTCCCCTTGTGTTAGCCATTTCAGCCCTGGGAAAAAGCCTCTGGCTATCCACGCAATCAATGCCTCTCATCATCTTATACACCTCTATCAGGTCATGTTTCATCTTCCATTGCTCTAAGAAGAAAAGGCCAAGTTCACTCAACCTGTTCTCATAAGGCATTCTCATTGGCAGAATCGTGTGTCCTTTTTTCTGCCCTGTTTTCTAGATTGTGTCCACAGATTTATTCAAACAAAGTGTTCTACCTTCTCCTGATTTATCCTTTGTTTCACTGCAGTTCCTGCGTTCCAGAGTGAAGCAAAGTGTTGACTATTCTCGGACAACCTGCCTGCTGCATCTGTATGCTGACTACCTTTATTTCCGGCACCTGGGCAGCAATGAAAGCATCACAGCTCAGGTACAGCTCAAATCCACACCACACCTTCCTACGTAAAACACAGGCGTCCCAACACACCATTGCAACCTGTTACTTTGGTGGTATGCTTGATATTCGCTTTCCTACAACAAGATTATTAATTAGTCCTCTCTCAATTCACAGTGCTGGATATAGGGTAGCAAACCGATCTAGAAATCCTTCTTGTACCTATTCCACAAATTCATGTTGAGTGTTGTTAGGACTAGTTTGATTTGCCTGGTTGGGTAAATGAAGACTTCCACAGTTGCCCTTGTTAGACGTGCTTTAAATTTCCATTTATCAAGGGCTATAGACAACTCCCACCTGTCCTCTGCTCTCTACTGATGAGCTCCATCGAATGCTACAGCATGACCTGGTGATCCTTCCTAACATCTGTACAGATGTTATCCCTACTAAATGGGTTATCCCACCTCCTTTCCCTCTTTCTATCCTTTTGGAATGTCTAATACCCTGGAATTTTAACTCTCCTGACTTGCCCTGTAACCATACATCTGAACTGTGAACATGCCCACTGGCGATTATTTGTTTTCTTGATTCATGCAGCTCATTGTGAACCTTTATGGGCACCTTTAAGTTTAGCCTCATAATGTTTTCTGGACTCTGTGCCCAATTTACTTTGTTTCTGTGGAATGTTTTTACAACTACATTTCCTTACGTCACTGCTCTCCTCTTTCAGCTGTGTTTTCCCTCCTTGTTGATTCTCCCTGTTGCTTTCCTCTCCCACTTAACTCACACAGGCCCACTGTGCCAGAATTAATCCCAAAATCCTAAGGTTCTAAAGCCTTCCCTTACACCTAAACTCTCCAGCTACAATCACTTCTCTCCTTCCACTGCACTGGTTGGCACCAGAGTTTACAGCCTTGAACCTTCTTCCTTGCTCTCAAAATTCTATTTACAGGATCCTGTCTTGCTCTTATTTCTCAGGCTGACCCATAAAGCCCTCAGTTCTCTAGCTACTGGTTCCATCTGGATGCTGAGAAAAAGGGCCCAGACCTAGCACCAATCTCATCGACTGCACATACCACTCATTGTTGTAAGACTACCTACAACAGGCACCTCATCACACATCGACTCCCCAAAACCCTTCAGTTCACTGGGAGGATGAGCAATTTGGGACTGTAATCAGGTTTATTATCACTGACATTTACGAAATTTATTGTTTTATGGCAACAGTATAATGCAAACAGATAAATATCTATAAATTCCAAAATTAAATAAATAGGGCTAAAAAGGAATAATATGAGCGTTCATGGGTTCAAGAACTGTTAATAGATGAGGTAGCAGAGTGGAAGAGGCTGTTTCTGAATGACTGAGTATGGGAGTACCTCCTTCCCCATGGTAGTAATGCAAAGTGGGCATATCATGGATGGGAGAGGTTTGCTGATGGATACCTCCCTCTTGAAGAACTACCTTCTGAAGAGGTTCTTGATGGTTGGGAAGTTTGTACCCCTTCATAGAGTTGTGTGATTAGAGACCTCGGCGAGGATGATTGGGAAGTTTGTGTGATGAGGGATCTCGGCGAGGATGATTGGGAAGTTTGTGTGATGAGGGATCTCGGCGAGGATGATTGGGAAGTTTGTGTGATGAGGGACCTCGGTGAGGATGATTGGGAAGTTTGTGTGATGAGGGACCTCGGCAAGGATGGTTGGGAAGTTTGTGTGATTAGAGACCTCGGTGAGGATGGTTGGGAAGTTTGTGTGATGGGGGATCTCGGCGAGGATGATTGGTAAATTTGTGTGATGAGGGACCTCGGCGAGGATGGTTGGGAAGATTGTGTGATTAGAGACCTCGGCGAGGATGGTTGGGAAGTTTGTGTGATTAGAGACCTCGGCGAGGATGATTGGGAAGTTTGTGTGATGAGGGATCTCGGCGAGGATGATTGGGAAGTTTGTGTGATGAGGGACCTTGGAGAGGATGGTTGGGAAGTTTGTGTGATGAGGGATCTCGGCGAGGATGATTGGGAAGTTTGTGTGATGAGGGACCTCGGCGAGGATGGTTGGAAAGTTTGTGTGATTAGAGACCTCGGCGAGGATGGTTGGGAAGTTTGTGTGATGAGGGACCTCGGCGAGGATGGTTGGGAAGTTTGTGTGATGAGGGACCTCGGCGAGGATGGTTGGGAAGTTTGTGTGATGAGGGACTTCGGCGAGGATGGTTGGGAAGTTTGTGTGATTAGAGACCTCGGCGAGGATGGTTGGGAAGTTTGTGTGATTAGAGACCTCGGGGAGGATGGTTGGGAAATTTGTGTGTTGAGGGACCTCCGCGAGGATGGTTGTGAAGTTTGTGTGATTTGAGACCTCTGCGAGGATGGTTGGGAAGTTTGTGTGATGAGGGACATCGGCGAGGATGGTTGGGAAGTTTGTGTGATGAGGGACCTCGGCGAGGATGATTGGGAAGTTTGTGTGATGAGGGAACTCGGCGAGGATGGTTTGGAAGTTTGTGTGATTAGAGACCTCGGCGAGGATGGTTGGGAAGTTTGTGTGATTAGAGACCTCGGTGAGGATGGTTGGGAAGTTTGTGTGATGAGGGACCTCGGCGAGGAAGGTTGGGAAGTTTGTGTGATTAGAGACCTCGGCGAGGATGGTTGGGAAGTTTGTGTGATGAGGGACCTCGGCGAGGATGGTTGGGAAGTTTGTGTGATTAGACACCTCGGTCAGGATGGTTGGGAAGTTTGTGTGATGAGGGACCTCGGCGAGGATGGTTGGGAAGTTTGTGTGATTAGAGACCTCGGTCAGGATGGTTGGGAAGTTTGTGTGATGAGGGAACTCGGCGAGGATGGTTTGGAAGTTTGTGTGATTAGAGACCTCGGCGAGGATGGTTGGGAAGTTTGTGTGATTAGAGACCTCGGTGAGGATGGTTGGGAAGTTTGTGTGATGAGGGACCTCGGCGCGGATGGTTGGGAAGTTTGTGTGATTAGAGACCTCGGTCAGGATGGTTGGAAGTTTGTGTGATGAGGGAACTCGGCGAGGATGGTTTGGAAGTTTGTGTGATTAGAGACCTTGGCGAGGATGGTTGGGAAGTTTGTGTGATGAGGGACCTCGGCGAGGATGATTGGGAAGTTTGTGTGATGAGGGATCTCGGCGAGGATGATTGGGAAGTTTGTGTGATTAGAGACCTCTGCGAGGATGATTGGGAAGTTTGTTTTATTAGAGACCTCGGCGAGGATGGTTGTGACGTTTGTGTGATGAGAGACCTCGGCGAGGATGGTTGGGAAGTTTGTGTGATGAGGGAACTCGGCGAGGATGGTTTGGAAGTTTGTGTGATTAGAGACCTCGGCGAGGATGGTTGGGAAGTTTGTGTGATTAGAGACCTCGGTCAGGATGGTTGGGAAGTTTGTGTGATGAGGGAACTCGGCGAGGATGGTTTGGAAGTTTGTGTGATTAGAGACCTCGGCGAGGATGGTTGGGAAGTTTGTGTGATTAGAGACCTCGGTGAGGATGGTTGGGAAGTTTGTGTGATGAGGGACCTCGGCGAGGAAGGTTGGGAAGTTTGTGTGATTAGAGACCTCGGCGAGGATGGTTGGGAAGTTTGTGTGATGAGGGACCTCGGCGAGGATGGTTGGGAAGTTTGTGTGATTAGACACCTCGGTCAGGATGGTTGGGAAGTTTGTGTGATGAGGGACCTCGGCGAGGATGGTTGGGAAGTTTGTGTGATTAGAGACCTCGGTCAGGATGGTTGGGAAGTTTGTGTGATGAGGGAACTCGGCGAGGATGGTTTGGAAGTTTGTGTGATTAGAGACCTCGGCGAGGATGGTTGGGAAGTTTGTGTGATGAGGGACCTCGGCGAGGATGGTTGGGAAGTTTGTGTGATTAGACACCTCGGTCAGGATGGTTGGGAAGTTTGTGTGATGAGGGACCTCGGCGAGGATGGTTGGGAAGTTTGTGTGATTAGAGACCTCGGTCAGGATGGTTGGGAAGTTTGTGTGATGAGGGAACTCGGCGAGGATGGTTTGGAAGTTTGTGTGATTAGAGACCTCGGCGAGGATGGTTGGGAAGTTTGTGTGATTAGAGACCTCGGTGAGGATGGTTGGGAAGTTTGTGTGATGAGGGACCTCGGCGCGGATGGTTGGGAAGTTTGTGTGATTAGAGACCTCGGTCAGGATGGTTGGAAGTTTGTGTGATGAGGGAACTCGGCGAGGATGGTTTGGAAGTTTGTGTGATTAGAGACCTTGGCGAGGATGGTTGGGAAGTTTGTGTGATGAGGGACCTCGGCGAGGATGATTGGGAAGTTTGTGTGATGAGGGATCTCGGCGAGGATGATTGGGAAGTTTGTGTGATTAGAGACCTCTGCGAGGATGATTGGGAAGTTTGTGTGATTAGAGATCTCGGCGAGGATGGTTGGGACGTTTGTGTGATGAGAGACCTCGGCGAGGATGGTTGGGAAGTTTGTGTGATGAGGGAACTCGGCGAGGATGGTTTGGAAGTTTGTGTGATTAGAGACCTCGGCGAGGATGGTTGGGAAGTTTGTGTGATTAGAGACCTAGGTCAGGATGGTTGGGAAGTTTGTGTGATGAGGGAACTCGGCGAGGATGGTTTGGAAGTTTGTGTGATTAGAGACCTCGGCGAGGATGGTTGGGAAGTTTGTGTGATTAGAGACCTCGGTGAGGATGGTTGGGAAGTTTGTGTGATGAGGGACCTCGGCGAGGAAGGTTGGGAAGTTTGTGTGATTAGAGACCTCGGCGAGGATGGTTGGGAAGTTTGTGTGATGAGGGACCTCGGCGAGGATGGTTGGGAAGTTTGTGTGATTAGACACCTCGGTCAGGATGGTTGGGAAGTTTGTGTGATGAGGGACCTCGGCGAGGATGGTTGGGAAGTTTGTGTGATTAGAGACCTCGGTCAGGATGGTTGGGAAGTTTGTGTGATGAGGGAACTCGGCGAGGATGGTTTGGAAGTTTGTGTGATTAGAGACCTCGGCGAGGATGGTTGGGAAGTTTGTGTGATTAGAGACCTCGGTGAGGATGGTTGGGAAGTTTGTGTGATGAGGGACCTCGGCGAGGATGGTTGGGAAGTTTGTGTGATTGGAGACCTCGGTGAGGATGGTTGGGAAGTTTGTGTGATGAGGGACCTCGGCTAGGATGGTTGGGAAGTTTGTGTGATGAGGGACCTTGGCGAGGATGGTTGGGAAGTTTGTGTGATGAGGGACCTCGGCGAGGATGATTGGGAAGTTTGTGTGATTAGAGACCTCGGTGAGGATGGTTGGGAAGTTAGTGTGATGAGGGACCTCGGCATGGATGGTTGGGAAGTTTGTGTGATTAGAGACCTCGGCGAGGATGGTTGGGAAGTTTGTGTGATGAGGGACCTCGGCGCGGATGGTTGGGAAGTTTGTGTGATTAGAGACCTCGGTCAGGATGGTTGGGAAGTTTGTGTGATGAGGGACCTCGGCGAGGATGGTTTGGAAGTTTGTGTGATTAGAGACCTCGGCGAGGATGGTTGGGAAGTTTGTGTGATTAGAGACCTTGGCGAGGATGGTTGGGAAGTTTGTGTGATTAGAGACCTCGGTGAGGATGGTTGGAAAGTTTGTGTGATGAGGGACCTCGGCGAGGATAGTTGGGAAGTTTGTGTGATGTGGGGTCTCGGCGAGGATGATTAGGAAGTTTGTGTGATGAGGGATCTCGGCGAGGATGGTTGGGAAGTTTGTGTGATGAGGGATCTCGGCGAGGATGATTGGGAAGTTTGTGTGTTTAGAGACCTCTGCGAGGATGATTGGGAAGTTTGTGTGATTAGAGACCTCGGCGAGGATGGTTGGGAAGTTTGTGTGATGAGGGATCTCGGCGAGGATGATTGTGAAGTTTGTGTGATGAGGGATCTCGGCGATGATGGTTGGGAAGTTTGTGTGATTAGAGACCTCGGCGAGGATGGTTGGGAAGTTTGTGTGATGAGGGACCTTGGCGAGGATGGTTGGGAAGTTTGTGTGATGAGTGACCTCGGCGAGGATGGTTGGGAAGTTTGTGTGATTAGAGACCTCGGCGAGGATGGTTGGGAGGTTTGTGTGATTAGAGACCTCAGCAAGGATGGTTGGGAAGTTTGTGTGATGAGAGACCTCGGCGAGGATGGTTGGGACGTTTGTGTGATGAGAGACCTCGGCGAGGATGGTTGGGAAGTTTGTGTGATTAGAGACCTCGGCCAGGATGGTTGGGAAGTTTGTGTGATGTGGGACCTCGGCGAGGATGGTTGGGAAGTTTGTGTGATTAGAGACCTCGGCGAGGATGGTTGGGTAGTTTGTGTGTAATAGAGACCTCGGCGAGGATGGTTGGGATATTTGTGTGATTAGAGACTTCGGCGAGCATTGTTGGGAAGTTTGTGTGATGAGGGACCTCGGCGAGGATGATTGGGTTGTTTATGTGAGGAGAGACCTCGGCAAGAATGTTTGGGAAGTTTGTGTGAGGATAGACCTCCCTGAGGATGGTTGGGAAGTTTGTGTGATTGGAGACCTCGGCGAGGATGGTTGGGAAGTTTGTGTGATGAGGGACTTCGGCGAGGATGGTTGGGAAGTTTATGTGAGGAGAGACCTTGGTGAGGATGGTTGGGAAGTTTGTGTGATTAGAGACCTCGGCGAGGATGGTTGGGAAGTTTGTGTGATGAGTGACCTTGACGAGGATGATTGGGAAGTTTGTGTGATGTGGGACCTCGGCGAGAATGATTGGGAAGTTTGTGTGATGTGGGGTCTCGGCGAGGATGATTAGGAAGTTTGTGTGATGAGGGATCTCGGCGAGGATGGTTGGGAAGTTTGTGTGATGAGGTATCTCAGCGAGGATGGTTGGGAAGTTTGTGTGATTAGAGACCTCGGTGAGGATGGTTGGGAAGTTTGTGTGATGTGGGAACTCGGCGAGGATGATTGGGAAGTTTGTGTGATTAGAGACCTCGGCGAGGATGGTTGGGAAGTTTGTGTGATGAGGGACCTCGGCGAGGATGGTTGGGAAGTTTGTGTGATTAGAGACCTCGGCGAGGATGATTTGGAAGTTTGTGTGATTAGAGTCTTCGGCGAGGATGGTTGGGAAGTTTGTGTGATGAGGGACCTCGGCGAGGATGGTTGGGAAGTTTGTGTGATGAGGGATCTCGACGAGGATGATTGGGATGTTTGTGTGTTGAGGGATCTCGGCGAGGATGATTGGGACGTTTGTGTGATGAGGAATCTCGGCGAGGATGATTGGGAAGTTTGTGTGATTAGAGACCTCGGCGAGGATTTTTGGGAAGTTTGTGTGATTAGAGACCTCGGCGAGGATAGTTGAGAAGTTTGTGTGATGAGGGAGCTCGGCGAGGATGGTTGGGAAGTTTGTGTGATGTGGGACCTCGGCGAGGATGGTTGGGAAGTTTGTGTGATTACAGACCTCGGCGAGGATGGTTGGGAATTTTGTGTGATGAGGGACCTCGGCGAGAATGATTGGGAAGTTTGTGTGATGAGGGATCTCGGCGAGGATGGTTGGGAAGTTTGTGTGATTAGAGACCTCGGCGAGGATGGTTGGGAAGTTTGTGTGATGTGGGAACTCAGCGAGGATGATTGGGAAGTTTGTGTGATTAGAGACCTCGGCGAGGATGGTTGGGAAGTTTGTGTGATGTGGGACCTCGGCGAGGATGGTTGGGAAGTTTGTGTGATGTGGGACCTCGGCGAGGATGGTTGGGAAGTTTGTGTGATGAGGGACCTCGGCGAGGATGGTTGGGAAGTTTGTGTGATGAGGGACCTCGGCGAGAATGATTGGGAAGTTTGTGTGATGAGGGATCTCGGCGAGGATGGTTGGGAAGTTTGTGTGATGAGGGATCTCGGTGAGGATGATTGGGAAGTTTGTGTGATGAGGGATCTCGGCGAGGATGATTGCTAAGTTTGTGTGATGAGGGACCTCGGCGAGGATGGTTGGGAAGTTTGTGTGATTAGAGACCTTGGCGAGGATGGTTGGGAAGTTTGTGTGATGAGGGACCTCGGCGAGGATGATTGGGAAGTTTGTGTGATGAGGGATCTCGGCGAGGATGATTGGGAAGTTTGTGTGATTAGAGACCTCTGCGAGGATGATTGGGAAGTTTGTTTTATTAGAGACCTCGGCGAGGATGGTTGTGACGTTTGTGTGATGAGAGACCTCGGCGAGGATGGTTGGGAAGTTTGTGTGATGAGGGAACTCGGCGAGGATGGTTTGGAAGTTTGTGTGATTAGAGACCTCGGCGAGGATGGTTGGGAAGTTTGTGTGATTAGAGACCTCGGTCAGGATGGTTGGGAAGTTTGTGTGATGAGGGAACTCGGCGAGGATGGTTTGGAAGTTTGTGTGATTAGAGACCTCGGCGAGGATGGTTGGGAAGTTTGTGTGATTAGAGACCTCGGTGAGGATGGTTGGGAAGTTTGTGTGATGAGGGACCTCGGCGAGGAAGGTTGGGAAGTTTGTGTGATTAGAGACCTCGGCGAGGATGGTTGGGAAGTTTGTGTGATGAGGGACCTCGGCGAGGATGGTTGGGAAGTTTGTGTGATTAGACACCTCGGTCAGGATGGTTGGGAAGTTTGTGTGATGAGGGACCTCGGCGAGGATGGTTGGGAAGTTTGTGTGATTAGAGACCTCGGTCAGGATGGTTGGGAAGTTTGTGTGATGAGGGAACTCGGCGAGGATGGTTTGGAAGTTTGTGTGATTAGAGACCTCGGCGAGGATGGTTGGGAAGTTTGTGTGATGAGGGACCTCGGCGAGGATGGTTGGGAAGTTTGTGTGATTAGACACCTCGGTCAGGATGGTTGGGAAGTTTGTGTGATGAGGGACCTCGGCGAGGATGGTTGGGAAGTTTGTGTGATTAGAGACCTCGGTCAGGATGGTTGGGAAGTTTGTGTGATGAGGGAACTCGGCGAGGATGGTTTGGAAGTTTGTGTGATTAGAGACCTCGGCGAGGATGGTTGGGAAGTTTGTGTGATTAGAGACCTCGGTGAGGATGGTTGGGAAGTTTGTGTGATGAGGGACCTCGGCGCGGATGGTTGGGAAGTTTGTGTGATTAGAGACCTCGGTCAGGATGGTTGGAAGTTTGTGTGATGAGGGAACTCGGCGAGGATGGTTTGGAAGTTTGTGTGATTAGAGACCTTGGCGAGGATGGTTGGGAAGTTTGTGTGATGAGGGACCTCGGCGAGGATGATTGGGAAGTTTGTGTGATGAGGGATCTCGGCGAGGATGATTGGGAAGTTTGTGTGATTAGAGACCTCTGCGAGGATGATTGGGAAGTTTGTGTGATTAGAGACCTCGGCGAGGATGGTTGGGACGTTTGTGTGATGAGAGACCTCGGCGAGGATGGTTGGGAAGTTTGTGTGATGAGGGAACTCGGCGAGGATGGTTTGGAAGTTTGTGTGATTAGAGACCTCGGCGAGGATGGTTGGGAAGTTTGTGTGATTAGAGACCTAGGTCAGGATGGTTGGGAAGTTTGTGTGATGAGGGAACTCGGCGAGGATGGTTTGGAAGTTTGTGTGATTAGAGACCTCGGCGAGGATGGTTGGGAAGTTTGTGTGATTAGAGACCTCGGTGAGGATGGTTGGGAAGTTTGTGTGATGAGGGACCTCGGCGAGGAAGGTTGGGAAGTTTGTGTGATTAGAGACCTCGGCGAGGATGGTTGGGAAGTTTGTGTGATGAGGGACCTCGGCGAGGATGGTTGGGAAGTTTGTGTGATTAGACACCTCGGTCAGGATGGTTGGGAAGTTTGTGTGATGAGGGACCTCGGCGAGGATGGTTGGGAAGTTTGTGTGATTAGAGACCTCGGTCAGGATGGTTGGGAAGTTTGTGTGATGAGGGAACTCGGCGAGGATGGTTTGGAAGTTTGTGTGATTAGAGACCTCGGCGAGGATGGTTGGGAAGTTTGTGTGATTAGAGACCTCGGTGAGGATGGTTGGGAAGTTTGTGTGATGAGGGACCTCGGCGAGGATGGTTGGGAAGTTTGTGTGATTGGAGACCTCGGTGAGGATGGTTGGGAAGTTTGTGTGATGAGGGACCTCGGCTAGGATGGTTGGGAAGTTTGTGTGATGAGGGACCTTGGCGAGGATGGTTGGGAAGTTTGTGTGATGAGGGACCTCGGCGAGGATGATTGGGAAGTTTGTGTGATTAGAGACCTCGGTGAGGATGGTTGGGAAGTTAGTGTGATGAGGGACCTCGGCATGGATGGTTGGGAAGTTTGTGTGATTAGAGACCTCGGCGAGGATGGTTGGGAAGTTTGTGTGATGAGGGACCTCGGCGCGGATGGTTGGGAAGTTTGTGTGATTAGAGACCTCGGTCAGGATGGTTGGGAAGTTTGTGTGATGAGGGACCTCGGCGAGGATGGTTTGGAAGTTTGTGTGATTAGAGACCTCGGCGAGGATGGTTGGGAAGTTTGTGTGATGAGGGACCTTGGCGAGGATGGTTGGGAAGTTTGTGTGATGAGGGACCTCGGCGAGGATGATTGGGAAGTTTGTGTGATTAGAGACCTCGGTGAGGATGGTTGGGAAGTTAGTGTGATGAGGGACCTCGGCATGGATGGTTGGGAAGTTTGTGTGATTAGAGACCTCGGCGAGGATGGTTGGGAAGTTTGTGTGATGAGGGACCTCGGCGCGGATGGTTGGGAAGTTTGTGTGATTAGAGACCTCGGTCAGGATGGTTGGGAAGTTTGTGTGATGAGGGACCTCGGCGAGGATGGTTTGGAAGTTTGTGTGATTAGAGACCTCGGCGAGGATGGTTGGGAAGTTTGTGTGATTAGAGACCTTGGCGAGGATGGTTGGGAAGTTTGTGTGATTAGAGACCTCGGTGAGGATGGTTGGAAAGTTTGTGTGATGAGGGACCTCGGCGAGGATAGTTGGGAAGTTTGTGTGATGTGGGGTCTCGGCGAGGATGATTAGGAAGTTTGTGTGATGAGGGATCTCGGCGAGGATGGTTGGGAAGTTTGTGTGATGAGGGATCTCGGCGAGGATGGTTGGGAAGTTTGTGTGATTAGACACCTCGGTCAGGATGGTTGGGAAGTTTGTGTGATGAGGGACCTCGGCGAGGATGGTTGGGAAGTTTGTGTGATTAGAGACCTCGGTCAGGATGGTTGGGAAGTTTGTGTGATGAGGGAACTCGGCGAGGATGGTTTGGAAGTTTGTGTGATTAGAGACCTCGGCGAGGATGGTTGGGAAGTTTGTGTGATGAGGGACCTCGGCGAGGATGGTTGGGAAGTTTGTGTGATTAGACACCTCGGTCAGGATGGTTGGGAAGTTTGTGTGATGAGGGACCTCGGCGAGGATGGTTGGGAAGTTTGTGTGATTAGAGACCTCGGTCAGGATGGTTGGGAAGTTTGTGTGATGAGGGAACTCGGCGAGGATGGTTTGGAAGTTTGTGTGATTAGAGACCTCGGCGAGGATGGTTGGGAAGTTTGTGTGATTAGAGACCTCGGTGAGGATGGTTGGGAAGTTTGTGTGATGAGGGACCTCGGCGCGGATGGTTGGGAAGTTTGTGTGATTAGAGACCTCGGTCAGGATGGTTGGAAGTTTGTGTGATGAGGGAACTCGGCGAGGATGGTTTGGAAGTTTGTGTGATTAGAGACCTTGGCGAGGATGGTTGGGAAGTTTGTGTGATGAGGGACCTCGGCGAGGATGATTGGGAAGTTTGTGTGATGAGGGATCTCGGCGAGGATGATTGGGAAGTTTGTGTGATTAGAGACCTCTGCGAGGATGATTGGGAAGTTTGTGTGATTAGAGACCTCGGCGAGGATGGTTGGGACGTTTGTGTGATGAGAGACCTCGGCGAGGATGGTTGGGAAGTTTGTGTGATGAGGGAACTCGGCGAGGATGGTTTGGAAGTTTGTGTGATTAGAGACCTCGGCGAGGATGGTTGGGAAGTTTGTGTGATTAGAGACCTAGGTCAGGATGGTTGGGAAGTTTGTGTGATGAGGGAACTCGGCGAGGATGGTTTGGAAGTTTGTGTGATTAGAGACCTCGGCGAGGATGGTTGGGAAGTTTGTGTGATTAGAGACCTCGGTGAGGATGGTTGGGAAGTTTGTGTGATGAGGGACCTCGGCGAGGAAGGTTGGGAAGTTTGTGTGATTAGAGACCTCGGCGAGGATGGTTGGGAAGTTTGTGTGATGAGGGACCTCGGCGAGGATGGTTGGGAAGTTTGTGTGATTAGACACCTCGGTCAGGATGGTTGGGAAGTTTGTGTGATGAGGGACCTCGGCGAGGATGGTTGGGAAGTTTGTGTGATTAGAGACATCGGTCAGGATGGTTGGGAAGTTTGTGTGATGAGGGAACTCGGCGAGGATGGTTTGGAAGTTTGTGTGATTAGAGACCTCGGCGAGGATGGTTGGGAAGTTTGTGTGATTAGAGACCTCGGTGAGGATGGTTGGGAAGTTTGTGTGATGAGGGACCTCGGCGAGGATGGTTGGGAAGTTTGTGTGATTGGAGACCTCGGTGAGGATGGTTGGGAAGTTTGTGTGATGAGGGACCTCGGCTAGGATGGTTGGGAAGTTTGTGTGATGAGGGACCTTGGCGAGGATGGTTGGGAAGTTTGTGTGATGAGGGACCTCGGCGAGGATGATTGGGAAGTTTGTGTGATTAGAGACCTCGGTGAGGATGGTTGGGAAGTTAGTGTGATGAGGGACCTCGGCATGGATGGTTGGGAAGTTTGTGTGATTAGAGACCTCGGCGAGGATGGTTGGGAAGTTTGTGTGATGAGGGACCTCGGCGCGGATGGTTGGGAAGTTTGTGTGATTAGAGACCTCGGTCAGGATGGTTGGGAAGTTTGTGTGATGAGGGACCTCGGCGAGGATGGTTTGGAAGTTTGTGTGATTAGAGACCTCGGCGAGGATGGTTGGGAAGTTTGTGTGATTAGAGACCTTGGCGAGGATGGTTGGGAAGTTTGTGTGATTAGAGACCTCGGTGAGGATGGTTGGAAAGTTTGTGTGATGAGGGACCTCGGCGAGGATAGTTGGGAAGTTTGTGTGATGTGGGGTCTCGGCGAGGATGATTAGGAAGTTTGTGTGATGAGGGATCTCGGCGAGGATGGTTGGGAAGTTTGTGTGATGAGGGATCTCGGCGAGGATGATTGGGAAGTTTGTGTGTTTAGAGACCTCTGCGAGGATGATTGGGAAGTTTGTGTGATTAGAGACCTCGGCGAGGATGGTTGGGAAGTTTGTGTGATGAGGGATCTCGGCGAGGATGATTGTGAAGTTTGTGTGATGAGGGATCTCGGCGATGATGGTTGGGAAGTTTGTGTGATTAGAGACCTCGGCGAGGATGGTTGGGAAGTTTGTGTGATGAGGGACCTTGGCGAGGATGGTTGGGAAGTTTGTGTGATGAGTGACCTCGGCGAGGATGGTTGGGAAGTTTGTGTGATTAGAGACCTCGGCGAGGATGGTTGGGAAGTTTGTGTGATTAGAGACCTCAGCAAGGATGGTTGGGAAGTTTGTGTGATGAGAGACCTCGGCGAGGATGGTTGGGACGTTTGTGTGATGAGAGACCTCGGCGAGGATGGTTGGGAAGTTTGTGTGATTAGAGACCTCGGCCAGGATGGTTGGGAAGTTTGTGTGATGTGGGACCTCGGCGAGGATGGTTGGGAAGTTTGTGTGATTAGAGACCTCGGCGAGGATGGTTGGGTAGTTTGTGTGTAATAGAGACCTCGGCGAGGATGGTTGGGATATTTGTGTGATTAGAGACTTCGGCGAGCATTGTTGGGAAGTTTGTGTGATGAGGGACCTCGGCGAGGATGATTGGGTTGTTTATGTGAGGAGAGACCTCGGCAAGAATGTTTGGGAAGTTTGTGTGAGGATAGACCTCCCTGAGGATGGTTGGGAAGTTTGTGTGATTGGAGACCTCGGCGAGGATGGTTGGGAAGTTTGTGTGATGAGGGACTTCGGCGAGGATGGTTGGGAAGTTTATGTGAGGAGAGACCTTGGTGAGGATGGTTGGGAAGTTTGTGTGATTAGAGACCTCGGCGAGGATGGTTGGGAAGTTTGTGTGATGAGTGACCTTGACGAGGATGATTGGGAAGTTTGTGTGATGTGGGACCTCGGCGAGAATGATTGGGAAGTTTGTGTGATGTGGGGTCTCGGCGAGGATGATTAGGAAGTTTGTGTGATGAGGGATCTCGGCGAGGATGGTTGGGAAGTTTGTGTGATGAGGTATCTCAGCGAGGATGGTTGGGAAGTTTGTGTGATTAGAGACCTCGGTGAGGATGGTTGGGAAGTTTGTGTGATGTGGGAACTCGGCGAGGATGATTGGGAAGTTTGTGTGATTAGAGACCTCGGCGAGGATGGTTGGGAAGTTTGTGTGATGAGGGACCTCGGCGAGGATGGTTGGGAAGTTTGTGTGATTAGAGACCTCGGCGAGGATGATTTGGAAGTTTGTGTGATTAGAGTCTTCGGCGAGGATGGTTGGGAAGTTTGTGTGATGAGGGACCTCGGCGAGGATGGTTGGGAAGTTTGTGTGATGAGGGATCTCGACGAGGATGATTGGGATGTTTGTGTGTTGAGGGATCTCGGCGAGGATGATTGGGACGTTTGTGTGATGAGGAATCTCGGCGAGGATGATTGGGAAGTTTGTGTGATTAGAGACCTCGGCGAGGATTTTTGGGAAGTTTGTGTGATTAGAGACCTCGGCGAGGATAGTTGAGAAGTTTGTGTGATGAGGGAGCTCGGCGAGGATGGTTGGGAAGTTTGTGTGATGTGGGACCTCGGCGAGGATGGTTGGGAAGTTTGTGTGATTACAGACCTCGGCGAGGATGGTTGGGAATTTTGTGTGATGAGGGACCTCGGCGAGAATGATTGGGAAGTTTGTGTGATGAGGGATCTCGGCGAGGATGGTTGGGAAGTTTGTGTGATTAGAGACCTCGGCGAGGATGGTTGGGAAGTTTGTGTGATGTGGGAACTCAGCGAGGATGATTGGGAAGTTTGTGTGATTAGAGACCTCGGCGAGGATGGTTGGGAAGTTTGTGTGATGTGGGACCTCGGCGAGGATGGTTGGGAAGTTTGTGTGATGTGGGACCTCGGCGAGGATGGTTGGGAAGTTTGTGTGATGAGGGACCTCGGCGAGGATGGTTGGGAAGTTTGTGTGATGAGGGACCTCGGCGAGAATGATTGGGAAGTTTGTGTGATGAGGGATCTCGGCGAGGATGGTTGGGAAGTTTGTGTGATGAGGGATCTCGGTGAGGATGATTGGGAAGTTTGTGTGATGAGGGATCTCGGCGAGGATGATTGCTAAGTTTGTGTGATGAGGGACCTCGGCGAGGATGGTTGGGAAGTTTGTGTGATTAGAGACCTCGGCGAGGATGGTTGGGAAGTTTGTGTGATGAGGGACCTCGGCGAGGATGGTTGGGAAGTTTGTGTGATGAGGGACCTCGGCGAGGATGATTGGGAAGTTTGTGTGATTAGAGACTTCGGCGAGGATGGTTGGGAAGTTTGTGTGATGAGGGACCTCGGCGAGGATGGTTGGGAAGCTTGTGTGATGAGGGTCCTCGGCGAGAATGATTGGGAAGTTTGTGTGATGAGGGATTTCGGCGAGGATGGTTGGGATGTTTGTGTGATGAGGGACCTCGGCGAGGATGGTTGGGAAGTTTGTGTGATGAGGGATCTCGACGAGGATGATTGGGAAGTTTGTGTGATTAGAGACCTCGGCGAGGATGGTTGGGAAGTTTGTGTGATGAGGGACCTCGGCGAGGATGGTTGGGAAGTTTGTGTGATGAGGGACCTTGGCGAGGATGGTTGGGAAGTTTGTGTGATGAGGGACCTCGGCGAGGATGATTGGGAAGTTTGTGTGCTGAGGGAACTCGGCGAGGATGGTTTGGAAGTTTGTGTGATTAGAGACCTCGGCGAGGATGGTTGGGAAGTTTGTGTGATTAGAGACCTCGGTGAGGATGGTTGGGAAGTTAGTGTGATGAGGGTCCTCGGCATGGATGGTTGGGAAGTTTGTGTGATTAGAGACCTCGGCGAGGATGGTTGGGAAGTTTGTGTGATGAGGGACCTCGGCGCGGATGGTTGGGAAGTTTGTGTGATTAGAGACCTCGGTCAGGATGGTTGGGAAGTTTGTGTGATGAGGGAACTCGGCGAGGATGGTTTGGAAGTTTGTGTGATTAGAGACCTCGGCGAGGATGGTTGGGAAGTTTGTGTGATTAGAGACCTCGGTGAGGATGGTTGGGAAGTTTGTGTGATGAGGGACCTCGGCGTGGATGGTTGGGAAGTTTGTGTGATTAGAGACCTCGGCGAGGATGGTTGGGAAGTTTGTGTGATGAGGGACCTCGGCGCGGATGGTTGGGAAGTTTGTGTGATTAGAGACCTCGGTCAGGATGGTTGGGAAGTTTGTGTGATGAGGGACCTTGGCGAGGATGGTTGGGAAGTTTGTGTGATTAGAGACCTCGGTGAGGATGGCTGGAAAGTTTGTGTGATGAGGGACCTCGGCGAGGATAGTTGGGAAGTTTGTGTGATGTGGGGTCTCGGCGAGGATGATTAGGAAGTTTGTGTGATGAGGGATCTCGGCGAGGATGGTTGGGAAGTTTGTGTGAT
This sequence comes from Hemitrygon akajei, assembly GCF_048418815.1. Taxonomy (NCBI): domain Eukaryota; kingdom Metazoa; phylum Chordata; class Chondrichthyes; order Myliobatiformes; family Dasyatidae; genus Hemitrygon; species Hemitrygon akajei. Next base: position 53,144,823 of record NC_133139.1, on the reverse strand, counting down.
GAGGGATCTCGGCGAGGATGATTGGGAAGTTTGTGTGTTTAGAGACCTCTGCGAGGATGATTGGGAAGTTTGTGTGATTAGAGACCTCGGCGAGGATGGTTGGGAAGTTTGTGTGATGAGGGATCTCGGCGAGGATGATTGTGAAGTTTGTGTGATGAGGGATCTCGGCGATGATGGTTGGGAAGTTTGTGTGATTAGAGACCTCGGCGAGGATGGTTGGGAAGTTTGTGTGATGAGGGACCTTGGCGAGGATGGTTGGGAAGTTTGTGTGATGAGTGACCTCGGCGAGGATGGTTGGGAAGTTTGTGTGATTAGAGACCTCGGCGAGGATGGTTGGGAAGTTTGTGTGATTAGAGACCTCAGCAAGGATGGTTGGGAAGTTTGTGTGATGAGAGACCTCGGCGAGGATGGTTGGGACGTTTGTGTGATGAGAGACCTCGGCGAGGATGGTTGGGAAGTTTGTGTGATTAGAGACCTCGGCCAGGATGGTTGGGAAGTTTGTGTGATGTGGGACCTCGGCGAGGATGGTTGGGAAGTTTGTGTGATTAGAGACCTCGGCGAGGATGGTTGGGTAGTTTGTGTGTAATAGAGACCTCGGCGAGGATGGTTGGGATATTTGTGTGATTAGAGACTTCGGCGAGCATTGTTGGGAAGTTTGTGTGATGAGGGACCTCGGCGTGGATGATTGGGTTGTTTATGTGAGGAGAGACCTCGGCAAGAATGTTTGGGAAGTTTGTGTGAGGATAGACCTCCCTGAGGATGGTTGGGAAGTTTGTGTGATTGGAGACCTCGGCGAGGATGGTTGGGAAGTTTGTGTGATGAGGGACTTCGGCGAGGATGGTTGGGAAGTTTATGTGAGGAGAGACCTTGGTGAGGATGGTTGGGAAGTTTGTGTGATTAGAGACCTCGGCGAGGATGGTTGGGAAGTTTGTGTGATGAGTGACCTTGACGAGGATGATTGGGAAGTTTGTGTGATGTGGGACCTCGGCGAGAATGATTGGGAAGTTTGTGTGATGTGGTGTCTCGGCGAGGATGATTAGGAAGTTTGTGTGATGAGGGATCTCGGCGAGGATGGTTGGGAAGTTTGTGTGATGAGGTATCTCAGCGAGGATGGTTGGGAAGTTTGTGTGATTAGAGACCTCGGTGAGGATGGTTGGGAAGTTTGTGTGATGTGGGAACTCGGCGAGGATGATTGGGAAGTTTGTGTGATTAGAGACCTCGGCGAGGATGGTTGGGAAGTTTGTGTGATTAGAGACCTCGGTGAGGATGGTTGGGAAGTTTGTGTGATGAGGGACCTCGGCGTGGATGGTTGGGAAGTTTGTGTGATTAGAGACCTCGGCGAGGATGGTTGGGAAGTTTGTGTGATGAGGGACCTCGGCGCGGATGGTTGGGAAGTTTGTGTGATTAGAGACCTCGGTCAGGATGGTTGGGAAGTTTGTGTGATGAGGGACCTTGGCGAGGATGGTTGGGAAGTTTGTGTGATTAGAGACCTCGGTGAGGATGGTTGGAAAGTTTGTGTGATGAGGGAGCTCGGCGAGGATGATTGGGAAGTTTGTGTGATTAGAGACCTCGGCGAGGATTTTTGGGAAGTTTGTGTGATTAGAGACCTCGGCGAGGATCGTTGGGAAGTTTGTGTGATGAGGGAGCTCGGCGAGGATGGTTGGGAAGTTTGTGTGATGTGGGACCTCGGCGAGGATGGTTGGGAAGTTTGTGTGATTACAGACCTCGGCGAGGATGGTTGGGAATTTTGTGTGATGAGGGACCTCGGCGAGAATGATTGGGAAGTTTGTGTGATGAGGGATCTCGGCGAGGATGGTTGGGAAGTTTGTGTGATTAGAGACCTCGGCGAGGATGGTTGGGAAGTTTGTGTGATGAGGGACCTCGGCGAGGATGATTGGGAAGTTTGTGTGATTAGAGACTTCGGCGAGGATGGTTGGGAAGTTTGTGTGATGAGGGACCTCGGCGAGGATGGTTGGGAAGCTTGTGTGATGAGGGTCCTCGGCGAGAATGATTGGGAAGTTTGTGTGATGAGGGATTTCGGCGAGGATGGTTGGGATGTTTGTGTGATGAGGGACCTCGGCGAGGATGGTTGGGAAGTTTGTGTGATGAGGGATCTCGACGAGGATGATTGGGAAGTTTGTGTGATTAGAGACCTCGGCGAGGATGGTTGGGAAGTTTGTGTGATGAGGGACCTCGGCGAGGATGGTTGGGAAGTTTGTGTGATGAGGGACCTTGGCGAGGATGGTTGGGAAGTTTGTGTGATGAGGGACCTCGGCGAGGATGATTGGGAAGTTTGTGTGCTGAGGGAACTCGGCGAGGATGGTTTGGAAGTTTGTGTGATTAGAGACCTCGGCGAGGATGGTTGGGAAGTTTGTGTGATTAGAGACCTCGGTGAGGATGGTTGGGAAGTTAGTGTGATGAGGGACCTCGGCATGGATGGTTGGGAAGTTTGTGTGATTAGAGACCTCGGCGAGGATGGTTGGGAAGTTTGTGTGATGAGGGACCTCGGCGCGGATGGTTGGGAAGTTTGTGTGATTAGAGACCTCGGTCAGGATGGTTGGGAAGTTTGTGTGATGAGGGAACTCGGCGAGGATGGTTTGGAAGTTTGTGTGATTAGAGACCTCGGCGAGGATGGTTGGGAAGTTTGTGTGATTAGAGACCTCGGTGAGGATGGTTGGGAAGTTTGTGTGATGAGGGACCTCGGCGTGGATGGTTGGGAAGTTTGTGTGATTAGAGACCTCGGCGAGGATGGTTGGGAAGTTTGTGTGATGAGGGACCTCGGCGCGGATGGTTGGGAAGTTTGTGTGATTAGAGACCTCGGTGAGGATGGTTGGGAAGTTTGTGTGATGAGGGACCTTGGCGAGGATGGTTGGGAAGTTTGTGTGATTAGAGACCTCGGTGAGGATGGTTGGAAAGTTTGTGTGATGAGGGACCTCGGCGAGGATAGTTGGGAAGTTTGTGTGATGTGGGGTCTCGGCGAGGATGATTAGGAAGTTTGTGTGATGAGGGATCTCGGCGAGGATGGTTGGGAAGTTTGTGTGATGAGGGATCTCGGCGAGGATGATTGGGAAGTTTGTGTGTTTAGAGACCTCTGCGAGGATGATTGGGAAGTTTGTGTGATTAGAGACCTCGGCGAGGATGGTTGGGAAGTTTGTGTGATGAGGGATCTCGGCGAGGATGATTGTGAAGTTTGTGTGATGAGGGATCTCGGCGATGATGGTTGGGAAGTTTGTGTGATTAGGGACCTCGGCGAGGATGGTTGGGAAGTTTGTGTGATGAGGGACCTTGGCGAGGATGGTTGGGAAGTTTGTGTGATGAGTGACCTCGGCGAGGATGGTTGGGAAGTTTGTGTGATTAGAGACCTCGGCGAGGATGGTTGGGAAGTTTGTGTGATTAGAGACCTCAGCAAGGATGGTTGGGAAGTTTGTGTGATGAGAGACCTCGGCGAGGATGGTTGGGACGTTTGTGTGATGAGAGACCTCGGCGAGGATGGTTGGGAAGTTTGTGTGATTAGAGACCTCGGCCAGGATGGTTGGGAAGTTTGTGTGATGTGGGACCTCGGCGAGGATGGTTGGGAAGTTTGTGTGATTAGAGACCTCGGCGAGGATGGTTGGGTAGTTTGTGTGTAATAGAGACCTCGGCGAGGATGGTTGGGATATTTGTGTGATTAGAGACTTCGGCGAGCATTGTTGGGAAGTTTGTGTGATGAGGGACCTCGGCGAGGATGATTGGGTTGTTTATGTGAGGAGAGACCTCGGCAAGAATGTTTGGGAAGTTTGTGTGAGGATAGACCTCCCTGAGGATGGTTGGGAAGTTTGTGTGATTGGAGACCTCGGCGAGGATGGTTGGGAAGTTTGTGTGATGAGGGACTTCGGCGAGGATGGTTGGGAAGTTTATGTGAGGAGAGACCTTGGTGAGGATGGTTGGGAAGTTTGTGTGATTAGAGACCTCGGCGAGGATGGTTGGGAAGTTTGTGTGATGAGTGACCTTGACGAGGATGATTGGGAAGTTTGTGTGATGTGGGACCTCGGCGAGAATGACTGGGAAGTTTGTGTGATGTGGGGTCTCGGCGAGGATGATTAGGAAGTTTGTGTGATGAGGGATCTCGGCGAGGATGGTTGGGAAGTTTGTGTGATGAGGTATCTCAGCGAGGATGGTTGGGAAGTTTGTGTGATTAGAGACCTCGGTGAGGATGGTTGGGAAGTTTGTGTGATGTGGGAACTCGGCGAGGATGATTGGGAAGTTTGTGTGATTAGAGACCTCGGCGAGGATGGTTGGGAAGTTTGTGTGATTAGAGACCTCGGTGAGGATGGTTGGGAAGTTTGTGTGATGAGGGACCTCGGCGTGGATGGTTGGGAAGTTTGTGTGATTAGAGACCTCGGCGAGGATGGTTGGGAAGTTTGTGTGATGAGGGACCTCGGCGCGGATGGTTGGGAAGTTTGTGTGATTAGAGACCTCGGTCAGGATGGTTGGGAAGTTTGTGTGATGAGGGACCTTGGCGAGGATGGTTGGGAAGTTTGTGTGATTAGAGACCTCGGTGAGGATGGTTGGAAAGTTTGTGTGATGAGGGAGCTCGGCGAGGATGATTGGGAAGTTTGTGTGATTAGAGACCTCGGCGAGGATTTTTGGGAAGTTTGTGTGATTAGAGACCTCGGCGAGGATCGTTGGGAAGTTTGTGTGATGAGGGAGCTCGGCGAGGATGGTTGGGAAGTTTGTGTGATGTGGGACCTCGGCGAGGATGGTTGGGAAGTTTGTGTGATTACAGACCTCGGCGAGGATGGTTGGGAATTTTGTGTGATGAGGGACCTCGGCGAGAATGATTGGGAAGTTTGTGTGATGAGGGATCTCGGCGAGGATGGTTGGGAAGTTTGTGTGATTCGAGACCTCGGCGAGGATGGTTGGGAAGTTTGTGTGATGTGGGAACTCAGCGAGGATGATTGGGAAGTTTGTGTGATTAGAGACCTCGGCGAGGATGGTTGGGAAGTTTGTGTGATGTGGGACCTCGGCGAGGATGGTTGGGAAGTTTGTGTGATGTGGGACCTCGGCGAGGATGGTTGGGAAGTTTGTGTGATGAGGGACCTCGGCGAGGATGGTTGGGAAGTTTGTGTGATGAGGGACCTCGGCGAGAATGATTGGGAAGTTTGTGTGATGAGGGATCTCGGCGAGGATGGTTGGGAAGTTTGTGTGATGAGGGATCTCGGTGAGGATGATTGGGAAGTTTGTGTGATGAGGGATCTCGGCGAGGATGATTGCTAAGTTTGTGTGATGAGGGACCTCGGCGAGGATGATTGGGAAGTTTGTGTGATTAGAGACCTCGGCGAGGATGGTTGGGAAGTTTGTGTGATTAGAGACCTCGGCGAGGATGGTTGGGAAGTTTGTGTGATGAGGGACCTCGGCGAGGATGGTTGGGAAGTTTGTGTGATGAGGGACCTCGGCGAGGATGATTGGGAAGTTTGTGTGATTAGAGACTTCGGCGAGGATGGTTGGGAAGTTTGTGTGATGAGGGACCTCGGCGAGGATGGTTGGGAAGCTTGTGTGATGAGGGTCCTCGGCGAGAATGATTGGGAAGTTTGTGTGATGAGGGATTTCGGCGAGGATGGTTGGGATGTTTGTGTGATGAGGGACCTCGGCGAGGATGGTTGGGAAGTTTGTGTGATGAGGGATCTCGACGAGGATGATTGGGATGTTTGTGTGTTGAGGGATCTCGGCGAGGATGATTGGGAAGTTTGTGTGATGAGGGATCTCGGCGAGGATGATTGGGAAGTTTGTGTGATGAGGGATGTCGGCGAGGATGGTTGGGAAATTTGTGTGATTAGAGACCTCGGCGAGGATGGTTGGGAAGTTTGTGTGATGTGGGAACTCGGCGAGGATGATTGGGAAGTTTGTGTGATTGGAGACCTCGGCGAGGTTGGTTGGGAAATTTGTGTGATGAGGGACCTCGGCGGGGATGGTTGGGAAGTTTGTGTGAAGAGGGACCTCGGCGAGGATGGTTGGGAAGTTTGTGTGATGAGGGACCTCGGCGAGAATGATCGGGAAGTTTGTGTGATGAGGGATCTCGGCGAGAATGATCGGGATGTTTGTGTGATGAGGGATCTCGGCGAGGATGGTTGGGAAGTTTGTGTGATGAGGGATCTCGGTGAGGATGATTGGGAAGTTTGTGTGATGAGGGATCTCGGCGAGGATGATTGCTAAGTTTGTGTGATGAGGGACCTCGGCGAGGATGATTGGGAAGTTTGTGTGATTAGAGACCTCGGCGAGGATGGTTGGGAAGTTTGTGTGATTAGAGACCTCGGCGAGGATGGTTGGGAAGTTTGTGTGATGAGGGACCTCGGCGAGGATGGTTGGGAAGTTTGTGTGATTAGAGACCTCAGCGAGGATGATTGGGATGTTTGTGTGATTAGAGACCTCGGCGAGGATGGTTGGGAAGTTTGTGTGATGAGGGATCTCGGCGAGGATGATTGGGAAGTTTGTGTGATTAGAGACCTCTGCGAGGATGATTGGGAAGTTTGTGTGATTAGAGACCTCGGCGAGGATGGTTGGGACGTTTGTGTGATGAGAGACCTCGGCGAGGATGGTTGGGAAGTTTGTGTGATGAGGGAACTCGGCGAGGATGGTTTGGAAGTTTGTGTGATTAGAGACCTCGGCGAGGATGGTTGGGAAGTTTGTGTGATTAGAGACCTCGGTCAGGATGGTTGGGAAGTTTGTGTGATGAGGGAACTCGGCGAGGATGGTTTGGAAGTTTGTGTGATTAGAGACCTCGGCGAGGATGGTTGGGAAGTTTGTGTGATTAGAGACCTCGGTGAGGATGGTTGGGAAGTTTGTGTGATTAGGGACCTCGGCGAGGAAAGTTGGGAAGTTTGTGTGATTAGAGACCTCGGCGAGGATGGTTGGGAAGTTTGTGTGATGAGGGACCTCGGCGAGGATGGTTGGGAAGTTTGTGTGATTAGACACCTCGGTCAGGATGGTTGGGAAGTTTGTGTGATGAGGGACCTCGGCGAGGATGGTTGGGAAGTTTGTGTGATTAGAGACCTCGGTCAGGATGGTTGGGAAGTTTGTGTGATGAGGGAACTCGGCGAGGATGGTTTGGAAGTTTGTGTGATTAGAGACCTCGGCGAGGATGGTTGGGAAGTTTGTGTGATTAGAGACCTCGGTGAGGATGGTTGGGAAGTTTGTGTGATGAGGGACCTCGGCGAGGATGGTTGGGAAGTTTGTGTGATTGGAGACCTCGGTGAGGATGGTTGGGAAGTTTGTGTGATGAGGGACCTCGGCGAGGATGGTTGGGAAGTTTGTGTGATGAGGGACCTTGGCGAGGATGGTTGGGAAGTTTGTGTGATGAGGGACCTCGGCGAGGATGATTGGGAAGTTTGAGTGCTGAGGGAACTCGGCGAGGATGGTTTGGAAGTTTGTGTGATTAGAGACCTCGGCGAGGATGGTTGGGAAGTTTGTGTGATTAGAGACCTCGGTGAGGATGGTTGGGAAGTTAGTGTGATGAGGGACCTCGGCATGGATGGTTGGGAAGTTTGTGTGATTAGAGACCTCGGCGAGGATGGTTGGGAAGTTTGTGTGATGAGGGACCTCGGCGCGGATGGTTGGGAAGTTTGTGTGATTAGAGACCTCGGTCAGGATGGTTGGGAAGTTTGTGTGATGAGGGAACTCGGCGAGGATGGTTTGGAAGTTTGTGTGATTAGAGACCTCGGCGAGGATGGTTGGGAAGTTTGTGTGATTAGAGACCTCGGTGAGGATGGTTGGGAAGTTTGTGTGATGAGGGACCTCGGCGTGGATGGTTGGGAAGTTTGTGTGATTAGAGACCTCGGCGAGGATGGTTGGGAAGTTTGTGTGATGAGGGACCTCGGCGCGGATGGTTGGGAAGTTTGTGTGATTAGAGACCTCGGTCAGGATGGTTGGGAAGTTTGTGTGATGAGGGACCTTGGCGAGGATGGTTGGGAAGTTTGTGTGATTAGAGACCTCGGTGAGGATGGTTGGAAAGTTTGTGTGATGAGGGACCTCGGCGAGGATAGTTGGGAAGTTTGTGTGATGTGGGGTCTCGGCGAGGATGATTAGGAAGTTTGTGTGATTAGAGACCTCGGCGAGGATGGTTGGGAAGTTTGTGTGATGAGGGACCTCGGCGAGGATGGTTGGGAAGTTTGTGTGATGAGGGACCTCGGCGAGGATGATTGGGAAGTTTGTGTGATTAGAGACTTCGGCGAGGATGGTTGGGAAGTTTGTGTGATGAGGGACCTCGGCGAGGATGGTTGGGAAGCTTGTGTGATGAGGGTCCTCGGCGAGAATGATTGGGAAGTTTGTGTGATGAGGGATTTCGGCGAGGATGGTTGGGATGTTTGTGTGATGAGGGACCTCGGCGAGGATGGTTGGGAAGTTTGTGTGATGAGGGATCTCGACGAGGATGATTGGGATGTTTGTGTGTTGAGGGATCTCGGCGAGGATGATTGGGAAGTTTGTGTGATGAGGGATCTCGGCGAGGATGATTGGGAAGTTTGTGTGATGAGGGATGTCGGCGAGGATGGTTGGGAAATTTGTGTGATTAGAGACCTCGGCGAGGATGGTTGGGAAGTTTGTGTGATGTGGGAACTCGGCGAGGATGATTGGGAAGTTTGTGTGATTGGAGACCTCGGCGAGGTTGGTTGGGAAATTTGTGTGATGAGGGACCTCGGCGGGGATGGTTGGGAAGTTTGTGTGAAGAGGGACCTCGGCGAGGATGGTTGGGAAGTTTGTGTGATGAGGGACCTCGGCGAGAATGATCGGGAAGTTTGTGTGATGAGGGATCTCGGCGAGAATGATCGGGATGTTTGTGTGATGAGGGATCTCGGCGAGGATGGTTGGGAAGTTTGTGTGATGAGGGATCTCGGTGAGGATGATTGGGAAGTTTGTGTGATGAGGGATCTCGGCGAGGATGATTGCTAAGTTTGTGTGATGAGGGACCTCGGCGAGGATGATTGGGAAGTTTGTGTGATTAGAGACCTCGGCGAGGATGGTTGGGAAGTTTGTGTGATTAGAGACCTCGGCGAGGATGGTTGGGAAGTTTGTGTGATGAGGGACCTCGGCGAGGATGGTTGGGAAGTTTGTGTGATTAGAGACCTCAGCGAGGATGATTGGGATGTTTGTGTGATTAGAGACCTCGGCGAGGATGGTTGGGAAGTTTGTGTGATGAGGGATCTCGGCGAGGATGATTGGGAAGTTTGTGTGATTAGAGACCTCTGCGAGGATGATTGGGAAGTTTGTGTGATTAGAGACCTCGGCGAGGATGGTTGGGACGTTTGTGTGATGAGAGACCTCGGCGAGGATGGTTGGGAAGTTTGTGTGATGAGGGAACTCGGCGAGGATGGTTTGGAAGTTTGTGTGATTAGAGACCTCGGCGAGGATGGTTGGGAAGTTTGTGTGATTAGAGACCTCGGTCAGGATGGTTGGGAAGTTTGTGTGATGAGGGAACTCGGCGAGGATGGTTTGGAAGTTTGTGTGATTAGAGACCTCGGCGAGGATGGTTGGGAAGTTTGTGTGATTAGAGACCTCGGTGAGGATGGTTGGGAAGTTTGTGTGATTAGGGACCTCGGCGAGGAAAGTTGGGAAGTTTGTGTGATTAGAGACCTCGGCGAGGATGGTTGGGAAGTTTGTGTGATGAGGGACCTCGGCGAGGATGGTTGGGAAGTTTGTGTGATTAGACACCTCGGTCAGGATGGTTGGGAAGTTTGTGTGATGAGGGACCTCGGCGAGGATGGTTGGGAAGTTTGTGTGATTAGAGACCTCGGTCAGGATGGTTGGGAAGTTTGTGTGATGAGGGAACTCGGCGAGGATGGTTTGGAAGTTTGTGTGATTAGAGACCTCGGCGAGGATGGTTGGGAAGTTTGTGTGATTAGAGACCTCGGTGAGGATGGTTGGGAAGTTTGTGTGATGAGGGACCTCGGCGAGGATGGTTGGGAAGTTTGTGTGATTGGAGACCTCGGTGAGGATGGTTGGGAAGTTTGTGTGATGAGGGACCTCGGCGAGGATGGTTGGGAAGTTTGTGTGATGAGGGACCTTGGCGAGGATGGTTGGGAAGTTTGTGTGATGAGGGACCTCGGCGAGGATGATTGGGAAGTTTGAGTGCTGAGGGAACTCGGCGAGGATGGTTTGGAAGTTTGTGTGATTAGAGACCTCGGCGAGGATGGTTGGGAAGTTTGTGTGATTAGAGACCTCGGTGAGGATGGTTGGGAAGTTAGTGTGATGAGGGACCTCGGCATGGATGGTTGGGAAGTTTGTGTGATTAGAGACCTCGGCGAGGATGGTTGGGAAGTTTGTGTGATGAGGGACCTCGGCGCGGATGGTTGGGAAGTTTGTGTGATTAGAGACCTCGGTCAGGATGGTTGGGAAGTTTGTGTGATGAGGGAACTCGGCGAGGATGGTTTGGAAGTTTGTGTGATTAGAGACCTCGGCGAGGATGGTTGGGAAGTTTGTGTGATTAGAGACCTCGGTGAGGATGGTTGGGAAGTTTGTGTGATGAGGGACCTCGGCGTGGATGGTTGGGAAGTTTGTGTGATTAGAGACCTCGGCGAGGATGGTTGGGAAGTTTGTGTGATGAGGGACCTCGGCGCGGATGGTTGGGAAGTTTGTGTGATTAGAGACCTCGGTCAGGATGGTTGGGAAGTTTGTGTGATGAGGGACCTTGGCGAGGATGGTTGGGAAGTTTGTGTGATTAGAGACCTCGGTGAGGATGGTTGGAAAGTTTGTGTGATGAGGGACCTCGGCGAGGATAGTTGGGAAGTTTGTGTGATGTGGGGTCTCGGCGAGGATGATTAGGAAGTTTGTGTGATGAGGGATCTCGGCGAGGATGGTTGGGAAGTTTGTGTGATGAGGGATCTCGGCGAGGATGATTGGGAAGTTTGTGTGTTTAGAGACCTCTGCGAGGATGATTGGGAAGTTTGTGTGATTAGAGACCTCGGCGAGGATGGTTGGGAAGTTTGTGTGATGAGGGATCTCGGCGAGGATGATTGTGAAGTTTGTGTGATGAGGGATCTCGGCGATGATGGTTGGGAAGTTTGTGTGATTAGAGACCTCGGCGAGGATGGTTGGGAAGTTTGTGTGATGAGGGACCTTGGCGAGGATGGTTGGGAAGTTTGTGTGATGAGTGACCTCGGCGAGGATGGTTGGGAAGTTTGTGTGATTAGAGACCTCAGCAATGATGGTTGGGAAGTTTGTGTGATGAGAGACCTCGGCGAGGATGGTTGGGAAGTTTGTGTGATGTGGGACCTCGGCGAGGATGGTTGGGAAGTTTGTGTGATTACAGACCTCAGCAATGATGGTTGGGAAGTTTGTGTGATGAGAGACCTCGGCGAGGATCGTTGGGAAGTTTGTGTGATGAGGGAGCTCGGCGAGGATGGTTGGGAAGTTTGTGTGATGTGGGACCTCGGCGAGGATGGTTGGGAAGTTTGTGTGATTACAGACCTCGGCGAGGATGGTTGGGAATTTTGTGTGATGAGGGACCTCGGCGAGAATGATTGGGAAGTTTGTGTGATGAGGGATCTCGGCGAGGATGGTTGGGAAGTTTGTGTGATTAGAGACCTCGGCGAGGATGGTTGGGAAGTTTGTGTGATGTGGGAACTCAGCGAGGATGATTGGGAAGTTTGTGTGATTAGAGACCTCGGCGAGGATGGTTGGGAAGTTTGTGTGATGTGGGACCTCGGCGAGGATGGTTGGGAAGTTTGTGTGATGTGGGACCTCGGCGAGGATGGTTGGGAAGTTTGTGTGATGAGGGACCTCGGCGAGGATGGTTGGGAAGTTTGTGTGATGAGGGACCTCGGCGAGAATGATTGGGAAGTTTGTGTGATGAGGTATCTCGGCGAGGATGGTTGGGAAGTTTGTGTGATGAGGGATCTCGGTGAGGATGATTGGGAAGTTTGTGTGATGAGGGATCTCGGCGAGGATGATTGCTAAGTTTGTGTGATGAGGGACCTCGGCGAGGATGATTGGGAAGTTTGTGTGATTAGAGACCTCGGCGAGGATGGTTGGGAAGTTTGTGTGATTAGAGACCTCGGCGAGGATGGTTGGGAAGTTTGTGTGATGAGGGACCTCGGCGAGGATGGTTGGGAAGTTTGTGTGATGAGGGACCTCGGCGAGGATGATTGGGAAGTTTGTGTGATTAGAGACTTCGGCGAGGATGGTTGGGAAGTTTGTGTGATGAGGGACCTCGGCGAGGATGGTTGGGAAGCTTGTGTGATGAGGGTCCTCGGCGAGAATGATTGAGAAGTTTGTGTGATGAGGGATTTCGGCGAGGATGGTTGGGATGTTTGTGTGATGAGGGACCTCGGCGAGGATGGTTGGGAAGTTTGTGTGATGAGGGATCTCGACGAGGATGATTGGGATGTTTGTGTGTTGAGGGATCTCGGCGAGGATGATTGGGAAGTTTGTGTGATGAGGGATCTCGGCGAGGATGATTGGGAAGTTTGTGTGATGAGGGATGTCGGCGAGGATGGTTGGGAAATTTGTGTGATTAGAGACCTCGGCGAGGATGGTTGGGAAGTTTGTGTGATGTGGGAACTCGGCGAGGATGATTGGGAAGTTTGTGTGATTGGAGACCTCGGCGAGGTTGGTTGGGAAATTTGTGTGATGAGGGACCTCGGCGGGGATGGTTGGGAAGTTTGTGTGAAGAGGGACCTCGGCGAGGATGGTTGGGAAGTTTGTGTGATGAGGGACCTCGGCGAGAATGATCGGGAAGTTTGTGTGATGAGGGATCTCGGCGAGAATGATCGGGATGTTTGTGTGATGAGGGATCTCGGCGAGGATGGTTGGGAAGTTTGTGTGATGAGGGATCTCGGTGAGGATGATTGGGAAGTTTGTGTGATGAGGGATCTCGGCGAGGATGATTGCTAAGTTTGTGTGATGAGGGACCTCGCCGAGGATGATTGGGAAGTTTGTGTGATTAGAGACCTCCGCAAGGATTGTTGGGAAGTTTGTGTGATGAGGGATCTCGACGAGGATGATTGGGATGTTTGTGTGTTGAGGGATCTCGGCGAGGATGATTGGGAAGTTTGTGTGATTAGAGACCTCAGCGAGGATGATTGGGATGTTTGTGTGATTAGAGACCTCGGCGAGGATGGTTGGGAAGTTTGTGTGATGAGGGATCTCGGCGAGGATGATTGGGAAGTTTGTGTGATTAGAGACCTCTGCGAGGATGATTGGGAAGTTTGTGTGATTAGAGACCTCGGCGAGGATGGTTGGGACGTTTGTGTGATGAGAGACCTCGGCGAGGATGGTTGGGAAGTTTGTGTGATGAGGGAACTCGGCGAGGATGGTTTGGAAGTTTGTGTGATTAGAGACCTCGGCGAGGATGGTTGGGAAGTTTGTGTGATTAGAGACCTCGGTCAGGATGGTTGGGAAGTTTGTGTGATGAGGGAACTCGGCGAGGATGGTTTGGAAGTTTGTGTGATTAGAGACCTCGGCGAGGATGGTTGGGAAGTTTGTGTGATTAGAGACCTCGGTGAGGATGGTTGGGAAGTTTGTGTGATGAGGGACCTCGGCGAGGAAAGTTGGGAAGTTTGTGTGATTAGAGACCTCGGCGAGGATGGTTGGGAAGTTTGTGTGATGAGGGACCTCGGCGAGGATGGTTGGGAAGTTTGTGTGATTAGACACCTCGGTCAGGATGGTTGGGAAGTTTGTGTGATGAGGGACCTCGGCGAGGATGGTTGGGAAGTTTGTGTGATTAGAGACCTCGGTCAGGATGGTTGGGAAGTTTGTGTGATGAGGGAACTCGGCGAGGATGGTTTGGAAGTTTGTGTGATTAGAGACCTCGGCGAGGATGGTTGGGAAGTTTGTGTGATTAGAGACCTCGGTGAGGATGGTTGGGAAGTTTGTGTGATGAGGGACCTCGGCGAGGATGGTTGGGAAGTTTGTGTGATTGGAGACCTCGGTGAGGATGGTTGGGAAGTTTGTGTGATGAGGGACCTCGGCGAGGATGGTTGGGAAGTTTGTGTGATGAGGGACCTTGGCGAGGATGGTTGGGAAGTTTGTGTGATGAGGGACCTCGGCGAGGATGATTGGGAAGTTTGTGTGAGGAGAGACCTCGGCAAGAATGTTTGGGAAGTTTGTGTGAGGATAGACCTCCCTGAGGATGGTTGGGAAGTTTGTGTGATTGGAGACCTCGGCGAGGATGGTTGGGAAGTTTGTGTGATGAGGGACTTCGGCGAGGATGGTTGGGAAGTTTATGTGAGGAGAGACCTTGGTGAGGATGGTTGGGAAGTTTGTGTGATTAGAGACCTCGGCGAGGATGGTTGGGAAGTTTGTGTGATGAGTGACCTTGACGAGGATGATTGGGAAGTTTGTGTGATGTGGGACCTCGGCGAGAATGATTGGGAAGTTTGTGTGATGTGGGGTCTCGGCGAGGATGATTAGGAAGTTTGTGTGATGAGGGATCTCGGCGAGGATGGTTGGGAAGTTTGTGTGATGAGGTATCTCAGCGAGGATGGTTGGGAAGTTTGTGTGATTAGAGACCTCGGTGAGGATGGTTGGGAAGTTTGTGTGATGTGGGAACTCGGCGAGGATGATTGGGAAGTTTGTGTGATTAGAGACCTCGGCGAGGATGGTTGGGAAGTTTGTGTGATTAGAGACCTCGGTGAGGATGGTTGGGAAGTTTGTGTGATGAGGGACCTCGGCGTGGATGGTTGGGAAGTTTGTGTGATTAGAGACCTCGGCGAGGATGGTTGGGAAGTTTGTGTGATGAGGGACCTCGGCGCGGATGGTTGGGAAGTTTGTGTGATTAGAGACCTCGGTCAGGATGGTTGGGAAGTTTGTGTGATGAGGGACCTTGGCGAGGATGGTTGGGAAGTTTGTGTGATTAGAGACCTCGGTGAGGATGGTTGGAAAGTTTGTGTGATGAGGGAGCTCGGCGAGGATGATTGGGAAGTTTGTGTGATTAGAGACCTCGGCGAGGATTTTTGGGAAGTTTGTGTGATTAGAGACCTCGGCGAGGATCGTTGGGAAGTTTGTGTGATGAGGGAGCTCGGCGAGGATGGTTGGGAAGTTTGTGTGATGTGGGACCTCGGCGAGGATGGTTGGGAAGTTTGTGTGATTACAGACCTCGGCGAGGATGGTTGGGAATTTTGTGTGATGAGGGACCTCGGCGAGAATGATTGGGAAGTTTGTGTGATGAGGGATCTCGGCGAGGATGGTTGGGAAGTTTGTGTGATTCGAGACCTCGGCGAGGATGGTTGGGAAGTTTGTGTGATGTGGGAACTCAGCGAGGATGATTGGGAAGTTTGTGTGATTAGAGACCTCGGCGAGGATGGTTGGGAAGTTTGTGTGATGTGGGACCTCGGCGAGGATGGTTGGGAAGTTTGTGTGATGTGGGACCTCGGCGAGGATGGTTGGGAAGTTTGTGTGATGAGGGACCTCGGCGAGGATGGTTGGGAAGTTTGTGTGATGAGGGACCTCGGCGAGAATGATTGGGAAGTTTGTGTGATGAGGGATCTCGGCGAGGATGGTTGGGAAGTTTGTGTGATGAGGGATCTCGGTGAGGATGATTGGGAAGTTTGTGTGATGAGGGATCTCGGCGAGGATGATTGCTAAGTTTGTGTGATGAGGGACCTCGGCGAGGATGATTGGGAAGTTTGTGTGATTAGAGACCTCGGCGAGGATGGTTGGGAAGTTTGTGTGATTAGAGACCTCGGCGAGGATGGTTGGGAAGTTTGTGTGATGAGGGACCTCGGCGAGGATGGTTGGGAAGTTTGTGTGATGAGGGACCTCGGCGAGGATGATTGGGAAGTTTGTGTGATTAGAGACTTCGGCGAGGATGGTTGGGAAGTTTGTGTGATGAGGGACCTCGGCGAGGATGGTTGGGAAGCTTGTGTGATGAGGGTCCTCGGCGAGAATGATTGGGAAGTTTGTGTGATGAGGGATTTCGGCGAGGATGGTTGGGATGTTTGTGTGATGAGGGACCTCGGCGAGGATGGTTGGGAAGTTTGTGTGATGAGGGATCTCGACGAGGATGATTGGGATGTTTGTGTGTTGAGGGATCTCGGCGAGGATGATTGGGAAGTTTGTGTGATGAGGGATCTCGGCGAGGATGATTGGGAAGTTTGTGTGATGAGGGATGTCGGCGAGGATGGTTGGGAAATTTGTGTGATTAGAGACCTCGGCGAGGATGGTTGGGAAGTTTGTGTGATGTGGGAACTCGGCGAGGATGATTGGGAAGTTTGTGTGATTGGAGACCTCGGCGAGGTTGGTTGGGAAATTTGTGTGATGAGGGACCTCGGCGGGGATGGTTGGGAAGTTTGTGTGAAGAGGGACCTCGGCGAGGATGGTTGGGAAGTTTGTGTGATGAGGGACCTCGGCGAGAATGATCGGGAAGTTTGTGTGATGAGGGATCTCGGCGAGAATGATCGGGATGTTTGTGTGATGAGGGATCTCGGCGAGGATGGTTGGGAAGTTTGTGTGATGAGGGATCTCGGTGAGGATGATTGGGAAGTTTGTGTGATGAGGGATCTCGGCGAGGATGATTGCTAAGTTTGTGTGATGAGGGACCTCGCCGAGGATGATTGGGAAGTTTGTGTGATTAGAGACCTCCGCAAGGATTGTTGGGAAGTTTGTGTGATGAGGGATCTCGACGAGGATGATTGGGATGTTTGTGTGTTGAGGGATCTCGGCGAGGATGATTGGGAAGTTTGTGTGATTAGAGACCTCAGCGAGGATGATTGGGATGTTTGTGTGATTAGAGACCTCGGCGAGGATGGTTGGGAAGTTTGTGTGATGAGGGATCTCGGCGAGGATGATTGGGAAGTTTGTGTGATTAGAGACCTCTGCGAGGATGATTGGGAAGTTTGTGTGATTAGAGACCTCGGCGAGGATGGATGGGACGTTTGTGTGATGAGAGACCTCGGCGAGGATGGTTGGGAAGTTTGTGTGATGAGGGAACTCGGCGAGGATGGTTTGGAAGTTTGTGTGATTAGAGACCTCGGCGAGGATGGTTGGGAAGTTTGTGTGATTAGAGACCTCGGTCAGGATGGTTGGGAAGTTTGTGTGATGAGGGAACTCGGCGAGGATGGTTTGGAAGTTTGTGTGATTAGAGACCTCGGCGAGGATGGTTGGGAAGTTTGTGTGATTAGAGACCTCGGTGAGGATGGTTGGGAAGTTTGTGTGATTAGGGACCTCGGCGAGGAAAGTTGGGAAGTTTGTGTGATTAGAGACCTCGGCGAGGATGGTTGGGAAGTTTGTGTGATGAGGGACCTCGGCGAGGATGGTTGGGAAGTTTGTGTGATTAGACACCTCGGTCAGGATGGTTGGGAAGTTTGTGTGATGAGGGACCTCGGCGAGGATGGTTGGGAAGTTTGTGTGATTAGAGACCTCGGTCAGGATGGTTGGGAAGTTTGTGTGATGAGGGAACTCGGCGAGGATGGTTTGGAAGTTTGTGTGATTAGAGACC